>NW_004524599.1:2478104-2495372 GCF_000260255.1 Octodon degus
AGGGTAGCAGGAAGCTCTCCGCACGCTCACCGGACCTGGGCTAGGACTGGGTCCCAATCATGCTTCTTTGTCACAAGATGTTTTTGCTATTTCCTGTGGCCATACTGATCTACTTGCTAACATTTTCTTTGGTGTTGAATTACAGTTACAATTTTTATTACATGGACTTGATGAAAACAACCTAAACAAGTTACATATATAATTATTAAACGTTAAAATTAAAATTTCTTTGATATACAACTTTTATTGAGACTGAGTTGGTTTCAGGGGGCTGTGGAATGCTGGCTGTGGGATGCAGGGCGGGGCACCTTGCGCCTGTGCTGCTGTTCTGATGAGCCAGGTGCTGTGCACAGTGTGGTTCTCCTGAGACGAGGTTGTGGAGGGTTTCTGTCAGCATGAACTACGATCACCAAGGCAGGTGGTAAGTGGGTCTTTAACTCCCAGGTCTCTGCCTAGAAGGACACATGTCATCGACACTTCCACCTCGCTCACCTTCTCAATTTCTTTCTTTTCTTTTTTTATGAATTTAGGGCAGGGTCTAGAGAGTGTACAGGGTCTTACTACGTAGACTGGACTCATAGTGATTCTCTTGTTTTCAGCCCCCCATGCGCTGGGATTACAGGCGCACGCCCCCACGCCCAGTCTTAATAGTCATCTCAGCAGGCCTGGGGGCAGGACGAGTGCGGCACGCTGGGGATCGAACCCCGGCCGCTTCTCTCTGCCTAAGCTCGCCATCTCAATTTCTAAGGCCACGTCTGACTTCAGAGGCCATCTGCAGAAGTGCAGAGGTCCACATGGTCAGATGGAAAGAACCGGACTCCATGGGAAGCTCTACACAGTAAGGAAGGCTTCCTACCCTCCCCCGCCTTAATTTATGGGTCTGTGGATGAGCGTGATTCGCTGCTAGAGTGAGACAGTTCCACAGGGACTCCATTCCTGTTGCTGTGTTTGTCCATCAGGTAGACGTTATGAGAAACTTCGATTATGTGAGATGAGAATAGCAGTTGTTTCTTTATATCAATGCCATTCAATTCTCTGCACTTCCTCTGTCTGAGTTACTAAAATCTGTCAAAAGATAAAATTAACATGAAAAAAGAAATCATGTGAAAGATTGCCAAATTCATTTTAAAGGTCTTAATCAGCTTTTATTTGCAATGTTAGAATTGGATAACATCTTCTATAAAATAAAATGCATGTTCTGATAAGCTGAGCAGAGGAAGTAGATTTAATAGGAAAGAGCTACAGAAAAGCATAAATAAAGAACAAAAACAGACTGGCCATTTCAAGTTACCTTTCTTGTAAAGGATAAAGCAAAGGGGTTTTCTTTTCATGCCAGTAAAAATGACCTATTTTGGGATTTGACTTTCATGTCCATTTCTCCTCTATTTTTTTCAAGGTCAGATAAACATGATAGTTTTTGCATGGTGGCGTGGAATTCAAGCATGAGTGATTCCATATGGCTTAGATTGCTGGGGCCAAATGCAGGGACATCTTACAAATTTAATGTTAAAAAATCTAACAGTGATCTATCATAATCATTATAATGCCCTGTGTGCTGACACTTTATTTTCTTTGGAAGCAAAAACTGAGAAACCAAAGTTGCTGAGAAGTTTGTCCCCATGGTAAGAATCATCCCCTTTCCCAATACCCACGTGAATGTTTCAATGAACATTCAGTGGCTACAGAACACTATGAGTATCAGTGGACATGAGGGGCGCCCTTCTCTTGGGGAGTTAGGAATCTCATTAAGTACTTACCAAAGGACTTGGGTGGAAGAGGAATCCAACTGCCCATCATTCTTGCTCTCAAACAGATCACCTCCAGCTAAGAGACTGGATGGAAGTTGAGTATGCTGATGGGAATTAATGGTCTTTAAAATAAATTCGTCCCTGCATAGCCACTGGAATGTCTTTGAATTTGCCAGTGAGAGAGCAGCTACAATAAAATGTACTCCCTGACCCCATGAGAACACACATTTCAGGAATTTGTGTCTCTGATGGAGGCTAGGAAGTCTCAGATCAATATTCTAGTGGCTTTGGTTCTTGGTGAGGATCTCCCCCTGGCTTGCAGTCAGCCAGCCTCCTTCTTTCTGGGTCCCCACATGGCAGGGAGAGAAAAATAACTAAGGCTCGCAAGCTTCTTTTTACAGTGCAAGTAATGAATCCTATTGGATCAGGGCCCCACCCTCATGATCTCATTTAATCTTAATTACTTCCTTACCCCAAAGATAGCTGGAGTAAACGTTAGGGCTTCATCAGATAAGTGTGGGGGAAGTACAAACATTCAATCTGTAACTCCTTCCCATGTAATTTTTTGGATAGACTATTAATTTGCAAGAGGTTGCAGAACAATCAGAGAATGTGGCCGGGAGCTTGCGAGCATTGTTGTCAGTAACCAGGATAGAGCACAGTGAGCTCAATTCCCATCCTTAACAGAAACCAGTAACATGAGGGACTGACCTATTGCTGTATACAGTAGTGTCACAAGAGTATCTGGTCTACCCATGGGAGCCCGTGCTTCCCATCCAAACTAGTTCCTTGATTCAGTCTGTTTCTTAAGACCTCTACAGTGTCCTTGAACTTAATAGATTCCTTCAGTGTTTTAGAAATTTCTGTCCTCTTAAGACCATGCTGTTTCTACAGACATTAAAATGGCAGCTAGATGAATTTTGGATATCTCTCTTGGATTTGTTTTATTGATAATCACAATTTTTAAGGTAAGTCTTCCAACACCATGTGCCTGAACCCGGATCTCAGCTTTGCTATTCCTCAGCTGTGATGCCTGAGAGGTGAGGCTAGTTCCATGTTTATTTTGATAATGTAAAAGTACAGATAATACTATTATCTGCCTCAAAAGGTTTATTGAGATTAAATAAAGTATGTCCAGTCTTTACCACTGAGTCCAGCACAGAGCATTGAATCAATAACTGCGAAAGTTTATTATTGTTCGCATTACTTCATGGGAAAATGAATTCAGGGGAATTAACAAGTAGTTGAAATTTGTGTGCACACTAAAGGTTAACCATGGACTTCAATACAAATCCAGCACTCCCTATGTCCCCGCAGATGGAGTGCTTTGCCATCCTTGAGGATGCTCTGGTATAATTTTTTCATCAGTTAAAATGCCAAAGCCTCTGTGAAGGAAGGATGTTTAGTGTCTTTCTGATCTTTGCTTGAGTTGAAATTTCGTGAGATGGAGAAGGAAGAACCTAAGATTGAGAATGTTGTGAGCCGGGAGGTAACCCAGAATCAGGGGAGGGCAGGTAGGTGCACACATTAGTAAGCTTTAGCTCCTTACGTCCACGTTTTCTGTTTCCTACTTGGCCAAGGGCCCAGCCTCTACTTTGTGTCTCTCACTTCTTTTCTTGCACTACTCAAGTGCTGTACTATTCAACTCTGTTCCGCACACCTCCCAACTCCCCAGTCCATAACACTGCTTCTTCCGTTGCCCTGGAAACAGCTCCTGTTCTCCAGCTAGAAGGGTGTTATTGATTTCTCTGCCTTCTTCAACCTTTCCTGAAAAACAAGAGCAACAACATCAAATGAAAATCCTGCCTTTTAAAAACTCTTCCTTGAAAAACTTAAACACCTGCTATTTCTCTAGAGTCACGGCACGAGTTGGTTCTTGTTTGTGCATTGCCTCCTGTACCTAGAGCTAAATTTAAGACTATTTCTGCTTTATTTTTGGTGGCATCTAGTTCAGTGATCAAACCCTTGTTATTGTGTTTAACATCAGTACTAAAATTTGTTGTGTCATCTCCCCAGCCCTGTCTGATAGCTTTATATAGACACATATTGATTTTTTGTAGGTTAAATGTAACTTTTCCCCCTCTTTTTAAATTAATTTTATTGAGAAACAAATAGTAATGAGACAGTTTCAAAACAGGATAGTAGGACAGTTACAATAATTAATGCATTACATATTTTTGTCTTCGTAGTAGTTATTCATAGTACAAGATGCAAGCATGCTATTCTGTCCAAACACTACTAGTACAAATCTTACTTCTCATTGAATTAAGAGAAAGTAGCTGTATATCTATCCTAACTATTTTGTATATACAAATACAAAATGGTCCTTCACTTATATCCCCCTTTTTCATTTAGTTTTGTCAGAGATGGGTATTCCATTGCCATTTAAATATTGTAGGTGTGTGAATTCAGCAAAATAATCCAATATAGTACAGTAGTTGTAGTGGGTTATCCATAGGACTGTGCAGACTTCAAAAGTCATCTCTGAAATTGCTGGGCTCCAGACCTTGTTCCCTGCTCTAACTGTGCTTTCTACCACCCTCTTTGTTTTTTTTTCCCAAAATTTTATTGAGAAGCAAATAGCAATGAGACAGTTTCAAATCAAATTAGGACAGTTTCAATAATTAACACATTGCATACTGTTTTCCTTGTGGTTATTTGTTATACAAGATGCAGACATGATATCCTAATTACAAATACTATTAGAACAAATCTCTCTATTCACTGAATTAAGAGAATGTAGCTGTATATCTATCCTAGCCACTTTGAATACACAGATACAAAATGGTCATACATCTGTATCCCCTTTTTTTGTTTAGTTCTGTCATTTAAATATTATAGGTGTGTGAACTCAGAAAAAATATTCCAAAATAGTCCAGTAGCCCATAATAGTACTGGGTCTTCCACATGACTGGCAATGTCAGAAATTGTTGACCTGAGTCCGCTACAGCTCAACATAACAGCATGGCTTTACTTCTTATACTTCATTTTTATACTTTTCTGCTGGATGGTTAAGACCAAGATAAAGCAAGCCCTATGTAACAAGAGTTGTAGCTTTTGGATCTGATAAGGTCAGTCAAATCCCCTCAGGATTTATCCTGAGACCCTGTACCTCAGTTTGTACATCCTTTGTCAGTAGACATGTATTGATTAACCTTGTCTACACATGACCCTGTCATATTAAGGAATGCCACATCCAAAGTGATAAACTACTCGCATCAGGTAATAAGATTCTGACACAGAGAAGTCTAACTTTAGGCCCAATATTTAATCATCTGAGCTTAGAGGAATCTCAGAACTACTATAGTTCACCTCTAGAAGTGTTTTGAGAGAATGTTGAAGCCTTATATTCTTATAAGACACTTACTTTAATCAAGAGAGGGAACTATTTTGTAGTCAAAAACTACTTTCTGTTTGAAAAAGAAAATAGCAAATTACTCTGAAACCTGACTAACTGATATGAATATGTACATCTCTAGACTGGTTCCTAGGTCAGGTTTTACCGAGTCCACGGGCTCACAAAGCTGTGGGTGTGGGGCAGTGTGCTGCGGTCCCTCTCGCGTGGATGGCCCCGCTTGTCCTCCTTAGCGCTGTGTTGTGAGGGGCAGGGGCAGAATAAGCGCTCTGTGACCCCAGGGACATCAGGGAGCCTCCACACCCCACCTCTACTCGGGGGAGCCTGTGCCCCGGAGGAGTTGGGGTGGTTTGTAGGTGTGGGTCTGCACACGGGGAATCTTCTTCTCCAGGTCCTGGCACCAAGCTGCAAACTTCTCCCTGCGTCTCTGTGAGGCCTTTTCAGCTCTCCCTACTTCAAACCATATTTCTCCTGTGAATCACCATTTATCCTCTTTCTTCAGTCCCTATAATTTCTGGTTTCATGGTGACCAAAGCAGCTCTGTGAAGGGACATGCCACTCCTGTCCCACCCTCAGAGCCGCTGCTTCTTTATATATTGGTTTCTACTCAGGACTAGGCTGAAGGTGAGCACCCTGGGTTTCCAGGGAGACACCCAAATGCCCGAGTTGGACCTGGTGGTGCATGCCTGTCGTGGGCTCCTCAGGACTGCCGGGGGTAGGGGTGGGGGGCATGGGGGGATCACTGAAGACCGGGAGTTCAAGGCCAGCCTGGACAACATAGTGAGATTCTGCCTCAAGAAAACTCCCAAGATGAACTAACAGCAACAAAATCAGTATTATGTCAAGATATGACTCTTAAGGGGGATACAGATGAATGTCCATTTTGTATCTGTGTATTCAAAGTGGTTAGGACAGATATATAGTTGCATTCTCTTAATGAATAGAATGATTTGTTCTAATGGTGTTTGTAAATAGGATCTCAAGTCTGCATCTTGTACAGCAATTAACCACTAAGAAGAATATATGCAGTATGTTATTTGTTGAAACTGTACTTCCGATTTGATTTGAAACTGTCTCATTGCTGTTTATCAATAAAATTAAAAAAAAATAAAAAAATAAAAAAGATATGACTCTGCCAAATGATTTTTTTAAAATTTTGTTTATTTATTTGTGTGTGTGTGTGTGTGTGTGTGGCCAGCTCAGCCCACCAGGGGGCGGGGCTGGCTGGCATGTGGTGCTGGGGGATTGAACCGCGGTCCCTGTGCTTTGCTAAACTTGTTCTAAGTAGGTGCTTTAGACCACTGAGCCATCTCACCAGCCCCTCTGCCAAATGATTTTTGTAGCTGAGGTAATTACAGAGATGAGAACACCTACAATCATTAGTCCAGTTATTTTACTGATTAATGTGGAAACAGGCTAGAGCTGCTAGAAGACTTGCCTAAAGTCACTTAGTTAGTGGCAGAGGCAGCAAAACAGTCATTAGGCCCATGTTTTTCAGGCCAGCTTATTTTCAAAACATTGTGCAATTCCTTCCTTAAGGACTTGATCATGCTAAAAAGCCCAGACTAACCGTAACTTTTGTAGCTTTTTAGTGTATTAATGAAAATTGTACAGTGTTGTCACTTGTACAAGGAAGACTTTGACACCCAGAATGAAACCTCCTATTTCTCAAAGATCTCAGAAAGGAATCTTTCTTGATCATTCCAGATGGTTGGTTACTTGTCACCAAATTGAAGAAGTGTCTTAGCGGCAATGCTTGCTTTAGGTCACTGTGTAATAAAGCAATAAATCACTGACCAGTCAAGCGGTGTCACTCCTGGGTGAAACACCGCTACAAGAACTCATTTTTTTTTTTTTTTTTTTTTGCTGAGCAGTCTGGTAAGAAATCCTAAGGATGCTATTCCTAGCGCTTTCACCATGCAGTTCGGGGTGGCTTGCACTCGCTTTGGAGCCCAGCCCAGCCTCAACCTCAGTGATCCTCCTGCCTTAGCCTCTGGAGTGCTGGGATTATAGGCATGTGCTACCATGCCCGGCCTCTTCTTGGTTGTGGATGCCAGCAGCTTCTTTTAATTAAATTAAATCATGTGTTACATTGCATGTGAACTTCAGCGGTTCTGGAAGGAAGTGAAAATGGAATTCAAATAACCAGGCTTCCTATAGACCAGTATCTGCAATTTAGGACTCTTTTGCTCTGGAAAAAGGATGTTGTGGAGGAGTGTGCTGTACCTACCACTAGAGGGCGCGTGGATACTTGCTTTAGAACCCACAATTCCTTGGAATCTGTAGTTAAAATCATCAGGATCCTTGCATCCACACACATTAGTAGAATGTTGTTCTGCCTGTAGTGAAATGCTCTTCCTGGACAACACCACTATTCTCAAATCCTGAACAAATATTAGTTGAATGACAGGGAGATTTACAATAGATTCTGGGCAATTAAATGAAAATCGCTACAAGTTTTAGTGGGGGTGGACAAAGTCTAAAGGCATCGGTCAGAGCAGTACTCACCTGAGCTGGTACCCTTTTGGTTGCCTGCCCTACAAGAAAAGCACCAGAGTAATAGTATGATTTAATCAGGCAGGATTAAGGAAAGGATTAGTCAAAAATAACAAATTCCACCTAGGACAGGTATGTGGCTGGCACTCAGCAGGTAGTCAGATCCCACTAAGAGGGAAAGGTGCACAAATCCTAGGTTTGCAATAACTCGGTCTGTGCCCGTATCTATGTATCACAGGTATACTCCTTGGAGTAGAAGAATCAGAACAACTAGGGCAAAATAGGTCACTGAAACATCATAAAGAAGCAAGGTAATGTTTGAAGAAAGGAGTTTGTGTCGGCAGTATTTTCCCTCACCCAATATTCTGGATGGCATTTTTTTGAAAACACATAAGGGCAGGACTAGATGACTGTTAGAAGTAAACATGAGTTACATTTCTTATTGCAGGAAACAACAACTTTTGGGAAGGCTGGTGGACGGGGAGCTCTAATCATACATGTGAGCACACAATAGGAAATTTGAACAAACTCTCCACACAAAATATTAAAGACTTGGGTTGGAAATTTTGAAAACTGATCATAAAGCACCACTGGGTTCTGCAAAAGACACCTCACATGGTGGCCTGGTGACCTTGCACCACTTCCTCCTGCGTGCTGTCAACTGCCTGTCTCACTCTCTTCTCCCCGCCCCCTCATTCCTAGGACACACACGTCATTCACCCTTGACCTCTTTGGCTCCAGGAACCATCTATGGACTTAGAAGGGTTCTACCTTAGGTCTCCTCTGACAAAAAGTCCAGCCCTCAGCAGAGACTCTGGGCATTGTGGCTCATTTTCAGGTTACCTCTTCTCTCATGCTCATGTGTGCCAGCCTTCTCAGAGCGCGTGGAGGGATCGGTGCAGGGGATTGCCTGATAAGATACTTGTTCTTTGCGCTCTTCCCTAAGCCTTGAAGAGGATTCTTTATATAAAATAGTAGCATTTTAGGTTTGAAGTAAACCTAAGTACCCTCTAGCCCGTCCTCATATTAAACAGCTACTGCTGAACGGGAGCTCATTGGCTACGAGGATCCTATCAAACTTGCAAATGTCCTTTGAGAAATGTTAAAAATGAAATGGATACAAACATTTGTGTACAGGGTTTTGCATGGACACACATTTTCTTTTCTCTGTGGTAAATGTCCAGGAGTACAATGGTTGGGTCATGTGGTAGTTGTGTATTTAGTTTGTTTTAAGGAGGTGATGGGTATGATAGCGCACATCTCAGCCCATTGTTTGGCAGAGGGGCTGACAGAATGGGCGCGGCAGAGGGGCGCGGCAGAGGAACGCTGTGCACGTCACAGTGGTCAGGAAGCAGAGAGGCATGTTTAGGTTTTTAGGAAGATGCCGAATTTCTCCAGAGTGGAACCATGTCCAAAGCGTGCCATTTCCCACTGCCAGCAGCATTGAGCACTTTTCCACACCCTCAGCAGCATTTCCTGCTATTGTTCTTTTTTATTTTAGTTATTCTGATGGGTATGCAGTGTTCTCACTGTGGTGTTTCATTTGTATTTCTCTAATAGTTAATGCCGAACAAAATTTCATGTGCTTATGTGCCATCTGTATAATCCTGTTCAGTGAAATGTCTGTTCATGTCTTTTGCCCACATTCTAATCTGTTCTTTACTACCATAAAAACTGGAAATTTCTTTTTATATTATAGATACTAATCTTGTCTGATTTTGTGCCTTGCCATATATATCTTATGTACTACTGAATGAAAAGAAAAATTAAACAAGGTCATTGTTTGGGGCTACACTACTGTGTTCTCCAGGCCAAAATTCAAATTAGAGTCACTCATGCTAAAATTCTACCTCTCTAGGGTAAAACTGGCCTTTCCAGAAATCAGGGCTGGAGAGAGGACAATTGCATGTTCCAAATCACCCAGTTTCTAAATTGCATGTTCCAAACCGCCCAGTTTCTACCGGCATGACAATGAATAGCCCTTTGCCTGAATCCTCACACACAGAGTAAACCCACAGTAACCTGTTGCTCACCGATCAGTCATTTTCCTACTGTTCTGCTCCCTGTTACAGGGAAAGTAATTCCCAAAGGACCAATCCACTCTGGGTTTTATTTTCCTGCTTTCTTCAAGCCTTTATCTATTAAACCAAATTCCTCTGCTTAGCCCACGCTTTAGGCAATGGGACAGAACGGTGCTCAAGTTTAGAATGGAAAATAAAGCCAATTAAGATGGTTAAACTAAATTGCTATAAATTTGCCTTGGAGTGAGATAATTACTTAAAGTGAGACAAGAAAGTACACCTGTTCTATCTCCCCCAAAGAATTCCATCTTTCCTATAATTTAACCGCAGAACAGGGTCTGCAGCAGTGATGACAAGCTTCTTAGAGACGAGGGTCCAAACCCACTGCTTTATCACAGCCTGCCAGCACTCGGTGAAAGCTGAATGCTGAGGTTTCAGTGTAGGAAAAGCAACTCATACATTAATATCGTTTGTCTTAAAAGAAAAACAAATAACTCATGTGCTGTAGGTTTCCCACCGCCACTCTATCAGGGATTTCTCAGCTCAAAAAAAAAATTTTTTGTTGCTCAACAACATATTAAATCCCTGTTTGACCTTTATGTGGTTTTCTAGGGCATGTTAAAGCAAATAAAGAGGCCCCCAGCCCAAGGTTCTGTCTTGGAGGTCTTACACAAGCAAAACCAAACTTAACTTGGAGGCATTTTTTGCAACTGACTTTAAAAAACAAAACCCAGGCTAGATGTCTATTGTGAATCAGTAATCCCAGCTAAAAGGAGGCTTTAGGCTACCAGTTAGGGATAAGTGTGGGGCAACACAGACAGATGACCCCAAACACAACAAATAAAACCCAAAACAAAACAAAATCAAATCAAGTCAGACAAAACAAAAAACCCAAAACAACAACCACCACTACAAAATTCCCAACCAATCACCAACAGCCAACCAACACATCAGTTGTCTCTCTAGGAATCCCTTGTCCATCATCTCTAAATAAAGCAAATGTCTCGCTGGAGTCAACCAAGTAATTTCTGAACATGGCTTCCACAGCCTATAAAAGCTCACTGCAAAGCAGGGGCAGGGTGTGACCCTGGCACTCCAGCAGGTTGAAGCAGGAGGACTGTAATTTTGAGCCCAGCCTGGGCACTTTAGAGATGCAGTGAAACCCTGCTTAGAAAAGGAAGAGGGGACTGGGTTGTTTTAGTACCCCAAAACAAAACATACTTGGTACCACTGTCAGGGTGTGAAAGTGGGGTGCGCAAACCTTTTCTTCTGCTGGTTACCAGTTCCTGAATCAGTGTTGTTTAACAGAGACTGTTCAACTTACTCTTTCTCTTCACCAGGATCATAACCACTATCCTACAGACGTGTGTTCTAGTGCCGCCTGTATCATGCACCCATCTAGCCCCATCTGCTTGGCTGGGGAGAAAGGGACACCAGCTCTGGACACAGTGTCACACTCCCCATTTCACACTTCCTCAGCCACCTGCAGGAAGGGGAGGCAAAGAGTTTTCACGAAAGGGGGAAGGGCCAGGAACCCCTGAATTCCAGAATGAAGCAGTTTGGGAAACAATGACTTGGGGTACAACATGCCCCACAAAGAAGCCTGCTTTCCTCTTTCCAAAGCCATCTGGATGGCACTAAAATGCTTAAACCAATCTTCGCCAACCAAAGAACACTGACATCAGCACAGATTTCTAGAATGCTTCATCTTCTCATTTGCAAGTTCCTACCCCAAATAAGATTGGCTACATTGTTCAAATGTAATGCAGACAGTTGCTGTTCATTCATTTGCCTGAATAAAAAAAAAAAAAAAAATGCACAGGTGTAAACCATTCAGGTGTTCTTACACTCCCAGACGGGGGCACCCCAGTCTCTGGCTCCCTCCAGGGAAGCCCCTTTCCTCCCTGTACCTTCCTCCCCCGTTTCCACTACTCATGTTCAGTTACTTGTCAATGAGTTCTTCCTAAAACATTAAAACAAATAATATAAAACGTTAATCCTGGTTATCTAAGCATTAATATTTAGGCTAATCATCATTCTGGACTTCAGTCTGTTTCTTAGTTGCTTTTTACGCAGGGTGAGCTTTTCAATACAGTACAGCTATTCTTTCCAAAGAGATACGATTCATGTGTCATGAACCTCGCCCGGGTCAGTGCACAGCGCCCTGAAGTTCAGCGCATCCACAGGTGCTGTGAGGTCTGCGAAGGGACCGAGCCGTGTGCAAGGGCTGGGAGCTAGGGCGTGAGGCCCAGGCATCATGTGATGGCGTCCCTCAGGACACAGGTGTGCAGGAGAAGGTGCAAGTGGTCTGTGCAGCCCTGGGTGGGCGTGACCACTTTGATATATTGCGACCAGGGAGCGGAGTAGGCAGAGCAGAGCCAGCAGGCATCTTCAGTGGCACTGCACTGGTGACCCTCAGGGCCAAGGCCGGGGGCCTTCTCTGTTCGGTGATGTCTGCCACAGCCCAGCGGGGCTGTTCACTGTCACTGGCAACATCAGGGCTGCTACTCGGATCCTTAGCTCCTTGGCTCATCCTGGTTCTCCCTTCTGAGTGCCCAGGGCTCGCTCCCAGGCTCGCTCGCCATTCATGCCTTCCCAGGCCTCCTCTGGGACTGCTCCCTCGGTTGTCCTGCCCGCACCGAGCTCGTGGCAGCTGAGACCTCATGATGGAAGGCCCGCTGTACATTTCCTGGAAGGATGTCTGATCACTAGCTGCCAGGAATCTTGATCAGGAACCTTCATTAATAAGCCTGTCATGCCTGAAATGTCATCAGCTCGCACTGTCAATGGTTCCTTCCAGACGTTCATTAACGGGGTCCTTACCAGAAAAAGACTAGAAACACCCATATAGGACGGGGGAGCGTGGAAGTAAGACATGAGGTGACTACCTTTATGTTTCCATAAAATCTCCAAGGGTAAGATGTTAGCTCAATGGAATAATTACAGAGAGAGGGAAGGAGGGAGGGAGGGAAGGAGAGGGAGAGGGAGGAAGGGAGAGAGAGAGAGAAAGAGAGAGAGAGAGAGAGAGAGAGAGAGAGAGAGAGAGATCGTCATTGTCAGCATTTTTACTCAGCATAATTTGGACAGTCTATCTCTGTGTGAATTTCTTAGACTGACTTCTAAAAGTTTCATCATAGTTTTTAACTTGTTGGAAAAGATGAAATGTCTGGTATATTAAGAATAGTGAAATAAGAATAAAATGATAACATCATTTATTTAGTCATCACCATTTAAAAAATTCAAGTTCTTTTAAAATTGAGCATGAATTTTAGATTATTACTTTGCTCTTAAAATTGTATGTAAATTGTACTTCTCCATAGAATTAGATTCTAATGTAATAATTTATATTATACTTTGGGGGTTTTTACTGATCACCAGGTTATATTTTTCTTCAGCCCGAAAAACAAAATTGACATTTTAAAGTTCCTGTAACTAAAGGTTAAGGTAGGAGAAATAGTTCAAGAGAATGAGTGCTTGCCTGGCAAGCACAAGGTCCTGAGTTCAATCCCCACTTCTATCAAAAAAAAAGAAAGAAAGAAAGAAAGAAAAAGACTAAAGTTTAAGGTAGGTTAAAACTAAATGTAGCTGGGCGCAGAAATGCATGGTGTCATCCCAGCACTGGGGAGGGCGAGACAGGAGGACTGCTGACAGTTCCAGCCCAGCCTTGGCTACAGAGCAAAACCCTTTCTCAAAATAAAATAAGGACTGAATTGTTATTAACCTATCATAATACAATTGATCAAAACAATCCATATAATATTATATATTTTGAAAATGATAGCTACATTTAAAAGCTAAAATCTTACTGGAAGTTCATCTATTAATGAGGTGTGTATCCCTCACTCCTGATTAGTTGCTGTATCTTTGAATGAATATTACTCAATGCTAGTCTGAGACACGATCAAACATAACATTCTTAGGGCTGGAGATGTAGCTCAGCAGCATAAGTGCCTGCCTGTAAACAGAACATTCTTAAGCTATTTTTATTTGTATAGCTAAGTACACCTTCACCACTAAATCTAAACACTGATAAAACCAGTCCTAAAATAACTAGTTGAGAAGTTAAATTTTATTTTATTATAAGAATACTTAGCATGAGCTCCACCTTCTTAGTAGGTTTAAAGTAAACGATGCAGCACTGTTGAGTGCAGGCACAATGTTGCATAGCAGATTTTGAAAACTTATTCATTTTAGTTAGAGTTAATGCCACTTGATGAGCAAAGCCCCACTTTCTCCCCCTCCTGTCCCCATTCTCTCCCCCTCCTGTCCCCACTTTCTCCCCCTCCTGTCCCCACTTTCTCCCTCCTCCTGTTCCCAGTAACCACTTGCTCACTTGCTCTATGAAGTTGACGATGTAGGATTCTTCATAGTAGTCTACTCCCACGGTAGCTACTTCTGATGACTGGCTTGTTTCACTTAGCATGATGTCTCCAAGGCTCTTTCACACTGTCTCATATTAAAAATTATTCTTTTTAAAGGCTTAAAAATATTCCATTGTGCGTATGCCTGTGTGCATATGTGCGCACGTGTGTGTGTTCTGTGGCTGGATCATTAAGCTGTTGAATCTTGGTTCATATGAATAGTGCTACAGTAAATGTGTTAGTACAGACATGTCTTAGATGAACTAATCTCAAATCTTTTGGTTTGTTTTTTATTTTATGGCCGGCTCAGCCTGCCCTGGGGGTGGGGCTGGCACAGCATGTGGTGCCTGGGATTGAGCCGCGGTCCCTGCGCTTGCCTAAGCTTGCCTAAGCAGGTGCTTTAGACCACTGAGCTGTCTCGCTGGCCCTGATCTCAAATCTTTTGGTAGATACCTGGATGTATGGTTATTAGCTCACGCACTAGTTCTCCTGTCGGCATTCATAGCTCATCGAGGCTGTATCATTCTGCGCTCCCGTTCACAGTGCAGAAGGAGTCCTGCTTTTCTATATCCTCACCAATGTCTGTTGTCTTTTTAAAAATAATCACCTTGAGATGATGATTTTGATGTAGTTTGGTCATAACGGCTTCACCTGTTCCCCGAGCTTCAGCTCAAACACTCAACACCACGTGGTGCCCTCTCACCAAAATCCACGTTTCATGCTTTTGTAGATAAGCAGAAAAGTGAACTAGAAGGCCCTTTATTCTTATTGAAAGCAAAGTGGATTTTCCTGAATTGCGGGTGTTTGTGGCCCAGTTCCCCAGTTCTGCAAGTGTCTCTTTTCTTCCGGTTGCCCTCGGAAGCTTCTGTCCCAGCACAGGGCATACCTTTGATGGACTCGGCTTGCTGAAGAGGCGAGGCCTTCGCCGGAGGGAAGCTGTGCTCTCAGGCCTGTTCTCAGAGTACTTGAGGATCCAGCAGCCCTAGAAAGGAGACACCTAAGTAATCCGGGCTGTGAACTTCTTCCCCTACGGAAAGGGCCCCCCGAGTTCGACCAACCTGAAGACAGAGGGCATAGCAGTACATGCTAGAGTTGAGCCTTCAGGCTCGAAGACATCGACTCTTGGATTCTAACCGCCCCACACTGCCGGTGTAACATTGCACTCATTAATATGACCGTGCTAAATCTGTGTCCTTGTCCTTCACACAGGATAGCATTGATCATTGCACCTATCACTCAGCGCTGTTGTGAAGAGTAAATAAAAACATGCAGATAAAGGTACAAACCAAGGGCCTGGACCATAGCTGTGCTAGTTAATGTCCGGTCAGTTTGGGGGCTCAGGGGTGCTGAGGTAGTGAAATGCAGGCAGCCGCATCCTACAGAGGGCCCAGAGGAAACCAAAAGGCAGAGAAAGGTGGTTCTCTGTCCTGCCGCCCTGAGCAAGGGCGTTCACCTTCTGTGCTCAGAGGTCCCAGGTCCTGGTTCTCAGGCCATTGGCCTTGCCTTGGCCCATGCCCCTGGCTTCCTGCTTCTCAGCTTGTACACGGCCCGTTCTAGGGCTGCCCAGGCTACACAACCACATGAGCCAATTCAGGCCCAAGCCCCTCCTATATGTGTATGTGTCCTGTTTGCTCTGTTTCTCCAGAGAGGCTGAATACAAAGCATAAGCACTCAGCAAAGGTTTCTTGTTCCTCCTTTCCTCCTCCCCCACCCCCTACAGGCCAGGCTTTTTTCAAAGCTCTTCTTATGGATTATTTTATGCAGTTGCCCAGCAACACTCTGAAGTATGGCCTTTTAGTTTCCCATTTACTCAAGGAGAGATGCAGGACCGCAGGAGGCCGAGACAGTCACAAAGCTGACAGGTGGTAGAGCAGCCTGCAAAGCCAGGCGCCTGACTCCAGAGCAAGTCTCCTGGACATGACCCGCTGGTGTAGGTAGCAAAAAAAAAAAAAAGCCATTCTGTCCCAAATGCAATTGAAGCCCTTATTCATTGGGCGGCTCTGTAATGGGAGCAAACCCTCCAGAAAGGAAAGTTCCATGAACTTTGCTAGAAAGTTCATGCAGCGGATCTTGAGTCTCCTGGAGATCTGCTTCCAGGAGCTCCTGACAGAAGGCCAGTTTCTGAGTCAGTCGTCGCGGCAGACCTCGCTGGAGACACCGCCATGTTGGAAGGTCCTCTGGTAGTGTTTTCAGGGATTGTCAGACAGTGTTTGTGCTCTATCCAGGCCTTCAAATTCCCAGAGAAGCCTCTCACTCAGGCTTGGTGCCTGTTGCTGAGGGCTCTGTGGAGGGTGGAGTATGTGCCGGGCACTACTGAATGCTGGATAAATCATCCCAGGTTAGGCCCCTGAGGTCCTGGGCAGGGCTCAGCCGCATGTTGCTGTGTTTATTTTAATTAGATTCTCCCAGCTGCAGAACAGGCAGCGTGGATGTCCTGCGGCTGCCCTTGCCTGCTGTTCCAGAAACTTGGCACTGGAGCCCTTTGCAGAGGTCCTCCGGGTGTCAGGAGGGGGCAGGGGCTGGAGTCACATTTGGAAGTTACAGGAACCAATGGGAAAGCCTGGTTCATGACTGCCTGACCAACCAATGAAACAGCCCCCTTTTGGTAACTGGCTGTCCAGCCCTGGATTCTGGGTAGCAACAGTGTTGGACATCTGGCAACAGCGTGGTATGTCCCTGTGGCAGCTTATTTTGGGTGTCACGGCTGTTACCCAGAGTCAGGAGTAATGTCTTTCATTCTGAGACATCTAAACCCCCAAGCTCAGGCATGTTTTCTTCCAGGGCAGAGGGCAAATGCAATTACATCTGTGACCAATTTGCACAGCTGGGAGCTCAGCCTCCTGACAGAAACATTTATTTGAGATTTGGGTCTCCAGGGAGCTGGGTCACCAGACAGGAAGTAAGGTCTAGCAAGCATTTGTTGTCCAATATGTGAATGCTTGCTAGTTTGTGCTATGAGAACAAAACAACGAAAGGCGTCAACTTTGACTGTTATTAGCTAAAAATGAGGCTATTGTTCCTGTAAACCAGGATGGTTTCCAAGGCAGAGATGAGAAAAAGAATATTCAGATAAGACATGGCTGCCCCGGAGCCTGGCACACAGGGCTGGTACAAGGGGCAGAGGGATATTTAGGCCACAGAATAGTGTCTGCCACTGCACACCTTAGCACTCTAAGCAAATCTTCTCACCCAGGCTCTTTCGTTAGTGTAAAGAGAAGTTGTGTGCATCTCTGGGTCCACCAGCTTTCTAGGGATCTAAAAAGTTTTTAAGAGCAGGAAAAAAAAAA
>NW_004524599.1:2496652-2498247 GCF_000260255.1 Octodon degus
CCCCCACAGCTCAACATAACAGCATGGCTTTACTTCCTATATTTCGTCTTCATACTTTTCTACTGGATGGTTAAGACCAAGGTAAAGTAGGACCTATGCAACAAGAGTTGTAGCTTTTGGTCTGAGAAGGTCAGTGAAATCCCCTCAGGACTTATCCTGAGATCCTGTACCTCCGATTGTAGAACCTTTGTCAGTGTCAGCCATGTGGATGAGTCATGGCCATTGCTTGGCCAATGTGAATAAGTGCCTTTTTGGTAAGCACAAGGTCCTGAGTCTGATCCCTGGTACCACAAAAAAATAAATAAATTAATTAAAATAATAAAAATTTTAAGAAGACAAAGAAAAATGGTGGCAAAGTTTATTTGAAAATTAAAGGTAAAGAGTAAAGGAGAAACTGGCTCTGTGGCAGGAACTGAGGCTAAAAAAAAGAGAGAAAAATAAAAGGACACCTTGGAGAACATGGGGTGAGGAGGCTACCATGAGGAAAGCCACCACAGCACACTTTCAGTGAAGTCCAATCTCTTCATTTCATCGACATACTGTGTGGCCCTGTGAGAACGCCATACGCAGAGCCTGGGAATTATTTGGCACCTGTTTCCTAGAATTTGGTCACACTAACTTCCCCAGCTAGCTTCTCGTCTCAGAATCTCTCCTTCCAGGGCTAATGCCCCTCAGTACCTCTGCCAGAAAGGGACACAGAGGAAGATGCTAGAACTCACACGTAGACAGACCTGCAGTCATGGCCTGGACAGACTCCCAGTACCTTCCACCATCCACACGGTCCCCTGCAGTGTGAAACGGGAAAGAAAAGGAAATTATTGCCTTTTCAGCCTGGCAGTCCAGTAAACTGCTTTCTTCTGAGGCGCAGAGTGAATGGATTTTGTAGGCCACTCTAATTAATGAGGAAATCTCCAAGTCAGGCATGTTTTCCTGGTGCTTTCAAGCATCCTATGCCTCTAGCATGTCTCTGAGGGCTGGGGCAGGAAGACATCCAAAGCCATCTTTCAGTTTGCACATATTTGTAGCGTCTGTTGTTGTGGGGTGAAAACAGATCCTGCTCCGGCCTTGGGACCTGCACAATGGCACCCAGGACCTCAGAAATGAGATGAAATAAACATCTCAGTTCACGGGCAAACTGCAGAGCAGGCTTTGTGTAGGGGCCTGTGAAGGTGGAACAGCCATTCAAAGTTTGCCAGAGCCCGAGAATAAGCCGGCCTTGAAGAGGCTTATGGACAAGATCCAGTTCCTAGCAAAATCTATGCCCAACCTCCCTGAAGTGCACCATTGAGAAAACGGCTTGAAAAGAGGTTGAATGACACAGGGTGCAACAAGGGTAGAATGGCTTTAATGAGCCAAAAAACATGGCTTCAAATGCCCCTGTGTCCCAGTGCCGCTGCCTGCGTTTGCCAGCAGATGTAAAACCTGTTCACTGGAGCAAACTGAGACACGAAGTGAGCTTATGCAAACTCCAAGCAAGCCAGTTGCATTCACATTCAAGTCCAGAAAATGTGCTCAAAGTAAGGGCAGATACCTCTAAGCTGAAGGGGAATTTTTGTTTGTGGTTTCCAATACACGCTAGGCATGGGATTGGGGGT
>NW_004524599.1:2498832-2499910 GCF_000260255.1 Octodon degus
AGCAAGAAACAGAAGGACCCTGCAGAAACTTCTGGGTTCCGATGAGGCTTAACCACAGCTGCTTTTGTGGTGCCCAGTAGATCAAGCTCCAACTAGCTCCTGCACTACTCAGAATGAGAAAACACTTTTTAGTGGTAATTTGAATGGGGTTGGTAGCAAATGTCAGAGGGAAGAAACAAAGATGTCCAGCTGTGAGAACATTCTTGAGGTCAGACATCAAGAAATCATGCAAGGGCTGGCGAGATAGCTCAGTGGACTAAGCGCCTGCTTTGGCAAGTGCAGGGACTAGGGATTCGATCTCTGGTCCCACATGAGGCATCATCCCCACTCACAGGGCATACTGAGCCAGCAACCGAGTCCCAGTATGGTGGCGTACTCCTGTAATCCTAGCGCTGGGGAGGCTGAAAACAGGAGGATCACTATGAGTCTAAGCTGCATAGTGTGACCCTGTACCGAATACATAAATTTAAAAAAAAATAAAAGAAGAAGGAAATGGAAATGGAAAAATGAATGCTTTGCAGGCAAACTGGAATCCACCATTTGTAGGAGATGAAGGGCGCAGGCGACCTCTCATAAAGTTAGTGGAAGGAGAATCCTGCAACTTAAAAATGTTCCTTTAATGACATTTCATACAAGGAGCTAACTCCTCTGTATTAATACACTGAAGGTTTAGGACTCATTAATATTACTTTGAAGTGTAATCTCTATATTAACTTCTCCCACTTTACTTTATTAGTGATCATTTATATTTTTAATTATGCAGTGATGTAGTTAAATATTGCAATTACACTTTAAAGTTGGAATTGGGATTTTTAAATCACTGAACTTTCCAAAGACTGCTCTTCCCTCCTCCACTGTACGTGTCCTTCTCCTCTAACTTGACCACTTATTTCAAAGTGGAGGCATTTTTATCACATGTGAGACAACGGGAATTAAATTGTAATTTTAAGTCTTCAGCTTTCCTCTTGACCTTTTTCTTTGCTATCAAATATAGAATATTAAAGGCTTTTGTGCTTAAATCTCCAACATTTTTGCTATTGTGGCTCACAAAAGCACCCACCAAGTCAAGGCTTGGTCT
>NW_004524599.1:2518435-2525305 GCF_000260255.1 Octodon degus
AAATAAATAAATAAAATTATACCTTGAGTCAAACAGTTCTTGTTTTGTTTGTTTGGAAGAGTAGCATTAGATGTTGAACACAAAGCCCCTGCAATAAGTTACACCCACAGTCCTTTTCTGTTTTTTGAGACAAGGTCTTATTAAATTGCCCAGGATCTCATTAAATTGAAATCTTCCTGCCTCAGCCTCCCAGAATGCTGGGATTATAGGCACGTATTACAAGACCCCACTAGGTAAGAAGTTTGAAGCTGATAGGTTTGTACTGAGAAGTCTATTACTTGATACTTTTTAAAATAGCCAGTGAATCCAAGCTAGTTGCTATGCCTCGCTCCAGTGGCAGTGTCGAGGTGTTGTGGTGGAAATGAAGTTCACACACGCAGAACCATGAGCTCTTCCATGACAGCACCTCATGTGTGTTTAGGGCTGATGCTTACCTACACAGGGAGCAGAAAATGCTATGTACAGGTTATGCGAAATGTATGCTCCAATATTTCTCCCCCAAACCCATGGCAATGATATTCAAAACAGAAAAATAGAAAATCAGAAGTATGCAACTATAAAAACAGAATTAGAAAGAACATGCCTTAGTTAAGGGTACTGCTAGCTGGTGGAACTGACAAATGCTGAAATCCGAGTGGTAGGATACCACAGGAGCTTATTTTTCCCTCAAGAAAACTCTGACCTAGCATCCGGGGCTGCCTTAGATGCGGTGATTCAGGGAGGCAGGCTCTTCAAGTTTTGGAGCTTCTACCTCCCTCAGGATCTCAGCTTTTCTTCCAGCCAATAACTAGGGGGAAAGAGAATGAATGTGATCTGGGAGGCTGGAAGGACAGACCTAGAAACACCACGTATCACGTCTGCCCATACTCCTTGGCTAAACTCAGTCACGTGTCTTCACGTAATTGCAAAGGAAGTTAGATGCATAGTCTGGTTCTGAGTCCTTGAAATGCAGGAAACCAATTTAGTAAGCACAAAAATGTCTGCCACAAACAGTCAGATTTCTTTCTGGCCTAACTATACACAGGAGATACACATCTGCTTTTACTGAAAGCACGACAAAAACACAAACCAATAGGAGGTAAAGCCACTGGCCACTAAGTGGCAGGAATGCAAACACAAAGGACCTAAAAAGATCCAGCTCCTGGACAGTAAATGGAACTCAAAGTGCCTCTCATAAATTGAGGGGTAGGGCAGGCTCTCTGAAGAGGGAAAAAAAAGTTGAAAAATGCTACTTGCTGAAATAGTTCATAAAATATTGTGAGTGTAGGGAGGATGGACACAGACTCACTTCCTAATTAGACTGAGGCAAGCTGCCACCTACTTCTGGGCCGCCACCAACATCACCTCAGGGCAGGCTACACGTGTGGACTCTGGAGTGGGTGGGGAGGGGATGGAAGCCATCGCCATCGCCTAGAAGGGGAAGCTGGCACTGAAAGAGTGGGAAGGGAGAAAGCAGTCCACATAGGACTACCGCATAAATAAATAATAAAATTTAATTTTTTTAATAAAAGACTAGCTTAAAAAGCAAAATCCCAATACCTATCAAGAAACAAAAGACTGGTAAAACAAAAAGCAAACTAAAAATAAAAACAATAAATGAAAATCCAACAACTGTACTTTCAAAATCAACAATTAGAAAATATAGTGACTTTCGGTGCTTGTAAAGGACATCTGAAAAGAATTTGAAATTGCTTATATTTGCAGCACCCAGAGAGATAAACATTACATGCATGAAATACAATAAGCTAGACAAGTGGGCTGCAGCCCACCAGAACGTACCTGGCCTTCTCAAAATTGTTCACGCATTCAATGCTAGTTAAGACAGCTCAGACACCAAGGGCCAGGACAAATCCTTGGCTGTCTTAATCTTGCTTTTTCCCAGGATGCTGGGTTGTGTGCCAGGATTACGGCAGGTAGCAATGATGGTTACGACCAAAATGGGCTCAGTTTTGTCGAGCTGTATCCCTATAATCCAGGGTAAACTAGCTGGAAATATGGAAAAGGAGCCATGAAAGGAGGATTTCAGGGCAGTGAGACTGAGCCTGGCTCCTGACAGGGTGGAATCGGCAGCAGACTACTCATGTCTAAGCAGTTGGGAGACGGAGAAACACATTCTTGTCATAGTCTGGCTGTTAGTATGGCCTTTGTACATCAAAAATGTATAAGGCTACATCCACAGTGGTAAAACCATGAAGAATTTGGTATGAGTCAATTTGAAACTCAGGTAAACTCAGATGCATTAGGATATAGAAAAATAAAGATTGAAAAATAGAGCATCCAAAGTCAATCGTGTGCTGTGGTGTCTAAGATGGTCCCCAACAGTCCCTACCTCTTGGTTCTGACATTCTCTCAGTGTGTGGCTTGGATGTGGTGACTCAATCCCAAAGAGCAGGAAACATGGTGGAGAGGTGTTCTGAGATTAGGTGGCACAGACGCTGTGGCTCCCCTCTGGTGCATCTTATCGTGTGCTCTTGCTGGCTCCACGTGAGAGAAGCCAGTGGCCGCTTCACGAGCCGCCCCAGGGAGGAGCCCGAATGGTGAGGAACTGTGTCTCCAATATGGTGGATCTGAACCCAGTCCTGTGGGTGAACTTTGGAGACCTTTTCTAGTCATGCCAGAGTGAATGCAACCCCAGCTGTCTCCTAAACTGTAGCCTTGTGAAAGATTCAGCGAAACAGGTATCTAGCTAAGTCCATAACTCGATTCCTGACCCACAAAAGAAATGTTAAAAATATCTGTTGTTTTAAGCCATTGAATTTGAGGATAATTTATTTTACAACAATAGCTACCTAGCACATCTTTAAAGAACATGAATTAAAGACCAACAGAGCAAAGCATTTTTACAGGGGATTACTTTTAAATATTTAAGGAAAAATAATGCCTAACTTAGAAAATTCCATTAGAGCATAAAAAAATTTTCAGAAAGGAAGTTATCAACCTGATTTTATGAAGCCAATAGAAACTAAGTAGTAGATAAGGAGAATTTCAGAAATAAATTCTGAAAAGTAAACTAAGCAATTACTATCAATATAAGAATTCTAATAAAATATTACTCAAATAAATTCAATTGTTTAAAAATATGAGAACCCCACAGCCAGCAAGCAAGCAGACTGTGCCAGCCAAAGTGGCACCTGCCCCACTGTGATGCAAGCAGGCCTGCATCAGCCGTGCAATACGACCAGCCACCAGCTCTAAGATGGCCTTCCAGTTTGCTTCCCTGTGGAATAGGGCCGCAGAGGTGCGCCCTATCCCAAGGGCTAACCAGCCAAACTGACCCAGAACAAGAACAACACTTAGGGAGGGAAGATAAACCTAGACGGTCAGCAGACACAGGGAAAAAATGCAGGCCTGGCCAGCAACTTCAGGGACACAGATATCACCCTCTCAAGCTGACAGAGTGAGAGACAGCAAGAAGAGATTATTTCAGAGAGGGAATGGGTCAGACGTAGGCCACCTTGAGAAGTATAAGCTCATGAGTGTAGACATGAAATCCAGTAGTCCATTTGACCCTTGTCCCTGTGGTCTACACCTAGCAGAGATCAGAGAACTGATCATGTTTCTCACCTTATCAAATCAAGCAATGACACACCTTGGCTTGGATGGCAGCCATGGCATGGGAAAAATGGACAGAGGGACCTCTCCTAGTGGGAGGACACCTCAGAATCCCACAGGCAGGATACAAAATCAACACACAAAAGCCAATAGCATTATTGTATACCAATAATGAACCCATTGAGAAAGAAATTAGGGGAAAAAGTTCTATTCACTAGCACCATGGAAAATTAAATACTTAAGAATTAACCTAACAGAGGAAGTGAAGGACCTCTACAACAACAAAAAAAACAGTACACTGGGAAAGGAAAACATCTGAAAATGGAAAGATATCTCTTGTTCCTGAATAGGCAGAACAAACAGAACCAAAACAGCCATATTTTCAAAATTGATAAACAGATTTAATGCAACTCCAATCAAACTGCTAATACTAGGACTAGTGAGATAACTCAGCAGACTAAGCACTTGATTAGGCAAGCATAGGGACTGGGGTTCAATTCCTGGCACACATGCTGGCCCTGCCCCTAGACACGCTGAGCTGGCCATGGAGCCTGGGCACGGTGGCACATGCTTGTAATCCCAGCGCTGGGGAGGCTGAAAACAGAAGGACCATTATGAGTCCGAGCTGCCAAGTGAGACCCTGTACAAAACAAACAAAATACTCACAAAAGATCCCAAAATACCAATACTTGGGCTGGGGATAGATAGCTTGGTGGCATAAGCTCCTACCTGGCAAGTGCAAGGCCCTGAGTTTAGTCCCCAGTACCACAAAACAAAACAAAACAAAACTGAAAACAAAACCCTAAATTCACATGGAACCAACTAGAAGAGAACCAGAACAGTAAAAGCTATCTTGGATATCAAGAACAAAGCAGGAGGCATCACAATCCCAAACTTGAAATTTTACTGCAACATACATGGATAAAAACTGGCTCAAAAACACATATGAATCAATGGGGCAGAATAGAGGTAAGAAACAACCCCAAGCATATTCCGCTATTTGATTTTCGCCAGAGGTGCCAAAAACATACACTGAAGGGAAGGTAATCTCTAATAAATAATGCTGGGAAATGTAGGTATTCACTTGTAAAGACTGAATTTAGGCCTATGTATCTCATAATGTACTGAACTAAAATTAAATTAAGCTGGATCAATCACTTAAATGTTAAAACAGAAATACATAACCCTCTGGAAGATAAAAATAGATAAACTTTTAAAGTCATAGATACAGGCAAAGACTTTCTGAACTGAATCCCAATTATATAGGCAATAGTGCCAAGAATCAGCAAATGGGATCACATCAAATTAAAAAGCTTCTATACAGCAAAAGAAATAAGCCACAGAATAAAAAGACAACCTGCAGATGCGAAAACATTTTTTTCCAGCTATTCCCCAAACAGAGCACCACTTTCTAGAATATATAAAGAACTAAAAAAAAAAAAAAAAATAGATCCTCCAAGTAAAATACCCAATCAAAAAATGGGCAAAAGAAAGGAATACACACATAGGGCCAGCCAAATAGCTCAGGGGACTGAGGCACCTGCTTAGGCAGGTGCAAGGACTGGGGTTTGAAACTGACATGCTGTGCCAGCCCTGCTCCCAGGGTGCACTGAGATGGCAAATGAGACTGGACACGGTGGTGTGTGCCTGTAATCCCAGGTTTGGGAAACTGAAAGCAGGAGGATTACTGTAAGTCCAATCTGTGTAGTGAGACCCTGTAGACCTTGTACTAAAAATACATTTTTTTTAAAAAAAAAGAAGAAAAAAAATACACACTTCACAAAATAAGAACAAACAGTCAATAAATACATAAGAAGGATCTTCAACATAGCTAGTCATTACAGAACTGCAAATTAAAATAACAGTGAGATTCTATCTTATCCGGGGAAGAATGACTACCATCAAGAAATCAAGTAATGGCAAATACACCAATGGAACAGAGCAGCGGATGCTGTGCACTATGGGAACGAAGCAGCGGATGCTGTGCACCATGGGAACAGAGCAGCAGGTGCTGTGCACCATGGGAACGAAGCAGCGGATGCTGTGCACCATGGGAATGGAGTAGCAGATGCTGTGCACCCCAGTAGCTGGCTGCATTTGATGCTATTGTTACTGCTGATAACACTGCTTTAGCCAACATGCCATAGTTGCTGTGATCAGCTGACCTTCCTTGTGTGCCAACACACCCCAGACTCTTTAATGAAATTGAGAGGGAAGCAACCAACATAGTGAAAATTACCTCTAGAGTCTTTAGGTCAGCTTTCGTTTGTTTTTGTTTTGGTTTTGAGAGTGGGCCATGCAATGCAGTGCAGGCTGACCTTGAACTCACTTATGTAGCCCAGGCTGACCTCATGGCCGTCCTCCTGCCTCGGACTCCCAAGTCCTGGGGTCACAGGCATGAGCTACCACTCCCAGCAGACTAACTTTTACGAACAGCTTTATCAAGATGTTATTCACGTGTCAAATAATTCATCAACTGAAAATACACAACTCAGTCCCTTTTTAGGATATTCACATTCATGCATCCATTCCAATAATCAGTGTATAATAATTCATCATCATTTAAAAGCCCTGCACTCATTAGCAGTCATTCTTCATGCCTGCCTTCCACCCCCAGCACTTTTTCTTTATCTGGATTTGCTTATTATGTAAATTTCATACACATGACATCACACTATATATCCTTTTTTTTTTCCAACTAGGTATTTTGTCAGTTCTTTTTGTTATTCCTTGTGCAATTGGGAGGCTCCATCTAGGAAGTCCTGACCTGTGCCTATATTTTCAAGAGTGTTACCTACTGTATCTTTCAGCAGATTTACTGAAGAATGTTTCTATCATAGTATCTAGGTCCTTGGCCCATTTTTTTATTTTGTGTGTGGTGACAGATAGGGGTCTAGGTTCAGTCTTTTCCATGTGCATCTTCAGCTCTCCTGGCACCATTTGGGAAGAAGCTGTATTCCACCCAGCGTAGGTTTTTGTCTCCCCTTACCAGGATCTGATGACTTAATCTGGCTGCAATTGTTCCTGCATCTCTGCCCTATGCCACTTGTCTGCATGTCTGTTTTTGTGCCAATACTATGCTGTTTTAATCACTGTCGATTTGCAATATAGTTTGAAATCCAGAATTATGGTGACTTTGGTTTTTTGCCCAGGCTTTTTTTGTTTGGTTGGTTTTTTACTATTCTGTGTCTCTTCTCATTTCATATAAATTTTAATTTATTTTTTTCCATAATTTTATTGAGAAATAAATAGCAATGAGACAGTTTCAAACCAAATTGGTAGGACAGTTTCAATAATTAACACATTGCATACATTCTT
>NW_004524599.1:2526580-2534148 GCF_000260255.1 Octodon degus
CTGCTAGATTCAAAAATCTTCTGGAGATTCTCAGGATCATTGCCTTGCCCATCTTCTACATATAACTGTATGGCTTGTCACTGTCATGTTTTCTAGCTCTTCTCCTTTTCATATAAATTTTAGAATTTGTTTTTCTAGTCCTATGAGGAATACCGTTGGCATGTTGATTGGAATTATATTAAATTTATACATCAGTTTCAGAAGTATGCCAATTTTGATAATATTGGTTCTGCCTGTCCAGGAACAGGAGATATCTTTCCATTTTTCTGATGTCCTCCTTGAACTCTTTTTGCAGAGCAATGTAGATTTCATTATAGAGGTTTTTCTCTTACCTTGCTAGATTCCTGTTAGATATTTACTGTTTCTTGAAGCTGTTGTGAATGGGATTGCTTTCCTGATTTCTTTGTTGGTGTGTTCATTACTTATGTATAGAAGCATAACTGATTTTTGTGTGTTGATTTTATATCCTGCTACATTTGGTTGTTAGTGCTAATGTGATTATATTTAAAACAGGCTTTCAAGATGCAAATGAGAGTGTTTTCAGTTGAAGTAATATGAACTTTAGCTCTCTGAACTAAAAGAGCAGTTGGGGAAATGGGTGAGGATAAAAGCAAAAAGATAACTAATACCAATGAGGTGTTGAGTATGTGGAGCTAGATATCTTACTCTCTGCTTTTATATATTGCATTAGTCCAAAACTTGTGACAAATACCTGAGATGCAGCAAATGAAAAAGAGGAAAGGTTTGTTTTGATTCGTAGTTTCAGTCAGTGATCACTTGACCTTAGCTTCTGTGGCAGTCATGGAAGGGTACACTGGGAAGGGCTGCTCACCTTGTGGCAGCCAGAAAGCAAAGAGAGGGGCAGGACGCAGGGCCCAGTGTCCTCGATCCCATGACCTGCTTCTGTCTACTGGGCCTTGCCTCCTGCAGTTTCCTCTGCTGCCAAGTAGCGCCACCTTGGGACCCAACCCCCTGACATCCATCGAGGGTCTTCTTGGTCCATCACACAGGTAGAGTACTGACTAGCAAGTGTGCAGCTGCAGGCTCTCTTCTTTTTCTCATAAAACCCCACTAATCCCACCTGTGAGTGACACTCTCATGTCTTCATGTGATCCTGGCCATCTCCCAAGGACACCATCTCCAAATACCATAGATGTATAACTTTGAGGATTGAATTTCCCAATGCAAATTGCCAGGCATAAACTAAAATTATAGCAGTGAAGGAGTTAGGGGATGCTTGATTCTTTCTCCACACTAGCCAGTTTTCCCAGAAATACATCATTTTCTATCCTCTCTAAAGACATAAATATGGTATTTGCTTTAGTATGATTATAAATCTAAGAATTTAAATGAAGTTTATATCTTCCAACAGAAATAGTCTATGTGTTTATATCCATTTTAATTATCATCCTCATTGATGCTTGAAGCTGGTCCTTTTTGTTCAGGAAGAGTTCTTGAATACTTCTGACACAATTTCAGCATTTTATTTCCAGCAGTTTGGTATGATAAAGTAAGTGTTCTAGGCTCATCTTGTACATCTACGTCCCAACTCTGGAATTAGCAATTTTTGGGAGGCATACTGTATTCTTTTAGTGGGAGATGGTATTTAGAAATTGAAATGGTATTTGGGAATCGCAGTCTGGGTTGGGGATAATGTAGCTCAGGAGCAGAATATGCGCTTAGCTGGCAGGAGACACTGGGTTTAATTCCTAGCACCCCAAACAAACAAAAATAAAACCATACATCTAAATTTGATTTTTTTTTGAGCTACATACAGATAAACTCTTCTTGGGCTTCAGTTAAATATTTCATATGTCAAAGAATGAAAACTTAAACATTTCTTTGGACTCGGTTAATTTGTTCTCTGAATCTGTTTTCTCATTTATAGAGAGCAGATTATAATAATCTTCACTCTTAGGTTCATGAGCTTTGATTAAACAAACCAATACATGTAAAAAAAAAAAAAAGCATCCAGAATAATGCTTGGGATAACTAAGCACTTAAAAATATTAATGATAATTTAAAACCTGACATTGGTATTATACTCAGACTTCAACACATGGTGACTTAAATTCAAAATATTATGATTTGACAACTCCCAAACTCTCTTTGGTTAACCATACAGATATCCCAAATTTCCTTGACCTGATTTGAGCATTCATGCTATCATATGGTGGGATTCAATTAAGGAAATCAAGGAGAAAGAGCAACCAACTCCAAAGTTATTTTTTGCTTCTTGGAAGGCCATCTGCTGCCATGACCCATTTCGCAACATGCAAATTCATCAGCGGAGTGCAATTTCCCTTCAATCAGTGGCCCAGTAAATATAATTACTTTGCTAATTTTAAATTCCAAATGGTCAGCTCAGGTTAAAAAAAAAAAATACCCATTCGGCAGTCAGAATTCAATAGTTA
Source organism: Octodon degus (assembly GCF_000260255.1). Classification (NCBI taxonomy): domain Eukaryota; kingdom Metazoa; phylum Chordata; class Mammalia; order Rodentia; family Octodontidae; genus Octodon; species Octodon degus. The sequence continues at coordinate 2,528,995 of NW_004524599.1, forward strand.
ATTGAGAAAACAGAGAGTCTGGTTGCCAAGATTTTGACAGAGAAGTGAGAAACCATTTTTTTCCTCATACATCTTAGACTGCCAGCATAAAGCAAATAGGGACAGTGGTAAATGTTGTCCTCTAAGTGTTGCTTTGAGAATAGCAATTTCATGGTGCAATGAATAGGGAAGGAGATTTGCCTTCAGAAACTCAATCCTTTCAGAACTGGACTGAGCTCTTTAAGGGAAATAAATGACTCAGTTGACCCTTGAACAACCTTTTTTTTTTTTTTGAACAACCTTTTTAAAAACTCACATTAAAAATAAATTCATTCATAACAGTTAAGTTTTTCAAAATAATGCATTGATTTCTTAGAGCCATTAAATAATATAAATATATTATTGGTTTGCAGCATCTACCAAAATGCTTTAAAGGACAGTGCTAGGACAACTTCTGAAACTGGCGTATGACCACAGAGTAAGGCGTTGTGTCCATATTACGTTTTCTAAATTTGATAACTGCTTTGTTCTTAGAAAATGCAGGGTAAAAACACTGAAGAATAAAGGGCATGATGTCTGAAAAATACCTTTAAATGATTCAGAAATAATTAGTGTGTTGTACATTGCGTGGAGAGAGGGAAGGACAGAGAAACAGAGACAGACACAGCGAGCGAGACAGACAAGCAGAGTATGCCCCTGCCCGTGCTCTTGTCGGTCACAAGATGTTAAAAATTGATGAATTTAGGCAAAGGGAAAAGAATGTTCTCTATATAGTTTTTGTTGTACTTTTGTTTGCTTTAAACTATTTCAAAATAAACTTTTGAAAATTCTGTATATGAGTTCAAAAGCCCAGGCCGACCTGTGGGTACAGCTCTGTTGTTATGGCACACGCTCAGCCTGCACGAGGCTCTGGGTTCCGTCCCCAACACCAAACAAAGGAACAAAAATCCCAAAGGCAAGGGCCATCTGATAGCTCATGGGCCTGTAATCCCAGCCATTGGGCACCTGGAAACAGGCGGATCACTACTTGTCCAGACTACGAGTCCAATCTGGGTAGTGAGACCCTATAGATTGTGTAGACCTGTCCTAAATACAGAAGAAAACAAACAACAACAAAAAAAAAAACCCAAAGGCAAAATGACAAGAACTGGTTAATGGCAACAAAAAGTCAAAGTCAACATGCCTTTATAGAGAAATGGGCTACCTGCGTGTGAACACTGGAGGCGATCTCGTGAGCCAAGCCCGAGGCGGCCCTCAGAGGACAGCCCTGCGCTGTGCCGCTGCTGGCTCACTTCTCACAACTGCACCAAATCTTATTACATAATTTGCTATGGAAAAGCTATTGTACTTCTTATCATCAAGACATAATAGCTAACTAACACCCACACTAATTTAAAGGAGGGAAGGATTAGTTCAGCTTGTGTTTTCAGAGGACTCAGTTCCTGGAGAGCTCCTGGCTCCAAGGCAGGAACCTTGTGGCTGCAGAGTGTGGCAGAGAAAAGCTGCTTAGTTCACGGTGGTGGGAAGCGGAGCCGAGGAACGGCGCTAGAAAGATGGGGTGAAGGTGGGGAGACATCACGCACGGCTGCGCCTCCGCAGCCCACCTGGACACACCCAGAGGTGCTCCCCACCACACCCCGTGTGGCTCCCAAGCCGGTCCAGTTGACACAGTTGAGCCTAGCTGTCACAGAAGCCAGAAGATGTTAAATAACTTGCTCGAGGTTCAACAGTCACCAGGAGGCTAGAACTTGACGCAGGCCCAGATTGGCGCACTTCAGAGCCCTGGTGATATCCGTTCACTTGGAAGCGCAGGACTGGCCACAACAAGTAGGACTGAGATTTGTACAAGATTTCATCTATGGGATTTGGATGGGCACCAGCACTTGTCCATAGCAGCAGTGTTGTTCAATAAAAAGTAAACAACTTCCACCTGACTCCGGGTAAACGCTCTACCAGAAGCTATTATACGAAATATTATCATAATTAGCTAGTATTGGTCTTGTGAAAGGGTATTTAACTGGTGAAGGAATAGGAAAACTACATGTGAGCTATCTTTAGACCTTGAAGAGCATACATTTTCAAAGAATTTTGACTAATGGCTCAATTTTGGTAAAAGGAATTTTCTATGTGGTGCAGTATTGAAAATGGAGGATTTTCTATCTCCCCAAAATTCTATCAAATACCAATTTTTTACTCTGAGTCACTTCATCTTTTTTTAAAAAATAACCAATGTGTCTTTATCTGTAAGTAAAATAATCTTGTCACTGGGGGGTCCCTGCAGTGAGCCTCCAATTTCATGCCAAAAAGAAAGAGCAAGAGACCAAATGGCCATGCAATAGGGATCTGGGATGGCCGGAGCTTGCCGGAACCAAGGGTCATATGGCGGCCAGGACCTTGGGATTTATTGGTTCTAGTTACACTGAGAAAAATGGCTAGGAGATGATAGCGGGGTGTGCGAGATGAATGGCTACACAGGCCAGGCTTGTAAAAGCAGCAGCAAAGTGTTCTTGTGACAGGAACAGAACAGCTGGATTTAGGCTGCAGTTAATGCGTAATCTGCTTTGCAGCCAATTCTAGGAAGAAACTTGCTCTGGAGTCACACAAGCCTTGGCAGAGATGTTCTGTTCTGTCATGTCTTAGCTCCACAGTCTCACGGTTCACTTATGTGGGCTCAACCGTGGCCGCTGGGGAGGAGCGACACTAGCCCTCTGTGGCATCCACTTGTCTCCGAGAAGAAAGACACATAGCCTCAGGGAGACTCACTATTCAAATCAAAGCCCTATTCAGGGAAATCTCTCCACAGCCTGCACTGAGCTCGAGTGAGCAAGATCCCACTTGGGACTGTGAAGGATGCGGTGGTGGCCCTCCACACTACCAATATCGGAAGGTCACTGTGAGGATTAACTATGTACACATACATTTCTCTTCTTATTTTGGTTATGATCTATTTCTCAAAGTAAGACAATACATATAAATTTGGTATAGTGCCAACTTTTTCATTTTAGTGGCAACATGGTATTAATAATGTGGATACACTATAATTATTTTTTTCTTAATTTATAAAGCATAAAACATACTTTCATAACTGAATAAGAGAATAACCACAGTTATTCTACTACGTATCATTGTCTTCACAGTAGTTGCTAGTATAAGACACAAGTCAAGAAGATTTTTATAGAGCAAACAGAACTAATCTGCTATCATCCCACTAACAAGCATTTGCCTTATGACTTTTCCATAAGAACAATGTGCTAACGATTCTCTTCATGTGGTTGCTTTCAGGAAAACAATTTGGTGTACACAGTGGAAGTATGTAGCTCCATGAATTTGTGAAAGGAACACACTTCTACAACCAGCTCTCAGGTCAGAGTAGAACTTGGTTAAGTCCCAGAAGGCTTCGTTATACCACTTCCAGTCCTGGCTAGCATTTTGTGCATTTGGGGTTGGAATCCTGTATTCGCTCCTCTTTTGTGAAATTCGTTCATATTGATGTGTGGAGCCATGGCGTGCACATTTTTATTTCTGTGCTATATGCCTATGACAATCCTTTTGCTTGTTCTTTTCTTCGTGAATATTTGGGTAATATCTCTGGCCATTTTGTGCTTCTATGACAGAATATGTAACGGTGAGTCATTTAGAGAGATGGAAATTAATTTCTCTTGATTCTGGAAAACCAAGGCAGTTAAGGATCCAGGGGAAGGCAGGCTTGGGGTCTGATAAGGTCCTGGTCTCGGTTTCTAAGATGGTATCTTGAAATCCACACCCTCTGGAGGGAGCGATGCTGTTCTCCATATGGCAGAAAAGTAGACAAGCCCCAAAAGAGGCAGCGAGAGACTAAGCGGCCCTCTGATACTACCTAAGCGTCGTGCCTCTTGATGCCGTTACAGTGGCAATTAAATTTCAACATGAGTTTTTCAGGGCCCACATGTTTATACCATAGCAGGTTTTTTTCTTTCCAGTTTTAGGCTTCTATGGATGGCGCTGCAGCCCACCTTTCTGTGCATTTCTTCTGTGGAATGTATACAGCTACACATGTGTGCTGGGATGTACCAAGAGAGGCACTGCCACATCACAGCATGTACATAGTAGCATTTCGACACTGACAGTTTTCAGCGTGCCTCTGTCCATGGGCTCTTCCACTAGCAGTGCGAGGGAGCTTTGGTTGCTCCATACTCTACCCCAAACCTGGGAAGTTCCTTATACATAAGTTTTTATTTGGATTTTTTTTTTCTTTTTACTTCTAGGAATAGATACACTGGACTAGAATTGCTAAGCCACAGTGTATGTGTATATTTAGCATAAACAGATGTGGGTCAGGTTGTTTTCCAAAAAAGTTTTTAATAGCACATGTTCACCAAGAATATGTTCTTTCCTTGAATCACTACCAATAAGAAATCCTACTACTCTTTAAAGTTTTTCTCCATTCAGGTGGGTATAAAGTAACATTGCCTTGTTATTTTAATCTGTACTTCTTCCTATTATTCGATTTTCATATCCATTGGCCACTTGAGTTTGACCTTCTATAGGAAAGCGCTGATTTTAACAAAGATGAAAAAAAAATTCCCTCAGAGGAATGTGTCAGCTGTCTTTGAATAGAGACATATTCTAAGGAATTCCATGTCTTCTGCATATCTGCTGTAGGCAGATCGGGCCAGTGAATGAAAGTTTTAAGGTAACATATTTTAAGTTAAGACTGGAATTTCAAGTCAGTGTTGTCACATTAAAACAAACAAACAAAACAGGCTTTCCTTTAGGGTGCAAATCTGCTTGGAGGTCCTGCATGTGACAGAGGGTATACTCCCACTGGATTGGAGACACTTTTCAGTGAAAGACTCCAAAACCAGGCTTTGCCTGAGAATCAAGTTAGAAACTTTACATGTCAGATTCCAGGTGCATGCCTAGAGGCAGAAGACCTTGGGAAGGCCCAGTGTTTTTAATACGATAAACCAGTGACTCTGATGGAGACTGTATATACACTAACATCTGAGGAACACTGGTTTAGATGACTTCCAGAATCTCTTTGAATTTTATTTTATTTTATTTTTTTTTGAAAACCATTTGTTAGCATTTTAATAAGCCCCCTGTCCAGAAGCTTCAAGCTACCAGGACACAGGCCCCCCCAACACCCTTAATCTTCTCCTCAGCTCTTCTGCTGAAGAACTTGGCTTTCACGAT
>NW_004524599.1:2541503-2546718 GCF_000260255.1 Octodon degus
ATAATAATCTTGTAATGCATCACCTACTCATTTCCATCTTTTAGAATCTATTGTGCCCTCCAACGGAAACCACGGGCAAACCTCATGAATAAACTTAAAATACTGTAATAATTCCTTTTCCTTTACCTTAATCCCTCATGTCTTGAGTGCCTTACTGAGGCTTTCCACAAAGAGTTCATGCTCGCTTAATGCTTGATCCATGCCGGGAAGGGGAAGGGGGTTGCCGTTCACTCACCGTGGCTCGAGCGGCGCGGGGCGTTGGCCTCGGAATTTACTTTCACTATCTGCTTCGTACCTGGGCTCTCGAGCGGCTCCCTCATTAAATCCTCCGTGCCAGGCCTCCACGTCGGGCGCCACCTGACTCGGCCCGCGAGTCAAGACATGGGGTAATGACCTGGAGGAGGAACGGGGATGAACAAGACAGGGCAAGAGACACAAGAGACGGAGACAAGACAGGCTTTCTGATCAAGTCTCGTTTATTGAGGAAGTGAGCAGGGTCTAAATAGCTGTATAGTGGAAGCAGTTGGGTGGGACTAGTTGTGGACTGGTGGTGGAGGTCCAGGACCACAGGAAGATGTCGAGGCAAGCGGGGATTGGTGCTGCAGCACTTCTTGCCCAAATAAAGGAAAATATAACAGGAGCATTCTATCGCCCCCCACACTTTGAAGTCATGGGTCTAATCCACTCTTTATTTCAGTCTCCTTATGTTTAAAATGGGAGTAAGAATAAGACAGGATCTACTCTACACAGAGATTTTTTCCAGGATTAAATGAGATAGGATACAAGGCATCTAACATAGCACTTGTCATGTGAGAAATGTATAACTATTAATTCCCTTCCATTCTTTCTCTTACAATGCCAGAATAAAGCCACTCTATTTTGAATACATCTCATTCTTTTTTTTTCTAGTATAACTCACTATGTCAGGACACAAATTTGATCTTCATATAATGGTTTGAAAGTACTGCAAGCATTTAAAAATATTTGACTCCTTCTTTGATAATTAATGGACGTACACAATGTTTTTGCCCTAAATGTTCCTCAGATATTTCAGAGCTATTTAAAAGAAAATATTTATATTCAAAGAAGAGAAAAATTTAACCTTAACCAGAACATTTCCAAAGGTTACAAAAGAAAGGCTACTTTTGGATTTTCCTCATCTACTGCAAGAACATTTTTTGAAAATTAGCTTATTCTTTATGTTTCATTAGTTATTTTAGGTTTCAGTTATTTTTTGAGGTTTAACATTCAGCTGAAGCTTGAGCTTAATTTTGTTACTGATTCCTTTTGCTCAACTAGAGAACTAGAGTCCAAGTTTGGCCCAGTTTCTGCTTAAGAGAATGGGAATTTGGACCTGGTCTCTGAACCATAGGTTGCTGTAAAGAACAACTCTTGTGGCTGCCCCTTGGCATACACGCGATACCTCTGACTCGTTCCTTGAACCAGCTGAGAAAAAAAATGAGCAAGCTCAGCTTTCACCATGAACCAGGAGTCTGATTTGTTTTTGTGAAACAGGCATACAAGCACGGTTGGTTCTAAGCAAATAACTTTCATGTAAAAGAATGAATCAAGGAGAGAATGAATGAAGTTAGAACCAGGAGCAGCAAGCTGGAAACTAGGAGGACTTTAGTGGAAGAACTGAAAAGATCGACACTGATTCAAGACTGGCTTTTGCAGTTTAGGAAACCAGAGAGACCCAAACACATTCCTTATTCTAGGGTTCAATTGATGGCAGATTGTGAGGCAAGGAGTGGAAAAAACGTGTTCCAGAATTCTTGGGAGAATACTGTAAGGAATATGTCTACACACGTGTGAGGAAGGGGGTGAGAATCCGGAGGGGTTGGGTATGAGGCAAACGTGGGGTGACTTGCTGATAATTCTAGAATGAGAGGAGGGGAGCAGGGGAGAAGAGGATCCGGAGCCTGCCTGAGTAGAATGCCCTGTGCTGCTAGCGACAAGTTCACAACGCTTTCAGGAGAGACTGACTGGTCAGACTGCTTATGGAAATGGGCGAAGAGGCAGCTGGGCCCCTGCTCAGGTGATGCAAAGCCAGGGTAGGGTAGTGGGGAGCTGAGCAGTGGGGGCGAGGGAGGTGCACCAAGAGTGCTCAGAGGGCTGGAAGGATAGCTCAGTGGAATAAGTGCTTCCTTGGCAAGCACAAGGTCCCGAGTTCAATCCCTGGTACCGCAGAACAGACAAATGAACAAATAAAGAAATAAATGCAGAAATCACAAGAAGACTTCAGTTTCTCCCAGGCAGAGAGCAGCGGGGGACCATGTGTGTCTGAGCTCTGCTGGGAGGAACCCCGAAAGAAGTACTGGAGGAAAGGAGAAGAAACTCTTCCATGGAGGTCCTTTTCTAGGTCAGATGTTGATGCTCAGTGTGTTGACCTGACATTCAGTGACTCAAGTAGCCAACAAAATAATAAATGCATGGGGCCGGGGAGATGGCTCAGTAGAATAAGCTCTTCCCTGATGAACGCAAAGGCCTGAGTTCAATCCTCGGTTCCGCCAAAAAAAAAATAAATAAATAAATTTTTAAAAATAATAAATGCAATTTACGCACTAGGTCACATGCATATGACATAACTTATGTAGCTAATATATACTGTGTGTGTGTGTGTGTGTATGTGCGTGTGTCCATTGTGCAGGGCTGTGGACATTAGTAACACTGTACTTTTTTCCTCCAGGATCTCACAATCGTCTGGCCAGGTGGAGAAGATGAGAAATACAGCACCTGAGTGTCCCGGGCTGCGAAGGCACAGCTGTTCTTTCCAGCTGGAAAGGGCCCGTGGAGGTGGCTGAGTCTGCTGGGCGAGGCAACAGCGGGCAGCATCCAGAGGAAGAGGCACAGGTGAGCACGTGGGGTGCTGGGACAGCAAGAGCGGAAAACAGCAGATGGGAAAAGATGGAGTGTTCAGGGAAGGCAGCAGAGGTCTGTGGCCGAGAAAAGAGACCACCGCTTCTTTCTCCTGATTCTAAACACCTGACAGCTGGTCAGCAAACCATCCCTATTTCTTACAAGGTCAAACTATGTGACCAAACTACGACTGTCACTTCATGGTAGCCCAGTTTTTTATTCACCCTGAGAATGATCTAGACCTGGCAGTCCTACTTGGGGCTCATTCTTTTGGGTGTGCGAGAAGATAATTTAACTTTGATTTGTTACCCATGGAGCAGAAAGGGGAGGGACGGAAACACTCTCTGAAACACCTGTTGAGAGTTTATAGTGTTGGTTGACTTCTCCTGAAGTCCACCATTCATTTGTTCATTCATTCATTCATTTGATACTTTTTTTTTTTCTTTTGATCTTTTTGAGACAGTTTCACTGTTCAGTTCTGGCTGGTCTTCAACTCCCTTTGGAGCCCAGGCTGGCTTCAAATTCATGGTACTCTTCCTGCCTCAGCCTCTGGAGTGCTGGGATTATAGGTGTGTACCAGCAGGCCTGGCGACCAGATACTGAGTTCATTTATTGAATCAGAATGTTCTAGGTATAGACAGACAGTGAAGCAGAGTTCATAGCTTCTGTAGAGAAACTAAGTAAGTACCATAACACAAGAAGGAATACCTAAGCCCTCCGGGCCTTGAATTTGCATGTATTCTAAGATTTTTCAGGGACACCTTCCACCTTCTCCATCCTGTACAAGTAGCTCAGACCCACAGAAATAGACCTCACTTCACCAAGCAAAAGCAAGCAGTAGTCTGAACTGCTGCAGCAATTCTGCTGGAGAAAATCAGTAGTGTAGAGGTGGGTCTTCTACCCCATCCTGTCTTTGTTTCTGCCATCTGTACCAACTGAACAGCTCCTCCTTTGGGATTTGGGTTTTGCAATGGTGCCAGAAACCAGTAAATGTTGCAAAGACCCCAAACCAAGCAGGCTTGAGGGAGCCGAGGGGGGCTCACTCCCCTATGGGGAGACACAGCAGCATGCTTCCAGCCTGTGCCTCAGGCTCCCACCTCAGCTGCTCCACTCCAATGGCTCCCGCTGCAAGGGGGGTCCACTTTGCTACCAGTAGCCTGGATTTAAAAGTTGCTTGTTTCAAGTTGACGTTCTGGTGTGAGTCATGAGATCTGCTCCAAGTCCACATACTGCTGAGACTCAGGACTTTGTTTAATGGACACAGATGTTGCATGTTCTAGAAGGGATTCCACCTGAAACCCAAATGAGCACACTCTGCGGTGCTTGCCTGCTTGGCTTCAAAAGCATCCTCATCTTTAAACATTTCCCAGAGAGGCCTTTCATGTGGTCCCCTTTTGAAATCCTCTTGATATACAGAAATGCAAGCTTCTGGAAACAGAATTTAAAAAATTCTGTTGTAGATGTATAGTAGTCTCTCCTCATCCAAGGTTTCCCTTTTCCAAGAGTTATCTGGGGTCAACTTCAGCCTAAAAGTGTTGGTTGGAAAATTCCAGAAATAAAATATTCATACATTTAAAATAACTGTTATCAAAGTATCTTGTTGTAATTGTTCCACTTTATTAATGTTCTTAATCTTTCACTGTGCCTAATTAATAAATGAAGCTTTATTACATTTAGTATATCGAAAATACAGTATATATATGAGACAATACAGTATATGTACGGTTTAGTATTATCTGTGGTTTCAGAAATTCTTTGGGAGTCTTGGAATGTATTCTCAATAAATAAAGGGGGACTAGTGTAATTTTTCATTTTTACTGTTTTTATTTTCTATTATAAGGTTGACCTTGTTGGACTTAATTCATCAATGTGGGTTTTATATCTCTTTTTATATTCCCGAAAGCTTTCTCCATCTCCAGGGTACCCCCACGCATCTCTTCTGAGAGTCGTTTGTTTGCCCATGAGCTTCATGATGGCAGGATTTGCTACATGAATAAATGAATAAATGGATTGCTGGAGCACGAACCAGCCATTATGCAGAACATTTCAATTCAATTCATTTCAACTCAATTCAGTTTTTAATTTTTGTAAACCAACAAAAACACTGGAAGCTTGGCACAGTGCTATACTTTTGCCTCCTCAGGGGCCAGCACTTGCTGGGAAGATTCTACTCTCCAGCAGGTCACTGCCCCTGGCCAAGGTGGACCCCGAGATGCAAGCCTGTTAGGAAGTCCATCAAGCCAGGACATGCAACTTTAAATCAAGGACTTGTTTTTTTCTTATCAACTTTTCTTTCTTTCTTTCTTTCTTTCTTTCTTTCTTTCTTTCTTTCTTTCTTTCTTTCTTTCTTTCTTTC
>NW_004524599.1:2546818-2548298 GCF_000260255.1 Octodon degus
GTGATGATGCATGCCACCAGCATTCCCCCGGCCTCCGGGGTGCTTCCGGTGCTTGCCGATGCGGCCATGGCCGTGGCTCACATGGCCCCGAAGCTTCCGGGTCTTCCTTAGTCTGGAGGGCATGTCAGCGGCCGAGACGAAAGCTCTTTGAATTTTAAAATAGTAGTGTTTTCAGTTTTTCTGTTAGTACATGTTCGCAGTACAAAATGATTACTTTCTTTGTGGGGAGCAGGGCCCTGTGCACAACATGTCTTCCTCCCTTTTCCATCTTCTTTCTCTCCTCTCTTCCCCCTCTCTCCATCTCTTGGTCCCCCACCTTTTTCTTTTCCCCAAAAGATTGACCTTGCACCTCACTATTTTCTATCATCTATCTTTTATTTTTCTCTTTATTTATATTTCAGGTTTCTGATACAAAAGATCCTGTGTGTCTGCTTCCTTTTACAAGTTCCGAGATTAATGATTTAATTTAAACCAAAATATAGTAAGATTCGATAAAATGGCCTATAAACAACCCCTTCCCTTCCACAGCTCTTTGAATCTTTGACTTACGAACTTTCCTCCTACAAGCAGATCTGACCTACCCATAATCCTCAAGCAAATACAACTGCCTGTAAGTTTATGAGTTAAGAGTTAATAATTGTCAATGAAGTATTTTTGGAATGCCACAGCTGAGGACTGGGGAAAGGTGGTGGCCATAATCTTCGAAGTAACTCTTTGAGATTAGGCCTTTGTTTCAAATGAATCACCATGAAAGAGAATGTGCTTTGGTGACTCGGCCCGCGAGTCAAGACGTGGGGTAATGACCTGGAGGAGGAACGGGGATGAAAAAGACAGGGCAAGAGACACAAGAGACGGAGACAAGACAGGCTTTCTGATCAAGTCTCATTTATTGAGGAAGTGAACAGGGTCTAAATAGCCATATAGTGGAAGTAGTTGGGTGGGACTAGTTGTGGATTGGTAGTGGAGGTTTAGGACCACAGGAAGATGTCGAGGCAAGTGGGGATTGGTGTTGCAGCACTTCTTGCCCAAATAAGGGAATATAACAGGAGCATTCTATCACCCCCCACATATCCCCCCTTTTTATTAAATACATCAAGCAGGAAATTGACAGTACACTGCGGGAACAATGCCTGGCTTGGGTCAAGGACTCCTTCACATGAGATCGACCAGACCTTACCAGTCTTGGGATCGCAGGGCAGCAGTAGGCCCTGTTCCTGTCTTAGGTGGTCGGCGGCACTACATGTGGGTCCTAGTTGCCCGTCATTGACTACTTGTCCATCTCACCAGGGGAACCTATATCAGATTAGGCCACATTATTACAAAGTCCATTTGAGGGAACCCTCTCACGGTACTCTTGTTGATCTGTCATTTCCAGCTGATGATAATGTATCTGAATGGGCTTTGCAGCAAAGGCATCTAAACGTGAGCTGATGAATGCTGTAAGCTTTTGAAAAATGCAAGGTCCTATCATGAGCAACAG
>NW_004524599.1:2557856-2559872 GCF_000260255.1 Octodon degus
AACTCGTATTAGTTCTCCTGCCTCAGCCTCCTGAACTGGCATTGCAGTGTGTGCCACCAGGCCCAGGTCCTAACAATTTTTCTAACTGAAAGAATCTATAATTTTTAAGTTCCTGTGATGGGATGGAGAAACAAAGGCTGATCCTTTAGGACCGGCTCTTAACCATAAAGAATGGAAAAATGGCCAGGGAGTCTGGTCTTTGCAGAGCTAAAGGAGCATGGAAACACAGGCCCCAGTCAAGAGTCATCATTGCTTCCTGGATGTTCATTTCACTAATGTGAAGTTCTCAGTAATCGCCTGAGGGTTCCTTTGGTTGATTTGGAAAGAAATCATAAATCAGCCAGGGGTGGCAGTGCACGCCTGTAATCCCAGCATAAGGGGAGGCTAAGGCAGAAGTGTGTCAAGGTCAAATCCTGCCTGTGCAACTTGGGAAGACACTGTTTCAAAAGAAAGACAAGAAAGATGTAGCAAGCAGCAATTCCCCGGGGTTCGATCCCCAGTATGTAAAGAAAACAGATTAGCAAGTGTAGCTTGCTAATGGCTTTGGGCTTAGTGCCAGTGGCTCTCAGCCCTTGTTGTAACGCATCTGGGCCCCACTCTGCCACCAGTCTGCTGCTGTGGGACAGTGCCACCAGCTGCCACCAGTCTGCTGCCATCAGACAGTGCCACCAATCGGAGCCAGTGAGTGTCAGTCAGCACTGCTCTGCACTACTGGTCGCCGCTGCTAGCCAAGACTTGGGGACACATTTGATCACTGCCACTGGTACAGCTGGGCTCTGCTGTTCATCTCTGCTGATTTCTGCCACATATCTTTGGCACTCTCCAGGGTTAGCATCTCCTACTATTTATAGATTTTCTTTCTTTTTTCTTTTCTTTCTTTCTTTTTTTTTTTTTTTTTTTGTGGTACTGGGGATTGAACTCAGGACCCTGTGCTTGCCAGGCAAGCGCTTATCCTACTGAACTATCTACCCCGGTCCTAGATTTTTTTAAAAAAATTATTTGTTTTGCTTTTCAGGCAACAGGTTCTTTCTGCACAACCAGGGATAAGAAGCCCAACTACTTTACAAGACTGTTGGCTTTATTTGAATAGGGCCTATCCTGAGGTACACTGGGGTGAATCAGGTCCCAAATGAGAACCCTCCTCTCCTGGACAACCCCACACAGCCAGAGGTGTGCCACACTTATGTAGCAGCAGCAGGTCTGTGATTGGTTCAAATTCAAGGCTATGATTGGTCTGAATTTAAGCCTACCAATTTGTCCAAATTGATCTGAGTCTATGCATTCTGATTTGAGTTTCCTGATTGGTCCAAAGTGAATTCTGCAGTTTGATGCACATTTAGGCCTAATGTGGTCAGGGAAGGCATCTCCTGTGGTGGGTGCAGGGCACCCAGGACAGCCACAGCTATAGCTGCCAGCCTGCTCACATGCACCCTTCTGGATGTTACAGGGAAAATGGAAGGGTTGGGCCATTTGTGGTCTGTCTCCAAGAGAGGCAAGGCTCAAACTAGGATAATACAAATTCCAGAAGAAAAGTGGGTCTCAGCAACAGATGGCACAGAAAGGAGCAGGATGGTGACAGAGCTTAGTCAGTGGTGACTCTGACAGGACAAGGACTTAGAGATGATATCCTGGATCTCTCACTCAACAATGTGTGTCTTTGCTTCTGTGTATATAAATAGCATTTCTGCCTGCACATTGTAAAAGAACATTCCCCAGGGATCGGTGCACCTTCAAATCCTACAAAGGCATAACGTGAGAATCACAATTCCTAGGCGATGGCTATCTGTAGAGTCCATGAACCTGATGCTTTATGTTGTCCCCAGTAACCCCCACAAATAGTTACCATCATCCTGACCACCAAATGCCACCATGACCAACGACTAAACACTTCATTTGAAACCTTAGACAAACAGTAGGTCTTCATGGCATAAGACCCACATACTTTTAAATAGTTATTTCTGCTTCTTGCTAGTCCCAAGCCTTCAAAGGAAAGAAAATGAAAAAAGGAAAAGGAAA
>NW_004524599.1:2559972-2561207 GCF_000260255.1 Octodon degus
TGTCCTTCTTTGGGGCAAATAGGGCTGCTGTAGTTAAGTATTTGACTACAACTAGTGAAGGTAACAAACCCAACATCAACAGTGAAGATATCATTGTGAAAGCTTCCTTGAATACAAAAAGACTTTTTGAAGGTTACAGATTGGACTCTAAAAGGGAGGCTAACACTACAGTTTGTGTTTTTGGGGTTTATGATGTCTTGTGAGATGAGATTAGAAGGGAGAACAAGGGGCATAGGAGTGCCTAGGGTCATGCATAGCCAACAATTTTGGGCTAAGCTTGGGTTGGAAGCATTAAGGACTTTGTGTGTGACTTCTAGAATACCTAAGTTTTGAGTATCCAAATCTACTCCTCGTGACTTGGGGAGTGCTAGGGGATGATGATTTATCTTAAGAGAACATTTGTTCCATAATTTGTTCTAGGTGTTTTTGGACTTGTAACTCTCTAACAGTATCTTGGGGTCCACCACCATCTGAAACATGTATTGGGGAAAACTTGTTCCAGCAGATTGGCTCTCCAAGGTGCTGGGAGCATGAAGCCTGGGCATACTTAGGTTTACCAAGCACCGTGGGGGTGTTGGTCCAGTCACCTCCTATGGTACCACGGTAAGTCCAGTCACCTCCTATGGTACCATGGTAAGTCCTCTGAAGGATGGCCATAAAATAAGTTTGTCCATTGATGGCTGTGCATCCTTGTAGGGAGTCATAACACGAGATATGCATCTCAGCTTGGAAGGAGCTGCATTTTTTAGGGGAAGGCCCTGGTCTGCCATTAATATTTGGTATTATATGAGGTTTATTATAGCATTCCCAACTCTGGGAATGGCCTCCTCCCAATTGGGGTGAAAACATAAGAAAGGCTATTTTCTTGCCACAATCAGTGCTTTGAGTAAAGGTGGTGGGTTTAACCTTGAGAGTACCTCCTCTGCATTTGCATGGAGGGCCGTATAATATTCTTAATAGTTCTTGAGGGTTTTACCTCTTGGAAGCCACCTTCGAGGGCCCATGGCCAGGTCTTCAGTATTCCCAATAACAGGATCTGAACCTTCATAGTCTGTAAGCAAAAATAAGAAAATTTTCTCAGGGCACGCCTTTGTCCCTGGAATTATCTATGAGATTATCTTTTATGCATTGGGTCTGGTCAATTTGTTTAACCAAACGTTCTGGCAGCCATCTTGCAGATTTTGCATGTTGAGAATAAATGCACACTGATCCTTGTCCCCATATAAGAACCGGAT
>NW_004524599.1:2572397-2596198 GCF_000260255.1 Octodon degus
GAGAAGGAGAAGGAGAAGGAGAAGAAGAAGAAGAAGAAGAAGAAGAAGAAGAAGAAGAAGAAGAAGAAGAAGAAGAAGAAGAAGAAGAAGAAGAAGAAATCAAATTTCTCAAGCATTGCTGTTAGGAACCACTTACCTAGACTTCAGCCTTGCCAAGTTTCAGTCCTGGGACTTATTTTCTTGTAACTTAAGTAGATTCTGAGTGGTAGTTTTCTTAATGAAAAACACATCCTTCAAGGGACATCCTGGAAGGAGGAAAGGGGTGATTCTACTTGGGGCAGGTATGTTGGAACTGGCACCAGCATGGTGGACTCTGAGAGGCCCAGCTTTTTCTTCCCTTCTCGCTCCCAACTTCCCTCATAGGTTGCAAAGTTTGCATTTGGTCAAACAAGGAGCCTTGGGCTGACTCCTGACTTTCAACGTTTATCTTGGTTTAGCAGCAGTGGAAGACACTTGTCTCCGCACCAGTGCCTGCACAGAACTGGTTCTTCTGCCTTCATTCTAACCTAGGCTTAGAAATAAGCGTGACTCCAGCATGTGCACCTGGCCTGATGCTGGCCACCTTCAGCAACAATTCTCATCCAATGGAAAGACATGTGGTGCTATTGGCATCCACGTGACTTTTTTCTGTTATCCTGGATGTTGCTGAGAGTTTGTCACTAATGCATAATATGTCCAAGCCACTCCAGTTTCATTTCCCCTGGCATTCTCATTTGGCTAATTTCAAAGAGATGCCTAAGACTTACTTGTCTGTTGCTTGTGGCTCTTGTTTCCAAAACACACTAATTCTTTCCACAGGCAGCTCTGCTTGCTTTCATCTGGGGAGGTCTGAGTGGTTTTCCTGTAAATGAAAGGACACTGATCTTCCATCTGAGTACCGTGGGCTCTAAAGCAGTTAATTTCTGGCAGAGTGGTGGACTTACTGTCCTTGCATTTCACAGGAAAGTATTGGGTATAAGACAGGTTTTTTTTTTGTGGAAACATGAAATACTCTGAGATTCCTGGAGCCAAAGATGCCTCTGGCATCCCTATAAAATGGGGAAATCTTTAACCACAGAAGACAATTGGATATCCATCCCACTGTGGTCCCAGACAGTGCTGGCAAAATTGCACACTTTCCAGGTGCATGCAGTGGGGACCATCCACGTGCAATTTACTTTGAAATCATTCAGCTATGAAGTCCTTGACATCTACTTATTAATTTTTCCCACTGACCTCAATGACAGTCAATGCCAGTCATTTCCTTCTGTCACACACAGCACCCAGATGACCCAAGATGATTTGGGCCCCTTTCTTTCCTCACTCCAGGCAGCAACTCTTGGGCTACATCTCTGCTCGTGGCCTGCTGTTTCCCAGCCAGTGGTCAGACTGTGAAGTGGGACTAGTGATTTGTTCCTCCAGTGATCTGTGGATTGATGAGGTTCCTTACAGACTAGATAACACTCTGCTTTATTAGCCACAGGCCTAAAAGTCAAGACAGAAGAAAAGGATCAATCTCAAACCACCAGCAGGCCCATTTGGTTGTGAGAGGGGTCCTGGTATCCTCTGGCTCAGAGCTAACCTTTCTGCCTGCGTTCCACAGAGCAGAAAGCCACAAAACTCAGGTAGACCCATGGAGGTTCATCTCAAAGAAAATCAAATTACAGGGACATCCTGTAATTCTGGCTACTGCAGAGACAGAAACAGGAGGACTGCAAGCCTGAGTTGCCCGGGCAACTTAACATCTCAGAATTAAAAGGGGAGTGGTGACGTAGCTCAGTGGCAGAGCACTTTCATACGATGCACAAGGCCCAGGGTTTAATCACCAGCAATGCCAAATAAAATTATAGGTGGCATTAAATTTGTATCTTCTAACTCACTTCTGGCTTGCTTAAATACATAAGAAATGGACTGGGAGTCCAGGTCCTAGAATATATGATGCATTACTGTTACAGTGGGTCTTAAATGTCTCCCCAAATCCATATGCTGAAGGCTGGGTCACTAGCTGATGGCAGTACTGGCAAGGAGTGGGATTTTCAGGAGGTAGGTGCTGGTGTAAGCTAGTTAGGCCACTAGAGACCTGCTTTGCAAGGGGCTTTTGGGACCCTGAGCCCATCCTCTTTCTCTTTGCTTTCTGGGCAATGAAGTGACAGCCTCCTCTGCCACAGGCGCCCACCATGTTCTGTCTCACTGCAGGCCAAAAACAACAAGGTCACATGATCATGAACTGGGAGCCAAATGAACATTTCCTCCTTTTTGGGAGATTTGGGTGTTTTATTACAACAGAAAGCTGACTAACATGACCAGGATTTTATAACCATAAAAAGGTTGGATCCCAATATACTAATTTCTGTTTGCCTCCTAAGCCATCCTTCATAGGAATCAATAACGGTACTGATGGCCACCTCTTTGAAGAAGACACTGAACATACTGTACATCTCTACAATATGGTTGCTGTTACCAGAAGTGGCAATCTGAGCCCAAGTTAGGGCTATTCTTGGAACAGTCCACTTTTCTAGCTGACCTTCCCTGTCCTTGACCTATTCTACATTTGGAGGTTGGAAAGTACCTCTCTTTTACGGGCCATTTTTTTTTTTTCTCCTGAAGAGCCAACATTACGTCAGTTTGGTGTAGTAATGGAAACCATAAAATGCCTGGAAATTTACCGCCTCTTCCACAAATTTTTCTTGTTTTTGCAGTGCAGCATGAAGACCTCTAGGTGGTGATAAAGTTTCCAACCCGTTTTCATGACTAAAATGAATAGCTAGTCACCAAATGTTGCCCTGACGTTTTTAAAGAGTTAATTGACAGGACAATTCAAGTTGACTCATTTTCTTGTGGTCTCAGCATTATCATGTTTTCCCCGACTCTCAGGAAAGGGCAGCTTGCCCAGAACAAGGAGCTCTGAAGGCCAAGCCTGGAGCTGGGCGCAGGGCTGAGGAAATGCGGAAGTTTAGAATTCACTTGAAACTTTAGGGTGACACACATCAAACCAAATTCAAATATCTTTGAATTTTAATTTGTTTATAGAGGAAAACTGTATGCTTTCCAATTTTTAGTGGGAAGGCATTTGATCAATAGCTCTCTCATTAACAGAGCATTAATTTGATGAGTGAAAGAAATAAACATATGGATTAGATTTGCTATAGGATATACTTACATTTTTTTTTTTTTTTTTGAGAGAAAAAAGTGCTTGGAAAGAGTTTTTTGGGCTCAAAAATAAGTTTTGCAAAAATAAAGTGAAAAAACAGGTGGGGAAAGCAGTCCACAGAAATGGTCTCTGTTCTTGTCTTTAGATTTTGCTGTGGAAAGGAGTAGAAATGGCTTTGTCTTTTTGAGGGTTGACCTTTTCCTGTTTACCAGTTCCCAGACACACGCAGAGCTCTGAGGACCATTTGTTGCTCACCCTCTACATCTGTGGATCAAGTAAGTGGATCCTGAATAGCATTTCTTAGTGACTCCTTCGCTGCTGTAGCATGGGGCCTGGCCCAAGTCTACCCTGTACTCTGATGACCAGGCTTCACCTGCTCTTCTTATTTGTTTACTTAACTAGATTACCACAACGTGTATTCACTTAACCCACTCTACGCTCTACGCTAAAACACAAGGGCTGTAGCCAAGTTAACTGTAGGTGTTGAAAGCTGTAATTGCAAATAGGCTGGTCAAGCTGACAAAGTCATCCCACTTGTTTATTGAACTCTTAGTGTGGGGAAGGTATTCTGTTGGGATATGGTGACCAGGCTGATGTCTTCTGAACCTAGTTGTCACAACTCTTACAACTTTTTCTCTGAACAGCCTTCTGCCCTCATAGTTTTAATTTTCTAACCTAATAATTTTTAAGGAAGTGCGTCATACTATTTCTGTCCCCTTTGATAGAAACCTATTATAGTTTCTTCTTTAGTCCTTAAACCTGATCCTGGGTGTGTCCCACTTGTTGTTTGTGTATTTATATGTATCACCCTGTGTGTGTGTGTGTGTGTGTGTGTGTGTGCACATGTGTGTTTATCTCACAAGCTATCTTGCCCTTTTCTAACTCTGTAACTTCCCAAAGGAGGTTCTTAAAACTTCTGGCCTTTAACTTATGGCAGAGGCTAGTCACTAAAGGACAAGCCTCCTCACAAGTTCTGAAGAAGGAAGTGGGAGATTTAGGGACTTAGTGGATACTGAGCATTTTTTTATGTCCTCATTTGCAAAGCTGGTAATTCTCATGAAAGGAGCATGAACTTTGAAACTGTCTGACCAGAGTTGTAACCTTGATTAAACTACTGTGTTAATCCACTCTCTATGGCTGTGACAAAATACCTGAGGTAAATCAATTTTAAGAAAAAGGGTTTATTTGGGTTCCTAATTTCACAGGATGCAGGCCGCAGTCACTGGTCTTGTGGCTTTGAGCCTGTGGTAGCAGAGTATACCAGGGAGAGAGTACATGGGAGAGAAGGGAAATTCACCTCATGGTAGCCAGGAAGCAAAGAGAGAGGGAGAGGAAGGGGCTGGGAGCCCCAAAGGCTCTTCCAGGGCACACCCCCCAGTGACCTCACTTCCTTCCACCAGGCCCCACTTCCTAGAGGTTCCACCATCCCCAGGAGTGTCACCAGCTGGTGCCCAGGCCTTCAACACATGAACCTTTCAGGACACTTAATAGCCAGACCATAATAGCTACCAATTAATTCACCCACCCTGGACAGGTTACCTGTGTGATTCCCTGGCTCTAGAGTGGGCACCTTCCAATAGGCCAATTCAGTTTTCCATTTGAAGGATCCTCTGAAACAACATTCATCAGGGCTTAGGAGCCTCTCGGCTTGTTTTTTCTGACAAAGAAAAGTGGAGAATATGATACAGGCTTAGTGTGTAGGTTGTATAAATCCAAGCTATGGCTCCAATGAGATGTTACACACTAAGTGGTGTATTGCACCATTTCAGTAAAACTTGAATCTAACATACTTCTACTTTCATGGGAACACATTTAGGTTAATTCTGGCTTCCTGCAGTTGCCTGAGGGCCTGCAGCTTCGCAGATCTTCATGAAAGGTACTATTCTCAAAGATGTTTGGCTGTGTCCTTTGGAACAGATGAATAAGCGCATGTTTTTCTAGAGAAAATGAAATACAGATATTCAACTTACGAGATTTTGCTGGTGTTGTTTCTCGTGTAAAAGATCTTTGGCATTGGAAAATTAACTGAAAGTATTTAAAACCGCTATCTTAAAATTGTCGTAAAAATGGCAATAGTACATCACCCATCTGTGGCTTCTCCCTTCTCTGCAGATTTGAAGGTCTCCTGAAAGGTAGATGTGAGGTGTCAAATCAGCCTCCTCACCTGGGTGTGAGGAGATGGAGGGGGCTGACTAGAGTGTTCTGAGACTACACAGGAGCACAGTTTCATGATGTATCACAGAGCAATGTGGCCACAGTTAATAATAATGTATGGTCTATGTCAAAATAGCTAATGTATTCTTACTACAACATAAGATAAAGATGAGGTCATGGGTGTAAATTAGCTTGATATATTCAACCCACAAGATATGCAGATATCAAAACATTACATTGTGCCCCATAAAAATCTGCTATCATTATTTACCAATTAAAAGTAAATATTTTAGGGGCTGGCGGGATAGCTTAGCGGTTTAAAGCACCTTCTTAGCCAAGCTTAGGCAAGTGCTCGGGGACTGAAGTTCAATCCCCGGCACCACGTGCCACGCCAGCTCTGCCCCCAGGGAGGGCTGAGCTGGCCACAAGAAAAAGAAAAAGTAAAAGTAAACATTTCTTAATAACCAGTGAAAGCCCATGCAGTCACCTCATCCTCAGAAGTTTCTCTTTCAGCTGCCTGCTCCTTCTTTTAAGGATCAGCCACATATTGAAGCCTTTCTTTCTTTCTTTCTTTCTTTCTTTCTTTCTTTCTTTCTTTCTTTCATCTTGGGGATTGAACACAGGGCCTTTGCACTGAGCTACATCCCCAGCACTGCTCTCTTCTTAAATTTTTTTGAGAAAAGCTCTCACGAACTTGTCCAGGCTGTACTCAAACTTGTGATCCTCCTACCTCAGCCTCACCAGAGATTATAGGTGACTTCAGATTGCTTATTTTTAAAATCCTTATAGCCAGGCATGGTGATGTACACACGTAAGCAGAAGTAGGATGATTTCAAATTCAAAGCCGGCCTGGGTAACTTAACTCGAGACTGTCTCAAAATTGAAAAGAGGGAAGGAGTCTCACCAGTCTTTTGCTCCAACAAAACCTATTACTTATTTCATTTTAACTCTGCTATTCTTGGAAATTCTATGGCAGCCTGATTCATCTTATTGACTCAATGAATTTATTTTATCCCCTGGGGGTCAGCAGAGGTAGAAAGGGTGAGATCTAATGTTATTGCTGTGGGCTTGATCATTTTATCCTGACAACAATCACATGAAGTATTTCTTCTAATTTCCTTATTACAATGAAATACTTGGTGCTTTAAGAGACAAAGTTGCCCAAATACAGAAAATCACATGTGGCAGAAGTAAAATTTGATTCCAGGTTTTCAAGATTCCAGAGCATGTGTGCTGTCCACAACCATACTGTCTTATTTTAGTACAAGGTCTACAGGGTCTCACTACATAGATCAGACTCATAGTGATCCACCTGTGTTCAGCCTCCCAGTGCCACCACACCCAGTCTCAATTGCCAGCATAGCATGCCAGGAATTGAACCCCAGCCACAGCATCTGCCATCCGCTGAGCTATTTGGCCGGCCCTGACAACCATACTGTCTTAGTGGTTTATGTTCACCTGGAGGCAAGGCCCTGCCCCTAAATGTCACAGGTTCCCAGCACAAGGGTAGGCTGGAGTGTGGCGGTACTTCTTACAGAGCCCACTCCATTAAGCTAGCTAGACCCTAGTTGTTGTAGAAAGGGTTTGCAAGGGAATAGATCTAACATAGGTCACATAATTTATAGGATTATTTTAATATCAAATGTAGAAGAATGAAGAGATTTGTCCATACACTAAAGACCCAATGAATCAAGCTGAAGGCCTGGACCCCATGACATTGTCCTGCACGAGTCCAGTTGAAGATATAGAGTCCATGGCAATGCACTCCAGGAGTCCAGCTGGAGGCCTAGAGCCCACAACAATGTCTCGTTCAAGTCTGTGTCAAGGATCTGCACTGGGAAGGCCCAAAGGTCAATGGTAAAAGCTAGAAAGTCTGTGTCAGTGGAGTAAAAGATTTGTGCCAGCAGGCTGAGGGATCTGAACTGGAGCCAAGAAGCAGCACTGAAGAGAAGGACCAGAGGCCACCCTGAAGAGAACCACAACCATCCTCAGTGACAGTGAGGACCCTCCAATGATAACAGCTGAGTTCATATCAGAAAACCAGCATGAAAAGCTTTTCCAGGAGAATCAGCAGCACATCATCTTCCCCTCCATTTCTCCTTTTATGATGCTGACAACGATCCTCAGGTGGGCCTTCCACACCCAGAACCACAGGGATTCAGATCAAGGAGGTGTTACAAGTTGACCATTAGTTAATCTACCACATGAGGAGAAACTCCATTGTTTCCACTTCTCTATTTCAAGAGATGCCTTTGTTTCAGGGGTAACATAAAGGGACACATTCCTGACCTGTTGGTGTTTACCTTTGGCTAACCAAAGGTCATTACTTAACCACCCAATGGAGAACAGCCAGAAAAGAACTAAACACCTGGGTGTCACACAATGTGGCATCTTAGGGTAGCCCTGACACCTCCGTGCCACCTGTGAGCTCAGCCTCCTGTGAGCTGGGTACTTGCCAATCAGCTTAGGGTTCAGTTTCTCACTGCCACCTGCCACTGACAGATGCTGGCTTATGTGGGACACTACTCAGGCAAAAAATCCTGAGCTTTAGGAGCCCATTCTCCTGAAGCAATAAATCACCAGCAGGTTTACAGGGCCACCAGTACATGTCTTTATTTTACAGGGCATGTGCCACAGCACATGGAGGATCTTTGAGAAAGTTCTCCTAGACCAACTGGGGAGCCTTGCTTATGTAGCAGCTGCAGGCCTGTGATTGGTCCCAGAATGGGCCCATGATTGGTGGTGGGCTCCAGAAGAGCCTCAGCTGTCATGGCTGCCATCCAGTAAGGGGGAGGGATTGAAACCAGAGAACCTTCTGGAAGGCTGGCTGTGGGGCTGGGGAGAGGAATGGCATTGGATGCCTCCTTGCTTGATCTTGGACACATCAGGATGCTCCCTCCCTCTCTCCCACCCTCTTTCAGAAAGGCAACAGTAGCACCTGAAGTGGTGGGAGCGGAGGAGTTGTGCCCTCTCTGGAGTGCTGGGGAGAAGAGATCAGTGCAAGGGCCAAGCCAAGGCCACTGCCATTGCAAGGAGAGGCAGGTGCTTCTGCCACTGGAGGTGCTCGGTAGCCCTATGCAGGTTCTGGACTCAGCTAGAAATCCCAAGTCAAGTCAGTGAAGGGCATCTCCGGGCTTTGAGTGCTGGGCACCCACAGCTCTTAGTGTTCCAGCTCCAGGCCATTGCTACTGCCTGCTGCTGCTGCCAGGTGCTGCTGCTGGCCTCCTCTGGAAAGTCACACTGGCTACTGCCACATGCAGCAGGTGCTGGTCAGCCCTGCTACTAAAGGTCTCTATGGCTGACATACACGGGCTGCTGGTGTTAACAGCTTTTGTTTTAAGGGACAGCTTTGACCCATCTGCTCACACTTTGGAAATCCTTAGTGGATTTTCAGGGCCTTCTGAGTCCACACTCTGCAGAAATAATTCAAGGGTAGAATTATAGGCCCCCTGGGGCGAGGCTTTACCTAAGGGAACCTTCACAGACCATCAGGAGCAGGCGAGGAGCACTGCTCAGGTAGTGGCAACAGGCCTGGGACCGGTCCCCATGCTAGCTTGCCGCCTGGCCTGAATTTGAGCCTCTGATTGGTCCAAGTTCTATTCTGCTGCTTGGTTTGAGTGCAAGCCCACTGCGGCCAGGGCAGACCTCTCGAGCAGGGGCCAGGCATCCGGGACAGGCTCAACAGTGCAGTGCAGCTGTCAGTCAGTTCACCGCCTCTTGGGGCTGCTAGAGGAACTTGGGAAGAGATGGTTCTCTTCTAGTCGGTCTCAGACCGGCTTGACGTGAGGAAGAAAAGCACAACTCCAGAGTTTAAAACTGGCAGTCTAGACTGACAGCAGGTCCATAACCAAATAAGGACAGCAGCCTCAATTCTTCAAGGTCACTCTTGTAAGACATCAGAGTCAAGAGGGTGACCCAAATCCCAAAGTGGGAAGCAGCTGAGTACTTCTTTTTCTGAGATGCTGCCTCCTGCTTTTTCATTAAACCACTTAGGGGCTACGTGTGCTAAAGTTTGGATCTCAAATGTCCTTGTGTTAAAGGCGTAGTCCCCAAGTGGCACTGCTAGGGGACTGTGAGACCTTTAAGAGGCAGACCCTAGAGGAATGGGCCTTTGATGGGGTCTTGGGCCTTTGGGAGAATGCCCTTGAGGGGGAACATGGGAGCCTATCCTCTTCCTCTTCCTTTTCCTGTTTCTTGGCTCATGAATGAGCAGTTCACTCTGCTTCAAGCTTCTATCATGACATTCCCCCTTAGCTAAAGACCCAAAGTAATGAGGCCACTCCATCTTGGAATTAAACCTCTGCAATGATGGGATAAAATTAACCTTTTCACATTATAATTTAATTGCTCCTGGCATGTCATTATGGTAACATGAAGTTAATAAGTGGGCAGCAGGAGAAAAGGAAAAGAGGAGAGTAAGGCCGTTGGAGGAGCGTGTTGGGCCAGTGGTGATTCTTCACATTTCTTTGTATTAATCTGCAACCTACAGGGTCTAATACAATACAGAATGTCTCAGTTACTTTCTCTTGTTGCTGGGACAGATACCTGACACCCAAAATGCAAGAAAGAAAGGTTCATTTAGTTCACAGTTACTGGAGGTTTCAGTCCATACTTAGCTGGCTCCAAGGCAGAGCAGCTCATGGCAGAGGGCAGCCTTCCATGGCAGCCTCAAAAAGCACAGAGCAAAACAGAGGTGGAGCAGCAACAATGGCAACAGAGAGGAATTTCCTGTCTGTCTCTTTTAATAATTGCATTCATGCTATCCACCTCAGGCTAGGGGAAGTACTCACACCCATAATCCCAGCAGTACTAAAACCCATAATCCCAGTGGATTGTGAGTTAATCTCAGAGTCTAGAAATTCACTCCCTGACTACATGGAGCTTTGGGGGGTCACCTAGAGACAAACCTAAGAGAAATAGTACAATGAATGTTTAAGATTTTTAAAATGTACTAGGGTAAGACAGATTGCCGTTAATTCCCCTTAGACTACTTCTCACCTTGAGTGCCCCAATACCATCATGCTTGCCGCTTTCTGAAGCAGTTCTGCAAGTTCTCTTGTGTTCTCTGGTTGCACTGCTGTGGCTGTCCTGATATCATGAATTGACTCCAAACATTTATCTCTCGCACTCATTTTGACTTTGGGGAAGAACCAGAATTCATATGGTGCTAGAGTCAGTGAATAAGGTGGGTGGGACACGGCAGAATGATTTCTTTCATGTGACATAAATGCTTTTGAATAACTTCAAGACATCAAGGTAGCCATGAGAAGCCACTCACAGGAAGGACCTCCAGCACTGCTGCTGAAAGTGACGAGAACAGCGGGCTGCTGAGTGTGCTAGGAGTGAGAGGGGCATTTTGAGGGAGAGTAATGGCCATGTATTAAGTTGAAAGCACTGGAATGAATTTTCTTCATTTTTAACTTAAATTCTTACCATAAATTGGGCCTGGTGGTGCACACCTGTGATCCCAATACTTAGTAGTACACTCTGGTTTTTCTTCAGATCGTGTAAATCTTTTGCCTTTTCCCAATACCCAGTAGTTTGAAACAGAATGACTGCTACAAGTTTGAGGCCAG
Source organism: Octodon degus (assembly GCF_000260255.1). Taxonomy (NCBI): domain Eukaryota; kingdom Metazoa; phylum Chordata; class Mammalia; order Rodentia; family Octodontidae; genus Octodon; species Octodon degus. Next base: position 2,583,258 of record NW_004524599.1, read on the forward strand.
CCTGGGCTTTGTGGTGAATTCAAGTCCAGCAGGCACTACATGGTGAGACCTTGCTCCCCCAAAAAAAATTACCAGGGCCAGGGATATAGCTCAGTAGCATAAGCCCTTGCCTGGCAAGCACAAGGTCCTGAGTCCGATCTCCAGCACTACCAAAACAAAAAACAAACAAACAAACAAAGTATATTTTGATCATGTAGCATACATAGATGCTAGTGTAAACAAGGGAGCCCTTTGTATGCACAAATGCTGACTGTTTGAAACTCAAGGCTGGGTGTTTACATGTAACACTCTGGAAAATAAATTGGCTATTTTACTTGAATTCTGGAATCACAGCTGTGCTGTCTACCCTCCAAGTAAATTAGGAGGTGACTTGTTGACTAGGCAGTATCGTGTGGGGGGAAGAAGAAAACTACCATCCAAAACCACAGGAAGCTGCTTTTCTAAAATCCAGGGAAATTGTCCCATCTGCTTCTTTGCCCTTGAGCTTCATTTTCAGCATCTCTACTTTTTAACATTTTGATCATATAATCCTATACAAACAAACAGTCTCAAAAAGAGGAGGTAGGAAGAAAGAAAAAAAGGAGTGGAAAGAGGTAGGGGGTGCATTGTACAGAGAGAAAGAAGGGGAACCTTACACCAACCAACTGCAGTTGTAGATTGTTTTTGATCCTGATTAAAATGAAATATAAAAATAAATGAGTAAGTAGTGCAAAGAAACAGTATTTCTGTAGCAATTTGAACTACAGAAATACGACCATATTGTGGAGTCATGGCTGAATTATTAAATACAATAGCACAATAGTTATTTTTTATATAAAAGTCCTAATCTTTTTGGGATACATATATAAAATATTTCCAGGTGAAATTACCTAGTGTCTTACACTTGCTTCAGAAAAACTTAGGAGAGAGGCTGGTCAGGGAGTTGAAGCTCACTGAGATTTTCCATGGGGGGACTTGTGGGGAGCAGGATTTGCTAGCCTGGTCTCCCTGCTCTTCTATGAGTTTGAATTCTTGCGCAATAAAAAGTTAACAAGAAAACCCCACTAGACCATGCTGTGGAGTCTTGGACACCAGAGCTGCCCTGCCTCGAAGCCTCCTGGTACTGGGCAGATGTCTCTCGAATATCACTTCCCCGTTTTGAAGTGTGTGTGTGTGTGTGTGTGTGTGTGTGTGTGTGATTTTCCAACAAACTCACTGTCTTGGACTGGAATCACACCACAACCACAAACATTCCCTTTTGTTCCAATCAACTCATAGCGAATATGTCAGGAAAGAACCGAGGGGAATCTGAAAGCAGATGAAAAGGAACTAAACTGCAGCAGGCTGCTCTCCCACCAAGGTAAAGGAGCTAGGGAACTCAGCCCCAGGTCCAGCAGTTGTCTTGACAACAGCCTTTGTCTGTGACATACAGGTGAAGCCCTGTGACTTTGGGGTCTTTTGACCCATGTACTGGGTACAATTGGACTAGTTTTGCTTCCTGGTTAAATTCTTTGCTGCTGTGGATTTTGGAACAAGTTTTCTAACAAGCACCTGGTTCGATGGCTCCCTTGCCTTTGAAACCCATCTTAGGAGTTGCATATGGTCCCACGTTCTGGAAGGACAGCATGCTGAACAGCCAGTGAAGACTTAGGCTGCATACGCAGGTTTAGGAGAACTGACCTCCCCGCTAAGCCAGCAGCATAAGAGGGCAGAAAAAGTTCAGAAAAGGCAGCGATCTTAGGAGACACTGTCCTCAAAGACTGGAGTGCAATGGCTGCCCTGAGCTGCTTTTAGGGCAGACTGAAGAGCAGGGGCTCATGATAAGCAGGCATTAAGGAGCAGGTCACAGCTTGGAGCACCAGCCACTGCTCCCCCAAGACTTGTGCCTCTGTCGACAGAGCCCTCGCAGGTATTGACTGTGTCTTGATTTGTGGATCCGACCCAGCCCTTCCTCAAATAAAGAAAGAAAAGCGGAAAGACAGGGAGACCAAGAAAGCAATGGTGACTATTGGATGGAGAGCATTGTGAGAGAAAGACAGTGGGTCCCAAGCCAGGCTTTCATTCTGCCTCTCGGGTTTTCCCCAGATCACTTCCCCGGTCACACCACATACTATCTTGCTTCTCCCAAACAAGCCTAGCTGTGCTTCTAAATGAAAATGCAAACTGCTCCCTGCACTCACACTAGTGGGTAGCTAGGAGAGGAAGAAAAAGACAGATGGAGAATTCACCAACGAAGTTCTGTTTTTCTTGGCTTCTGGAGAAAAGGTATGCTATCTGCATGACTTTTAAGGGAGTTTTAGCTTCTTAAAAATAAACTTTTCAGCAGCGTGGGGCATACATAGCTCAGTGGGGGAGCACTTGCCAAGCATTTGTTAGCCCCTGAGTTCCAGCCCCAGAGCTGCAAAATAAGTCTGCTTAAAAATAAACCTCACTAGAACAGAATCCATGTCTACTCCACATCCGTATCCATATCCCCTGTTAGCATCCCTCACTTGCACCCTCTTTGCAAATAATGAACCATTATGGTCCTTAACTAAAGTCCCTAATGTATTCATGCTTTCTGTTTGGACCTGTTGTCTCTGTTCTCTTCCAGTGATCGCTTGAGGATCCCACTTTACGACAGTAGTCCTATCTCCTCAGTCTCGTCTGGCTGTGACACTTTCTCAGATTTTCCTTGCTTTGGCTGACCTTGGTAGTCAAGGTTGAGCGGTATAGGCCAGGGATGCTGCAGAAGGTCCCCTGATGAGGGGATAGTGCTGCTTCACTCATGCCTAGACTGGGGTGGTGGTCTGGGGGCCACGCCTCTTAATTCTTCCATCTCAGCTTCTGAATGTCTGGCAGTTACATCTCTAACCGCCTTCAAATCCAAATGGCTTTAGGCAGCAAGAAACCATCTGGGCAGGTGTCGCTTTTTCTCCTTGCACATTTATCATTTGCCTTCAAGCACCTTTTGCTGTTCATTCTGCTAAAGAACAAAAACATTTTTAGAAATTGGGGACATTGTTGGCAATAGCTGCTGAAAGGGAAAGTGCATATGAAACTCAATTCTAATTATAGTCCCTATGCAGGGAGATTTAAAATACTACGCATTAGCAAGGGATTATTTTAGTCACTGTGATGTGAACGGTATATAAATTCTCTTTCTTTGTCAAAGAGAGGAATTTAGATTTTTTTTCTGAGATAATTTGTGCCCCTTTCCATTTATAATTTTGGTTGCTGTATGAGCCAGGTTCATCTTTAATACTGCTTCCCAGGCCTGTTTTCATGGCCCCCTGCAGAACAGAGATTTGAAGATCTGTCCTAAAAAGGACACGAGGTGGTATCACATGGAAAACTTAGGGTGGGTGTCACAGAGGAATAACATTGAAAAAAATCTTAAAATACACAGTAGTTCATTAGATAATGCATCTTAAGTAGTTTCCATTCTAACAAAATAAAAGTGAAACATTACTAGAAAATTCAATACTATGGTCTTGCATTTTAAGAGACAATAATGGAGAGATTATGTAATCATATCCACAGAAGTAGATGAGGCATTGGATAGAGTTAGCATTCATTCATGTTAAAAGGCTTCAGTGAGAGGCCAGGGAGATAGCTCAGTGGCCTAAGTGCCTGTCTGGCAAGCACAAGGTCCTGAGTTTGGCTCCACTCCACAAAAACGAAACAGAAAGGGCTCAATGAAATATAAATTGATAACTATCTCCTTTATATGTATTTATGATTTTTAAGACTTTATTTATTCATTTGGTACAGGGTCTTACTGTGTAGCTTGGACTTGTAGTGATCCTCCCGTCTCAGCTTCTCCAGCGCTGGGATTACAGGCCTGCTCCACCACACCTGGTTTCAGAGGCTGGTAGGGCTGGCATGGCATGCAGTACCAGGGGTCAAACCCGGGTCCTTGTGCTTGCCAGGCAGGCACTTTGACCACTGAGCTGTCTCCCCAGCCCCTATTTGTGATTTGTATTATATCATTTTATACTATATATGCAAATAATATGTATTTTATATTTATACAGTCATCTCTGGCTATGTGAGGGGAATTGATCAGAGGAGGCTTATATAAAATGTTCCAGTTCTTTGTATAACATAATGTATTTGTATATCACCTGTGCATTCCTCTTATATTTTAAATGAACTCTAGATTACTTATAATTCCTAGTTAATATAAATACCATATAGTTATTCAACTATATTGTTTAAGAAATAATAACAGAAGTCTATACATGTCCAGTACAGATGCTTTTTTCTGAATAACTACTGTTATTGGTTGAATGTATAGGTATAAAACCAGTGGATATGGGAGGCCGAGGCTACATGATTTTTAAAGTTTATCATATATGTGACAATATATGCAGTTATATAAAACTAGCTGACAGGATGTGTCCCTCTCAGGGTGATCTCATTCTGACAAATGAGTTTCTGATTTCTGTCACTGTGCAAACACCATAGAACACGATTACACAAACCTCGATGACGTAGCCTGCTGTCCACCCGGGCTACACGGGATCAGCAAGGAACCATCACCCGTAAACAAATAAGTTAGAGTAGTCTTGTAGATCATCTTAATGTTAGAGATGTATCTCTCTATCTTCAGTATATGACTTGTGTTCTACTGTTGACTGAAAAGTTATTTTGGAGTGCATGTCTATATATGCACATGAGTCTGTGTGTGTGTGTGTGTGTGTGTGTGTGTGTGTGTGTGTTATGTATGTGTGTGTATGTGTCTGTGCATGCACTTTAGCTCAAAAGCTAGGATTTTAGTTAATAGGATAACAGTAGCCATTATTTTCCATTTGAGGAACATAAGGTTGTCCGGTATTTCCTCTACTATTTGACACTGGGATGGCGGTATTAACCAATATAATTAGAGAAGAAAAGTCAATTCAAAGGATTGAAAATTGGGAACAAAGAGGCAAGATTACTTTGCTTACAGGGATGTGAAATCAATAGCTGTGCAAGGACCTTATTTGAAATTCTGGTTTAAACACACACACATACACACACACACACACACACACACACAGAAATTATTTTTATAAAAAGACATTTGTAAATTTGAACCCCAACTGGATATTGTTAATATGATATTATTAGCATATTTAAACATGATAATTATATTGCAATAATGTTTTCTTTAATATTTTGCATTTAAGAGTACTTAATGTACTATATTTAGATATGATAGATGAAGTAAATAGGGATATGAAATCTATGTGATTTATAAAATAAGACTGGCTCTAAGCTGATTATTGTCAAAGCCAGGTAATGGATACATGGATCTCATTAGACCATTTTTTCCACTTTGTATATGTCTGAAAATTTCCATACTACTTAATAAAATCTGATAATTTAGTATGAGATTTAAACAAGTTAAAATAGTCTTACGTATCATCTTAATGTGATATATGTAAAGTATTATTTTCTATTCTCTCCTTTATACTTTTGAATTTCTCACACATGAAATCAAAACAATTTGTAAAACAATGAAGGTCACAACAAGAATAGCTATGCATATTCTTAAATTGTGGAAGGGCTTTAGTTCTATGAGTTTCTGACTCTTAATAAAAGGAAAATAATACTAGCTTGAATTAGCAAAACACAGAGGTCTGGTTGCTCCTGGTCGTGGGTATCTGAGTTTCTGCTGATTGTTTTCTACACTTTTGTTTGGTTAACTAGTTTCATAATTTGCACGACAGCTCTTTATTGATTTTTTAAGTGTCTGTGATTCTGAGGTCCCATTTGCATCCTGGGGAAGAACTTCCAGGTTTTTGGGTGCTCAAGTCTCCTTTTGGAGGTGATTTCTACTTGTTTTCTGTCCTGAGCAAGGAATTGGTAGAAACAAGCACAGACAGTAGCAGCTTCATTAATGGTAGGAAAAGAAACAGGCTCTGCAGAGCAAGTTAGGGCCAAGTAAAAGAAGTGCACCTTGCAGCCTAGGTGGGCACCATGTTAGAGTGACCATCATGGCGAGAACTTGATGTGGGCTGTCTTTTTGTGTCACCCAGTCCTCAGGCTGAGGTCAGGCATGGGTCATCCTACTAAAAGTCCGCTGAAGTTCCCAGGAGAAGCCCAGGTACAGAGAATTATTCTACATGGGTCCTGGAATTTCGTCATTAACATGTCATGCCTACCTTCCCAACCAGCTTTGCCACGTCCTAAACTCCTGTCTCAGAAGCTGCCTGTGGCCAGACAAAGAGCCACCAACAGACCTTGTGGCTGGAGACTTTATATCAGCAAGAAGCAGACCGGAGATCTGGGGGCGAAGCCGCACTGCCAAGCCTGCTCTGAATGCTTTCCCACACTTCGCCGGCTTTCTGGGAAAAACAGACACTCCGGGTTGTCGGTAAGCGGAAGGACGTGAAGAAGTGCTGCTGCGGGGCGAGTCTTCTTTATTCCCATTGGTGGCGCAGCCAGTTCCAGCACTGCCTCCACGTTCCTCCGGACCTGCACAGGCTGAAGGACATGAGCAGCATCCCCGCTACTCTCGGGTTTGCCTGCCTCATTCCAGGCAGCTCTGCAGAGGCCGATCTCGTAACCTGTGCAGAATAATGTGTTACCGGAGGAGATATAAGACATACGCAGTTAAAACAGTTTTGCTTCCAGTGGTAAAGCCAAATGCACATCTCATTTTAACAGAACCTGAGAGGGGCCTTTGGGGTTGTGGAGGGTGGAGAGGAGGGTAATTTACCCCCAGGACTGGCAGGGCCCGCTGCAGCTCTAGGTCTCATGAAAGAAGTCTGGAGTCCTTAGGGGGAAACTGTGCTGAGATTGGAAGGTGGGCCCTGAGGCCATTACAACTGTGCCTTTCCTCTGAATTCCAGACAGTTTAGGAAACAAAACGGAACAAAAATCAGATAATTTCATGGCAGCTGGCTTTGCTGTATCAGCTCTGGAAAGCCACAGGGCCCTGTGCGTTTGATTGGGAAAGAAGAGCAACAGCAAAGAAGGCCTATCGTTGACAGCTTTGCATTGTTAATCACTTGTTATTAACATACTTTTGAAATATACTTCAAAAACTAATGATGCAGGATGAATTTCTAAAAGGAAAGAAAGTTGTTTTAGGATCCAATCAAACATTTATTAGACATTCATTCATTCATTCATCCACTAATTTTTAAGGTCCCACTAAGTTTGCAATGTTGCCACCCACCTCTAAGGTCACGTACAGTACAGAGTGGTCACTGAAACAGAGATTGCATCAGGATGTGGCAGGCTTTGAGTCCATTCAATTCAATTAAAAACCAGTTATTATCTAAACATTTATCTAATTATAAGTAGTCATTACCCAGACTGTTTTTCCAAAGGCCGTGTTTGACTCAGCGTGCTTTTGATTGCTGAGACAGGCAGGGGCAGCAACATGAAACGTCTCTGAGAACAAAGACGGCGTTACACAGGAGGTTTAGCTCAGAAAAGGGGGACAGAGAAACGGTCCGAGGTACAAAGCTCTTCATCTTGGCTTCCAGAGCGCAGTGGTTTAACATTTAAAAGCTTGCGTTGGGGAGCGTTTTCCCCAGAAAGTTTCTCTGGTGCATTTATTAGACGAGAAGTACAATGGAACCCGGATTTCCTTCTATCCTCCAGAGAGGATGTTCCTGCTTTCACTTATGTATGAGATAAAAATAGCATTTTACTTCTCTTCACGCCTAAAGGAAGACAAGGATTACAATCAAATCACCAACTGTCTTCCACATTTAAAATGTGAGTCGTTAATCAGCAGATACTGACATCTAACCTTGAACCAGGCAGCTTTGGGTGTTGTGAAGGTCAGCGTCCTGTATCTGTGAAATTCTCGAGTTAAAATGAGCTCCAAAGGTCTGTCAATATTACCAAAATATCTCCTGCTTTTGCCTTCCACTGATAGTAAACATTTTAGTGGGTGTTCCACCCCCATTAATCCTCTTTGCTTCTTTGAAGTTCAATGTTTATCTCTTTTATCTTTCTCGTGTTTTCCAAAATCTTCTTAATACCTTTCTTGATGCCTCCTTGTTTTTATTTTTATTTTATTTATTTATTTATTTTTCTGTATTTTAGGGAAGGGTCTACAGGGTGTTCAGGGTCTCACTACTAGATCGGACTCATAGAGATTCTCCTGTTTACAGCCTCCCAAGAGCTGGGATTACAGGCGTGCGCCACCACACCCAGTCTCAATCGATGGGGATGACACCCCTGGCCCCTATGCCTGCTTGCAGGCACTTTAATTCACTGAGCTTCTTGTTTTTATTTGTTGACAAGTTAAACTTGAGAGAAGATTTGCTGTAATTCTTATGTACCTTATCAACAAGACTGAATCAGGTTCTCTACTTTGTGGAAATAGGGAGATAAAGCAGCTTTTCTTTGAAAAACTTGCAAAGCAATCTCATAGACTTGCTGGTTAAAAAAGCATGGATCACTTAGATTTCTCATATCAGAACACTCATGTTAACTGCTGGGAAAATCAAACAGAGTAGCTACAGGGATTTCTGATGTGTGTTCTGTAGAAACACAAAGTAAGATTATTTGAACACTTCGAAGTCCCTTGATTATCCAACTTCTGTATTAAACTGTCCTAAAAAATAAACCTCAAAGAAGTACAAGGACTTTCCCAAAATTGTGTCACAAGACATCTATTTCTTGCTGTAAACACTTCTAGTAGAGAAAAAGGAAGCAAAACAACAGAGAATGTCCAAAAATTGTTTTAAAATTTTCCTTTAAATTTAGGCCTTGGGGCTGGTGAGATGGCTCAGTGGTTTAAAGCACCTACTTAGAACAAGCTTAGCAAAGCCCAGGGACCACGGTTCAATCCCCCAGCACCACATGCCAGCCAGCCCCGCCTCCTGGTGGGCTGAGCTGGCCACACACACACACACACACACACACACACATAAATAAATAAAATTTTTTAAAAAATAAAAATAAAAATAAATAAATAAATTTAGGCCTTAACCCAGCTGGTTCCTTAATGTCTTATAGAGGCTTATTTATCTAGAAAGAACTGTGTTCTTCCTGAGTTAACAGATTTACTGCATTCCAGTGTCCCGTGCGCTGGTGTGGAAGTTCCAGAGGACAGCGGCTCTGAAGGTTTTGTTCACTGACACTTCCTGAACTCCCAGAATAGTCTTTGAGCCCTGAGTGATAATTAGTAAGTGGCAGCTGAATGAATGACTAGTCAAATGATTGAAGTAAAATCTGCCTGTCACTATATGCAAAAACTCAAGATTAAGAATAAGAACCGAAAAGCTGTGTGTTATCTTACTACAGTAAAAATATATTATTTAATGGAAATTCTGAGGCTCATACAAATTCTGTTCTTTGCTCTAGTGAAGAGGATTTTTAAAAAGCCATGTACTTCAATTTCCTGGTCATCCTTTAATTTTTAATCATTATGTGAAACTCTTAATACTGAATTAATTAATTAATTTACACATACCAACATACCAGATATTTTTAATGATATTTTCAGTGTTAGAATGCAGTATGCCAGAGGTGACAGTAAGTAGAGGCTGCAGCAATGGATCAAGAGAACTGAATAATCCACTGCACACATATTCAGCAGCCGCTGGCCTGGAATGACTCGATCTAGCCACGGGGACCTCAGGACACTCACTGAAGCGATGTGCTTTTCCATGAGTTCCAACACAGCCCAACTTCACGGTTGCTACCTGTCCCCCTTGAATAATGACTATAAAAGTTCAGTTTGATCTAATTGTAAACAATTTAATTTATTGAGGATCTTTTCAACAAATTATTCTGTGAGGCATCTTAGGGAGAGATAGATGAAAAGGACCAAGTTCCGATCAATGTTGGCTGCTTGGTAGATTGCCTGCTTGGCGTGTTGCCTGCAAATGCCAGCAGCAGAAAAATTATCTCAGAGTAGTGAGGCTGGAAGATGGGGCAGGAGTCCTTTCTGGTGGATTAATAAGGAGATACACAGATCTCAATTCACAGAGGACAAAGATGTCAAATTAGTTTAAGAGTTTAGTAAGAATAGAGACTTTCAGTGACACCATCTTAGGCTGGTATTTGCAATCAAGGGAAAAGCATGCAAAATTGAAATAAAACACAGAGAGATGGATAAAGTGGTTTTTAAAAGGTACAAAGGATTTTAAGTAATGTTTTGTTAATGATTCTTTCATTGGACAATCTTGACTTTATATATGATCAAGAATACTGGGAAAAATTGAGATGAAGATAAATAAGAAAGAAAGAATGACCTTTAGAAAGATAAAGAGGACAAAACATCATCAGAAAGTCCTGCTGGGACTCGAGTCAGCAAAAAAACTATGCATCTGTGAGGCTGAAAATTGAATGTTTAACGTCCAGCAGGCAAAAACCTAGAGTGAGGAGAATTCAGGGAATTTCTTCTAAAGCCTGAACAAGTTGTCTCAGTAGAAACCAAGGCCTATTTTGACATGAAAGGCATCATTGGATTAGTTTCTAGCATTTTTTTTTTCTTTTTTCCTGCTGTTGTTAGTTGAATTAAGTGTAAGCGGCTCCATAGGTACTAGAAGCCCATTGGCAATCAAGAGACAATGTCTACAACAAAACAGACATTATCTTTCCAATGGTGTTACAGACACCTGCTGTGTGTTTGTTGTTGGCTACAGTTCTCCAGGAGGGCCAGCGTTTCTAGCAGCAAGGGACCAGTGTGTGTTAATCATGATGCTTTGGGCTGAAGGTAATGGAAAAATCAAATGAAGCAGCTTCAGCAAGAGAAAAAAAAAAAAGCCCTCTTCTGTCCCTGGCCGCAAGTCAGGAAGCGTTTGGGCTGGGGTGGGGAAGTCTCCAGGATGGGCGGATTCCTGCTCAGTGCTGCCATGATGGCCGAGAGCCTTCTGCCTAAGCTGCCAAGGCCTTCACAATGAGGTCCAGCCCCAATCCTTTAGTTATTTATTTATTTAAATTTTGAGTTAGGGTTTCACTGACTCGTTAAATTGCCTAATCTGGGCTTGAACCTTTTCATCCTCCTGCCTCAGCCTCCCAGAATGCTGAGATTATTCTACGTGTTGCTATGACTGTCCTTAATCCTCTATAAAAAGAGAAAAGAGAGCATAACATGGTGATACATGCCTGTAAACCCAGCACTCTGCAAGGCTGAGGTAGAAGGATCACAAATTTGAGCCCAGCAATTTGGCTATTTAGTAAAACACTGTCTCAAAATGAAAAATAAAGAGGGCTGGGGATGTAGCCTGATGTGAAGGTCTTGGAAGCCAGACCCCAGCAGGGCCCGAAGCAGAGTGGTGGTGGGAGTAAATGAACATGAGCAGAAACTTCACATCTTAGATTGGCAAGAGGATTATTATCAGATGCAGCTTTAAACCAATCAGGGAAATGAAGAGCCAGATGCCCCATTAGTTTTGATTAGTAAGGCTGCATGTGCACCAGGCAGGCCAAGTCCAGCCTCCCTTAAGATGCACAGAGGCCTAACAGGGCCAGGGCTTGGTGGGTAAGTAAAGAAAGACAGGAAGGGGCTGGTGTCTGCTGTCACTTCTGGCCTCATTGACACACAGTATCCTTCACTCTTTGGGGCCTACTTGTGTGGATAGCTATACTCAACTAGCAAGCTGGTGGGAATTGGTGCTAAGAAAGGTAGTGAGGGGGTGAGAGGTTCTTATCCTCCTTTTCTTCCAGGAGCACGTAAAAGTAGCGACCGACAACTTATGAGTCTAACCTAGGGAGGCACAGATCATGTGTTGCTATGCTGCAGGGGTCTGAGGAAGCCAGAGGCACCTACTCTGGAGCCAGAGCTCGCCTTGCCCTGTGGCTCTGTATGATTTCAAGACTCTTGGCTTGGTGGCCAGCCCAACGCCTCTTTCCGACCACAGCACTGTGGTTGATTGGCTTGCTTTGGTTGCCCAGGACTCCTCACTCTTGCTTTATTTTGCCCACATTTCCTATTCCTCCTTGAGCCGGGCTGGGGCATCCCACTCCTCTGCCCAGATACAAGACTTGTCTCCCTCCCTTCCTCCGTGCAGCGCTGGCCAATATCCTCCTGATCACTCAGTTCACCTTCTGGTGTCTGTCATGACAGGTACAAGCTGGGGCTGATCTAGCTCAAAAGGTGGGCCCAGCCTCTGGGTTAGAACACAGCCAACTCTTTGAACACAATCCAGGAAATAGTAAAATAAAATAGTAATTATAAAAAGTACGACAAACCCCGTGGCTCACATTTATAAATCAAAAAGCCTGTCCAGGGGGAGCAGCTTTCCAGCCCTGGTCAACAATACGGTCAGTGTTCGGAGTCCCATGAGTGCAGTGGACTGTGAACAACAGTCATCCAACCCGGGTCACTTTCCTCCAGAAAGCTGGCGTGGATGCTTGTCTCCTGTGCCCAGGGCCAGCGCTTGCCCGGACACTGCCTTTGTGCAAAATAGAAAGAGTCTCCCCTAATCATGATGTATCTCTTCTACCTACTGCGGTGCTGTCGGAATATGCCATGAAGCTGCAGTAGTCAATATGCGAACCCTTGAGCTATGAACCTTGAAAGGTGCCTCTTGGGCTGCACGGTGCACCGCCAGCACAGCTGTCCTGGGAGATCTGGGGAGAAGGCTAAGGCCTGCTGCCTAACAACACAGCGGGTCTGGGTCAGTGCCTGGCTGTTTGTTAATGCCTTCATTGCATGCCTCCAAGGTGGTTGCTGTATTCTGGGCACAGCACTGAGTGTTGCATTATTTCATTTAACTGTCACAAAATAACCGGGAGCACGTATCAATTTTAGTCTTCCTTTAGAGACAAGGAAGTCAACATCGAGAGAGCTGACAGAATTTGCCCCGGTTCACGTATTTAGTGACATTGTCTACTTACAATCCTGATGGAGCTGGTGTGAATATTACCACTCTTCCTCAGAAACGCCCGCTCTGTACATTTGCAAATGCATAACTGGAATATTACATATGGTGATTCGGTTGCACTACGATGGCTTTTCTCATCTGTTTGTTTTTCTGTATTTAGTACAGGGTGTACAGGGTGTACAGGGTGTACAGGGT
>NW_004524599.1:2596813-2626723 GCF_000260255.1 Octodon degus
GGTCTACAGGGTCTCATTACGTAGATTGGACTCGTAGTGATTCTCCTGTTTTTCAGCCTACCAAGAGCTAGGATTACGGGCGCTCGCCACCATGCCCAGTTTCAATCGCCTTCTCAGCGCGTTCCGGGGATGGGGCTGGGGCTGGCACGCAGGTCGGGGATTGAACCTTACTGCTGCCCTCTGCTTAAGCAGGTGCTTTTTAGTCCGCTGAGCTATTAGGCCAGTCCTGTTGGCTATTCTTATTGTAACAGCTCACATTTTAGTTTTCATTTGTTTGGTTTCTCAGAAAGGCGGAAAGAGAGAGAGAGAGAGAAAGAGAGAGAGAGAGAGAGAGAGAGAGAGATTCTATGATACTTTAAGTGCTGCAGAAGAGAATGCGAACACGTTGAAAGACATGAAGGGAACGTCCTTTTCAGACCAAACGGTGGAGACCATACAAGTAACGGCGTTAGCAACAAAACTGAGTTGCTTGGCGCCTCTGTCACTTGCTTCAGGGCGGGGACGAGGGTACTTATGCCCAATTAGGAGGATCAGTCCTCCAAATTGGAAGGCTGTTGGCAAAGATACCAGCCTGAAAGCCGAAGCGTTCCCAGCGATAATCCTGAGGATCTTTGGAAAGGCAGCGCGGCGGCTTCCTCCCTAGCACATGCCAAAGACGGACCTACTGGCCAAAGTGTGTGTTTTCGTTCTTTTGGGTTTCTGTAGATATGCGAACGAAACGCGTGGCCCAATAAAACACCCTCACAGAAGTCCCATTATCTGGCTTCTGTCTTTGAGAAAACTGATTAAAATGAAGAATGAAAAGTATTGTCCACCACTTTCCTGTTTGGTTCTCTTACATGAAAGATTCTTAATTTAACTGATTTTCTTCTTAATTAGATTTAGTAATTAGTGTTGCCCATTAACCTAGAGTGCTTCCTGTAAGAGTCGCATCCTCCATTCTGTATGCCTGGTTTACAGTACCACAGCTGTGTAATTGGCAGTTAAATCCACAGCTATTCAAAGCCGAGGAGACACACACAGCCCAACCCAGGTGGCCGGCTCCTCAGTTTGGCCAGTTTCAAGGAGCATGTGCAAGACATCTTACCAGACACTCTAGGGATATGGGACAATAAGCCAGATGGTCTAGCACCTTTAGGCTCCTGGGAATCTTTTGGTTATTATTATTCATTTGACAAATATTTGAGAACTTACTGTCTGCTAGGCACTGTTGTAGGGATGGAAGGTTTGCGCTGCCAGGCTGAGGAATGTGGACTGAGTTCTGCACACTGTGAGGAGGCCTGTTTTTGTCAGCAAGGGTCAGCTCCATAGCAGTGGTGCTGTGCACTGTGTAGCCAGGACTGAGCACGAGACCCTTAGCAAGAGACACTCCAGGTTAATGCGCAACCTTCACTGCTAAATCAAATTAGGGTGAAAAAAAAAAAATGGTAAAACTCAGTCAGTGTGAGCAAAGCAGACAAGAAGGCAAGAGCCTTTTGCAGGGCCCTGAGCAGAGCAGATGTGTTTACAGATGGCACTGCTGGCAGAGGGCGGACTGCTCCAGGTACAGGGAGATGCCTGGGGTGGGCTGGCCCTTGTGGTTGGTGCTCTGTGGTCCCGAGGCAAGAAGAGTCCTTGGCTTTGTTTTGGCTTTGTTAAGGAACAGGTGGTGTTGTCTTAGTATTCATATTACTCAGGATAACAAGCTGCACCTGCTTTCATTAGATGTTTGCATTAAATCATGATCACTTTTCTAAGCTACTGATATTCAAGTTCAGGGGCAGTAAACTGAGTCTCTGACCAGTGGCTCTCACAGCCTTTTCCGTTCATAGCTGTGGTTTAGGAACTTAGGATCCCAAGCAATTGATCTCTGCGGACAGCTGCTGTGGGTTGAATGTGGCCCCCACACATCATGTGTGGGAAACATAATCTCCAATTCATGTGTGAATGAATACAAGTGGAGGCAGAGCCATAGGAAAAAGATTAGGATTAGATGAACCTGTGAGGGTGGCAGCCCCCATGATGGCATCAGTGGCTTTATGAAAAGAAGAAAGATCTACACTTTCTCTGTCCTGTCACATGTTCCCTTGGCAATCCTGTGATGCAGAAGGCTTTATCTGCCAGGCTTCCCATGTCTGGGACAAAATCCTGAGATTTGCAATTTAAATGAGGGGAGGTTCACTGTGGCTCATGGCTTCAGAGGCCTCAGTCCATGGTGGCTGGCTCCAAGCAGATGCATCATGGTAGAGAAGTCCCTGTGTTTCTCCTCTATGATCCAGCTTCTCCTGTGAGGCCTGTGTGCTAATAGTGTCTTCTGTCATGAGCTCATCAGCAGGCTACTCCATCATTAGTGCCCTCACCATGCAGTTATCATTCCAGAAGTCTTTTGATCTAGTTGACAATCAGACCAGATGCTGAGCTGAGGCCAGAGCCTTGCCTTTACAGCCTCCAGAACTGTGAGCCAAATAAATGCCTACTCCTTACAAATTTTCCAGTCTCAGGTATTGTGTTATAGCAAAAGAAAACAAAGTCAGACTAATGCTGGCTGAATTCCTGCCCTTGGCACCAGGAAGCTGGCATGAGGAGGGGTGGCTTGTATGGTCTTGGGGTAGTAGATGGTCAGGGCAGTCATGGAAAGAATGAATTCCACCACCCTGCTTTCCTGACACTGCAGTTACTCTTCCGACCTGTGAATAATTCAGAGTCTGGAAGAGAAGACAAGCCACAAAAACTCACTCCACAGGTTTGTTTCACTATTGCCATGCTGGCTCCTCTGTCACTACTAAGCCAACAAGGGTTGCTCACCCACTGGCACTCATAGAAAGAATCTCCCCCATGCCTTGTTCTCTCTTTCCCCATACTTCCCTTCCTTATAGTTATTAGTAGGTCATTCCTCAGCACCTCTCCTTGTGGAGGCTTGTGGTATATGGAAAAGAAGTGTAGACACAAACTTCCTAAACAGAAACCACTGGGCTGGTGAGATAGCTCAGCTGCACAAGCCCCTGCCTGGTGCTCATCAAGGTCTTGAGTTCCATTCCCCATATCAAAAAACAAACAAACAAACAAACAAACACTTAAGTTGTTCTTTTTCCCCATTTTTG
Source organism: Octodon degus (assembly GCF_000260255.1). Lineage (NCBI taxonomy): Eukaryota > Metazoa > Chordata > Mammalia > Rodentia > Octodontidae > Octodon > Octodon degus. The sequence goes on from NW_004524599.1 coordinate 2,599,894, forward strand.
CCACACCATGTGTATAATACATTTCCTCCCACCCCCATTCCTCAATTCTTGAGTGAAGTATCTAGTCCCAAAAATGCTTTGTAGAGTAGGACCTAGAATAGAAGTGGCCCTCAGGGCTCACCATGGTTTGTGGATGGCCGTGGTCACAGAATGAGGGTATACAGGATTCCTGCCATCATGTCTGAGCCTGGTGGGCCCCAGCTTTTTTCCTGCCTCAGGAGTATGCTGAGATTTCAAAGCCAGGGGGCAGGGCTGGCAAAGAAATGAACATTAACCCTGAAAGTGCAGATACTGGCGAAACCTTAAATCCTTGCCTTGTTTCCCTACTGCCCTCCTGCTCACAAACTGCACTGGAAATCCCGGAACTGTAATCCATGTGGCTCTGCCTGTAGGCCTTCTCACTGCTTGGGGAGGGTTTGTTTCCTGAAAAGCACAAGGCTTTACGTTTACAGTATGGGTAGGATTGCTTCTTGGGGTAGAGTTAGGCAGTCCCAGAAGGAGGCTTGTGCGTCACACAGAATCAGGATTTAGGGACTCAGCCCCTCTAACTTGGGGCTGGTGGAGAAAAGCTAGGCTATTAGTCACATTTCTTATAGAAAACAAAAATGGACTAAACTGGCTATTGTGTCCCTTTAGATGCTCCTTCAAACCCAGAGGCCACATGTGACCTGCTACTTAGAATCAGCAGTGGATGGGGTGAGAAGTCCTCAGTCCGCCTGCCTTGACCGCTCACTCTCCTAGGATCTTGAGGTCCCACCTCCTTTACCTTGAGTTGGTTACTTCAGCTCTCCTCACCCCAGGTCCTCACCTACAAAATGGCACCAAGAGGAGTGCCTACTTCAGAGACATATGAGGACTAAATGAACTGATTCTGCAAAGCCTTTGAGCTGCCTGCTGAGGGACTCTGCCAACAGTTCTGAAGTACTGTGTGTAAATTTAGGTTAAATACCAGAAGGAAGGGGGGTGGTCTGGCTCGTCCTCCAAAGGAAAAAGAACTTTCAAACATAGAAGTGATGTGAAGAGCAAAAGCTTTTTAGAATCAATTACAGGCCTTCTGTTTCCCAGGGATCCATGTATTCAACCAACCACAGATTGAAAATATTCAAGAAAAATACTACATCAGTACTGAGCACATGGAGACCTCCCCCCTTGTCATTGTTACCTAAACAGTACAGCAGAACAGCTACATTTCTCTGAGTTAGGTATCATGGAGACATAATTTCTGGTAGATGGAGTATGTACCTAGGTGCCATCCCAAAACTACTTCAGGAAACTTGAGCAGTTAGACCAGGATCCTGATGCCCATGCCCCATGGATACCAAGGTTGGGGATACTGAAATGGGAGTAAGATTCAGGATTCCTAAGAAACATGTGCAGGGTAACCCTCACCGTGTCCTCCACAGAGAGCAGAGTGGAAGAGAAGGCACCAGGAAAAGATCTTTAAAAAATGCTGATTTATTAGTTGCCTTTTCCAGAATATTGGATTCACTTGTTCAAGCCACCTTTGCTTGTATGACAAGTAAGGATCAAGAAAGACATGCTTGTACATTTGTAAGGATTTGGGCTTGACTGTGAACCCCCATGTCATTCTGAAGGTGCTGCCTAACTCTAGGGACATCCCATGGCCCCGCGGAAGGGCCTCTGGAGAATTCCAGCTCCGGAGCTTTGCATTCTTGCTCTTTCTCCTCTCAGCCGTCTCCCGCGCTCACAGTCCCGGCTTTATCGGCAGTGACTTCCAGGGCTGAGCACAAAGGACATTTGTTGCATGTAATCATTTTATGAAGCTGGCCCACTTCCATTATGAATAATCATGACACTGGGGTGAAGGAGAACTCCACATTTGAAACCACTAAAAGGCTCTGATTCATTTTTGGTCTCTTTATTAAGAAGCCTATCTTGGATAATTTGCAGCCAAGTTTTACCCTGGAGCAAGCCGCCTCAGTCATGTTAAATTCATGGGGAAAATCCTCCTAGGACTTAGAACTGAAAAATAGACAGCTTTAATAACGGAAATGTTGGTGTAAAGAGCAGAAGAGGCGGCGTGTTCTAACCATTTAGGGAAGAAATGGGTAAGATGTTTCTAATAAGTGGTGCTATATTTTTATCCTACCATTTTCTTCATTGGAAGGATTACGGAGATAAGCTTTTAAATTCGGGGTGATTACCTGATAGCTTCCATCTCTAGGGAAAACTAGTAGCAAGGGTATGATTGCACCATTGCCTTTACTAAAAACTAGAAGGACACACACTTAGCAGAGTCCAGACATGAGCGTCAGATCCCTGAGTGACGGTGCAGGGGGCAGAATTATGGAGCTCAGCTACCTCTTGATTCCCTTTTGTGACCTTTCTGGACACTGTGTCTGCTTCCTGTCACCGTCTTGAAAACTGGGAATAAACGGAAAAGAGGGAAGATTTATTTTGTCTCATAGTTTCAGAAATTTTAGTCCATGGCTGATGGACCAGTTGCTTTTGGGCCTGCGGTGGCCCAGAACTTTTTGCAGGAGAGCACAGTGGAAGAGGCCTCATGGTGGCCAGGATATAGATGGACACACAGACAGACAGACATATAGACAGAGAAGATGGGACCAGGGACCCAATATCCCCACCAAAGATATGCCCTTGATACCTTAACCTCCTCCTGTGAGATTCTATCAAATTGAAACAATGCTAAAACAATGCAGCTCACTCTGGAAAGAATGGCAATCATGAGGAAATCAACAATTCCAAATGCTGGCATGGCTACGGTGCAAAAGGAGCCCTTCTGCCCTGTTGGTCAGAATGCGCACTAGCGCAATCACGGTGGAAGTTGGTGTGGAGATTTCTCAAAGAACTGAAATTAGAAACTCCACTTGAGCCAGCGGTTCCCCTGCTAGGTATCTTCCCCAAAGAGTTCCAGCCATCACACTATAGTGATACGTGTGCATCAAAGTTTATAGCAGCTCAAGTCGTAATGGTTAAATCCTGGAAGCAGCGTCTACACCCACTGACAGGTGACTGGATAAAAAAAATGTGGTGTCTATGTATAATGGACTACTCTTTGACTACAAAGAATGACACATTTGAGATATTTGTGGGAAAATGAATGTCCCTGGAAAATATAATGTTGAGTGAAATAAAGCAGACACTTAGGGTTAAAATATAGTATGATAGTTCTCATCTGAGGGAGGCGAAGTACTGACAAAAGAAAATGACAACGGATGGATTGGGGGGAAAGGGTAGATTTCTGGCAATAAAGAATGGTCCAAGGGAAAAGGGGTGAGTGGTGAGGAGGAGGAGGGCAAGGGGAAGTGAGAGGAGTAAAGATGTGTCATGAACAGGAACTGGGTAACCCCAATTAATATAGACACCATATGCTGTGACATATGGTAAGACAAGTAATATCAAAAAGTATGAAAAACGGGATGGAAAACCTGATGAGGAGGGGGGAGAGAAAGAGAGGGGAAAGGGTGTAAAAAAGGGAAACAGGCTGTAATATGTACATGTAGCCACTCCCCATCATGACTGCAAACTGCATGAAATGCAAACGTGTACTAATATAATACAGACTTATATTAAAAAATTCTATGTCTTCCAATGCCATAGCACCACAGGCTGGAGAGCAAGCCTTTAGCACACAGCCTTTGGGGTCACTTATCCAACTCAGGCAGACACTGGTCTTCTTATAGGGGTCCAGGAGTATGGCTTGCAGTGCTTATGTCACCTGCCCGGGTTAGTTCCCAACCTTACTTCTCAGGCCCTTGTCCTCCTAGTCCATGTCTCCTTTTAGCTGACCACGTGCTGGACACTTGGGCTCCGCTGCACTGCCCAGTGGCTCTCACATATCCCGTGGCTAAGCGCGTGCCCTCCACCGGCCTTCCTCCCTGGCAGGCTCCACCTCCTCTCTCAAGACTCCTTTCCAGGATGACTTCCTTCTAGAGAACTTTAGGACCCAAAGCAAATTGAGGGGCATCTTCTTTTGCCCTTCTGTAGTACTCAGGATCTACTTAAACTATGAAACTTAGTCATCTGGAGTGATTAATTTGCAGTTCAGCTCCACTGGCTGTCCAGAGAGAGCAAGGACTCCATCTCAGACCCGTGTACTCCACCTAGGCCTCTCAGCTGCAGCAATACTGACATCCTACACTGGAAAATTCTTTGCTGGGATGTTACCATGTTCACCGTAGGATGCTTAGCAGCATCATGGCCTTTATCTACTAAATGCCAGTAGCCACCATACCACCAGTATGACATCCAAAGTGCCTATGGGTTGAGGGTGTAGCTCAGTGGTGCAGAACGTGCCTGGCAAGCATGAAGCCTTGAGTTCAATTCCCAGTACCAAAAACAAAACAAAAGTGCCTCTGAAGATTGCTTCATGTCCCTTGGGGACAAAATTTCCTTCATCAAGAACTACTGTTCTAGTCTGAACAGAGGCTGATGGATACTAGGTGATTGTGGAACTAATTAACCAGTAAAAGGCTGAATGAATCAGAAAATGGCAAACTTACTGTTAAAAAAAGTAAAAGAAAAAAGCAACACATTATTGTAGCTTCTATATACTAATTAAAAGACACTGAAATCTTCCACAAGCAAATCTCCTTACAGATTGGCTGTGCTTTCTTCCTCTTTGTCTTGAGCTTCGTTCTTGATCTATGAGCTCTTTCACATTATTGTGCTTTACTTTTTACCATCAATCCAAACTCTGTGCTTTACTTCAAGACCAAGATCAACTGCTCTCCTTCCTAAACCTTGCCTGATTCACTTGTATTCATTCATAGAAGGATAAATGTGTGTAATATTTTTAGTCTTCGTGCTATTATCTTTTTATGTCCTTTGGAGGACTTACCCTTTCAAGTTTTCCTTCCCCTTAGCACTACAGCAAGCTTTGTGAAGAGTAGGTGTTTAGCTTTTGCTGGAAGTGTGTTTTCTTTAGGCAACTGGCAGATGTGCCAAATCTGTAATTTGCATGGTCCTAACAGTTTTAAGAGGCACAAGACTTACTCTGTAATATTTTGAAGTTTTAAAAAAATAAACCCATAAAAATATGAGTAATAGCAACCTGCCAAAGTTTTGGGATTGCTGTGAGAAAGCATTCTATGCAGAAGCAACTGCGCTTTGTCTCCAGTTCCGGGTGTGCTCAAACTCCACTTAGCATCTGTTCTTAAGTCCACTCTTGTATTTCGTTCTGTGCCTCTCGACCCGCCAGCTCCCCTTGCTGTCCTTCTTACTGGGTTCACACCAGGATTCACACCTATGAACTTTCCCCAATGCTTGGGTTTGGGAATTTCCCCAAACTTTCTGTCCTACAGACATCTTTTCGAGTTTTTCTTGGAAGCGTTCATGCTTTCTCCACGTGCGCTCTCCCATGAGGCCTTGGCATTCAGTGACAGTTAAGGGGACAACCCCTAGAACTCATCAGCACTGCTGCTCTGCTCCCCAACTTGTGACAAGATCAATCGAGGTTCTGACATGAGTCAGAGTGGCAAAAAACATTTCTAGCATCACTACTAGTTTTGACCTCTTAATAGATGAAGGAAGGGTTTTGTTCAGGTCCTGCTGTCTGTAGCTTTGGCAGATCAGCCTCTTGAGGTTTAGTCTCTGCAGTTGCAAAGGTCCCACCCAGGCCCTTCATTTATTCCTACTGTTCTCTTCTAGATTGACCTCTTCTTCCATTGAAAATACAAAGCCCGGACTCTTGGGGCCTCCTCCTCCTTCTCACTACCAACTTCCTGATTTATCACCTCTTTGTCCCTGCGTCCCATTCTGACTCAGCTCAGTGCAGCCTGGCCACTGCTAGTAATCCCTCAGCCCTCAGAAGATGCTCCTGCTTGCTCAGGATCGGGGGCCCTGTTCTACCACACTTTATGGCTTTCTCAGTACTCTCGATTCCTGGCTCTGCTGCAGCCTTGATGTAGCTGTTCCTGGGAAGGTGTCTTCTGGCTTACTTTTTTAGCTCTTGAGTTTTATCCTGTAGAATGTTCTTTCTCAAATGCCTTCCTAATCTCATGCCCACATTAGATGTAGGTTACTTCAGGAATCTATGTTCAGCTTTATTCTTTTTTCCATTTATTTCTCCTCCTGTAGATGACTTTAATATTGCCGTGTCTTCAAATATCAAGGCAGTGACTACCTAAAGTTTCTCTTGCTCAGCCTCTGACTACAAGCTTGCTTATTATCAGGCATCTCAAGTGATCATGTCCAAACCAAATGCAGCCTTCCTATGCCCGAGGTCACTCTGCTACCTCCCTTTGTCAGATTGTCTAGCCCACGGTGGAAGCAGAATGTCTGTGACTTGTCCGCAATATGCTGATCAGACGTTGACTCTCATTTTTTTCATGCCATAGGTGATCAAAAGGAATTCATTGCCTGGGTTCTCTTCCTGCCCATCTATCCCACCTGTCAGGAGTTCTCTGTACGGTACCTTCTGTCCCAGAAATTCCTTGTTGGGAAGACACCAAGGCACGATGGCCAAAGTGAACCTGGGACTGAAGTTCCCCATGAAGACACTTTCTTTCAGAGCCCATCTTGTCACCACCTCATTGACATGCAGGGGGTGGTCCAGCTCGTCGTGGCGTGTCATGGCATGTGTCATATACTTTTGTTTTCCAACTAGAAAGTCAAGGTCCTGGTCAAAGGTTCCTGGGAAGCACCTTTACCTTTGGCCTCAAGGCTGAGGCAACTGCTACACCCTGTGACCTCCACAGCATCTTCTCTAGAGCACCATAACACCAGCAGGTGATAGTTTTCATATTGTCACTGAGTTTAAGGAGCCATTGATCTACTAGGCTGTGAACAATGTTTATGTATTTGCTGACCAGTCACCCCGCCACCCACCCACCCACCCATCCATCATCCGAGATACCCACCTATCCATCCATCTTTCCACAAGTCTGGCTACCATGCCTAAGAGACCCTCCAGTGATAATGTATTGAAATAATATTAATATCTATAGTCACAGTGTATACTGCAGGCTAAGAATGTAATACAGGCATACTGGATCAGCCATCTTTTGACTTAAATTTTCAGTACCGGAGACTAAAATTTCCATGACTTAAGCATGTAGTAAATTTTGTTTTTTCTATTTGAAAAAAATACAGAGAAAATGACATTGTGGGTGCTGAGTAGATGGGTTGAACAAGTGAGTTAATGCTAAGGCGCTGGTGGAAGATGGACTCAGATATAGGTGTACAGAAAACGAATTTGCCTCCCAGTGTTCAGAAACTATTTAAAGGTTATCAGTGACATGTACTGTATAATACTGTGTACTCCACAAAGCTCTTTATGAACCAGCTGTACACATGCCAGCATGTACCAGTTAGGGCCTACCAGTGCACACGTGTTACTGTGTTTTTCTTTTAAAAGCTGTTCATGTATGAGCTGTTTTTTTTTTTTTTTTTTGTTTGTTTGTTTGTTTTTTCTAAACTGAAACCTCAGTATTCGGGTTTAATGGCAGCGTTGGCACTGGGCGATACAGGAGTGGGCTTGGGGCTGTCGTCTGGCACTTGATCTCCAGAGGCTGCACCATCGCTGATGGCACTCACCTGGCCTGCCCGGCGTTTGCCAGCAGCATAAGCTTAATTTCTGAGCTGTTATTTTCTGACTTCACCCCTCCTTTCTCCTCTTCCTATTTTTATTTTGCATCTGCTTTTCTGTGCCACATTACTTTGCAATCCTACAGCCCTAAAACATAGATGAAAGAGAAACTGAACTGGATGATGGTCTCAATTAGACCAAACACCATGAACATTTTCCCATTTTCCATGTAGGACCAAATTAGATACCAACCTTGATGTTACTGCTCCTATTTTTTAACTGAATAAAACCGGTTTCACTCACAATAACCGTGACAATACAAACTCCTGTGTTTGCTTTAAAGTCTTTATTATCCTGAATATAAAAGACAGAAGTCCTTTAGGATATAACAGAGTTCTTTATGTGGAAACATTATTTTTTTACAAGTGAAAAAATAAATACCTCTTGGAATAAAGGCTTATAGGCTAATATGTGCCATAAAAAAGTAGAGTTTTAAGATCTGACAAAATGTCTGTGCAAAGAAACAAATGCATAACACATTACTGCTACGTTAAGGCAATATGAAAAGGATACTCAGAAATCTCCGTAAAGTGACAGTGTAGGTTTCTAGCTTTAACTGAGCTAGTATTGCACCCGATGAGGTCATCCAGGTTTCCTGACGTCCTAGAAAACCCGCTAGTGGACCAGCTTTCAAAATGCCCAAGGAGGAGTGGAAACTATGTTTAAGGATACAGGAACAAAAGAACCAAAACCCCTCTGAAAGACACAGAGGGGGCAACTGAAAGATTTAAGCATTTACACACACACACACACACACACACACACACACACACAAAGAAACAAGAAAAACTCAAAATACACACAAAAAGAGGGAATCATACCTAGAAACCTGTTGTAAGGCTGCGCAAGGCTTGATCTTTCTGGCAACGTGGCTCCTACGTGGTGTTGGGCTTGAGGGCTCCGAGGAGTGAAGCCGGCCGTGGTGTGCATCTGCCCCTCCTCAGTAAGCTCGGCTTCCCTTCCCAAGGAAAATGCTCTCCCTTTTAAGTCTTAAAATAGTTCACAGACTCAATAAAGCCCAAGACATGCTTGTCTACTACTATGTTTAAGTTTTTTTTTTTTTTTTTTCATAATCAAAAAGCATGGGGCTTAGGAGAGGAAAAGGGAGAAGGAATAGGAAGCTTTCTTGTTGGATTTTAGCTGCTGTCTCCTAGCCAGACTGGTTCAAATCTGACTGACAACATTGCAGCCGACCTTTTAAAAGTCAGGTTTGGTTTTGTTTTGCTTTGCTTTTTGGATACAAGATCTTGCTAAATTGTCTAGGTTGGCCTTTAACCCTCCCTTCCTCTTGCCTCAGCCTCTCTAACGCTGGATACAGGCGAGTGCCACCACCACAGGACCCACTTTAAAATGTTTGTGGTCCCAGCATTCTTGAACAAGTTACAAAAACAGAAATGACATTATAATGACAACTATTTAAGAAAAAGTTTCCTATTAAAAATGTTCGGTGCTCCACAGCCATACAAAAAGAACCAAGTAAATTCCTAAAATTACTTCTTACAAAATCTGCTGCAGGTAGGAAGCTTACCTCGGGATACACTATGGAGACTTACAACACCATTTCCTAAAAAGTACCCACTTTTTGGCTATGTTACCACTTAACTGACAAATATTTTACCTGTTCCTTTATTTGATCATAAAAAAATCAAAGTCCAAGGAATGGGTCTGTGCCTCAGAGGGCTTCCTTGTCCCCCTCACTGGGCTTCTTGGGTCTATGCATGATAATTCTGCAGTGAAGAGAAGCTGTATTCCTGTTTTTCTTCTACTTTTTTTTTTCTTTGTATTTTAAATGTTGCATGGCAGGTGGGTGTTGGAAGTGAAATTATTTTCTCCACAAAATTATCATTCTTATAGTTTACAACAGTGCAGTTCATGGAAGCATGGAGTGTCCCACCGACGAGGGACAGATTAGATGACAGTCAGATTGAGAAGACTGGTGTGAGTTGGCAGATAGACATGCTGGACGTGTTCTACACGAGACCGGCAGACTGGGCATGACTGCAAGAGAGAAGCCAACAGGGCTGGTTAGTACAGCGTGGCAGGCCCCCGGTGGTGGTGTTCACCCTTGGTATCTACCGCACTGAGTTCTCCAAATAAGCTGTGATTACAGTGACTTCTAAGCTTTCAATTGGCAGAGAACTTTCCTACTAGGTTTGGCTGTTTAGACTTTACAAAGGCTTGGAAATATAGAGGAAAATGCGTACACAAAAGGAAATGGAGTGGGCTCTCCGTAAAGGCTCTCAACCAGACAAGGGAGTGTCACATGATTTCTTCAGAGTTCTACCTCAGTAGGCCATGGCCCTGTAAGAGTAATTCTGACATCTCAGGCCACCTTGCAGGAGACCTCTCAGAGATTGTGTGGCCTCAGCTCCGGTGGCTGATGGCAGAGCCCACACCGTGTGGCTGGAATGTGGCCCTGCTCTCACTAACAGCCAACAAGCCTGCTTTCCTGTGGCTCATGGAAGACTAATAAGGCACAAGGTCAGAATTCGCAGCCGAAAGAGATGAGCCTGAGCCTGTTCCCAGGGAAACTGCTCCCCCAGCGGGCGTGGGCTGCTCTCAGGAGGGGCACAGGTGTGTGCACAGGTGTGTGCACAGGTGTGTGCATGCTCCAGCTCTAAGAGCCGTTGTGAGACCAGCGGAGTCTGAAGGACCGGGTGACATTTAGTGTTACCATTCATTGTATATAAACCACAGGGATCGAGCAGATGCTTCTGAGAAATAAAACCAAGTGACAAAATTACTGGAGCAGAAAACATGAAAAAGAAAAAAAACCTGTTCTGTTGATTTTCTCTATTAAGATTAATTTAACTTGCTAATCAGTAGCAACCAATCCAAGAAGCCATCAGAGACATTTAGGAATAAAAAGAAATTAATCACAAGTAATCAAAGTAAATGACCCACCGTGGTAGCTGAGTTCCTTATAACCCCAAATCGAAGCATTGTTTCCCCAGCACGTTAGGCAAACACTAAGACCTTCCCCCAGGGGTCAGGAACAGGAGGCCAGATGGAGTGGCGGAAGCTGGCCTGGGCTCTGGCCCTGGGTTCAGCCACTGAGTAGAGTAGATGCACTACTTTAGGAATCTGGATCTCACTTCTAGAGCTTGAAAACACATCTCAGATTTGGGGTAGCTCTGCTGGGTGAACAATATGCAAGTTCAAAACTGTTTCCAAAGGGCCACCAACCCCAAAGCCACTCAGGCAGAGACGGGCACTCTGTGCACCACCCACCCTCGCATGCCCAGCCACTGCAGCCTGGAGGGGCCCTCACCTGCAGCTGCGCCGCGCAGCTCTCACAGCACACCGTGTGGCCACAGGGGCAGAAGGTTGAGTTGATCTCCTCCTCGCAGCACACCATGCACAGCATGGCCTCCTTCAGCTTGCGTAGCTTCTCCTGCAGCGCCCGGGTCTGCTGGCAGCTGAGGCCCTCGCAGCTTCTGCAGTTCATGCCGCTCCCGGAGGACTTGAGCGGAGAGCCGGGAGGGCTCTGGCCGTTCCTTGAGACGAGGTCCAGCACACCAGCATTGTACAGAGCCCTCCTCGCGTGGTCATACACCTCCTTGGATGTTCTTTTGATATCGAACACATACTTCTTGCCAAGGTTGATATTTTCATTCAGAAAGAGGGAAGCCAAGTGGCCCTTTAAGTCGCGACTGTACTGCATCATGACAGCGCTGGTCACCGTGTCACACCTGCAAGGAGAGTGCACACCTGCGTGAACACCAAAGGGCAGGGACTTCCAGGAAGCTGACTGAGGATGCTGCCCCAGCGGGGAGACGCGCGTCAGCACACTGCGCAGGCCACAGAAGTCCCTCCTGCTCTATGTGTATTAAACAGCTCAGCCTTCTCAAGGCTCTCCAAAGCCCCTGCAATGAAGCCGCATAAATACAGGGACAGAGACCATCTAGCTCCACCTCCGGGTTCAGAGCTGCAGGCCCAAACAGCTTGTGGAAGAAAATAAAGGAAATTCCTTTTTTGAAGACTTAGCTTTTATGTTAAAAATGTCTATAAATTTTCCATTCTGTGCCACAATCTGTGTGTCTATTTTAAAAGTGAAAAAGAATATAAGACTGCCTACCAATTAAATCTCTTGGCTTTAGTTTTCCAAATATTTGAATCCAATCACAACTTGGCTTCAAAGGGCTCTCTGGAATGAGGGACTGACAGTGTTAATAAAAACTCCTTCTGTAGGGAGTGAGGGCCTGGGCCTGTGTTCACAAGCCTACTCCATCACCACTGCAGAACAAAATGTACAGAAGCAGCCCATGTCTGGGATCCTATGCAGACCCGCTGACACCATGAGAGAAGAAGTCATAGAAACCTGCTTGTCACCACAAATCTTAACGAGTGCTGTGGCGCTAAGGTACGTGCCTGTAGAACGCGTGCGTTTCGGTGATGGCTCGGTAGAGCCCGCTGGCCGCCCGGGTGCTGATCATTTTAAACAATAGCACGATGCTGTTCCCCGACTCCTTGGTGACGGTCAAGTACACATTCTTTCCCGACTGGGTGGCCATCTGTACCACAGGGTAAGCTATCCTAAAAGACGGGAAGAGAAAGATAAGCCAGTCCAGGGGAGGCACTGCACGATGCCATTCCTTAGCAAAACTCTGCAGTACACCAGACCCTTAGCCCAGCTGTCCTACACAGATACTAAAAAATAGTTGTGAGGGCCAGCCAAATAGCTCAGCAGATTAAAGCACCCGCAAGCAGACACAGAGGCCGAGGATGCAATCCCTGGGCCTGCTATGCTGGCCCTGCCCCCGGGGCACACTGAAATGGCAATTGAGACTGGGCATGGTGGTGAGTGCCTGTAATCCCAGCTCTTGGGAGGCTGTAAACAGACAGGTCACTATGAGTCCGATCTAGTAGTGAGACCCTGAACACCCTGTAGATGTGTGTTCCCTAAAATACAGGGGGAAAAGAAAAGAAAGAAAGAAAAGAATACAGAAAGAAGAAGAAAAGCAGCTGTGTACATGCAGAGAAGCACGGGAGAGTCCACCTGCGCGTCTCAGTGTGGGAAGGTCAGAAGGAGACCTCTATGGCTGTGAACAACTTATTTGAAAAATCTGCCCCATTGATACACTTAGAAGTTAGCATTTGAGAAATAATTACATGGTTATTGAGGCCTGAGTAAAATTAAAATGAGCTCTAAAATGAAACACGGCATTCCTGCAAGACAACTGCCTACCGAACCCCTCTGCATTTTCTACTTTCTCTGTGACAGCTACAGCTCTACCTGTGGTCAGGGCTGAGAACACATAAACTTGGGTTACCTATTGATGGGGCTGAAGTCTTCTTTACAGATGGAGATTCCTTCAGGCCCAACCCCAATGAGCAGCTTCTGGCCCTCGCTGTCCCTCACGGCGTGCCACTCGATGCCGTAGTTCTCCATTGCCGACACGAGCTGCAGAACTTGGTACTCAGCCGAGGCCTGGCTGGTGCCCTCCAACTCCTTATGCTTTGCAACGATGCTGCGGGATGCCAAGCGATCGCAGAGTTACACACAGAGACTAACGGTGGGCCTTCAAGGTTTATCTGTGTAATGTTCACTAGTGATATATGGCAGTGCCACTTATGAATCACAAAAGCATACAGCTGTATATCACTAATGTCCCATTTATTTAGCAAACTTACTGTGAGATACTTCTAAGATACTCTTCAAGATCTTGATTATCAAATATTAAAAAGAGAACACTTTTGGGGATGCTGCCTAGTGATGAATTATGAAAAATCTCAAACACACACTCTGGAACTCTGCATCACATGTTTATGAATGGGCATGTAATACATCTCATTATAATCTAGCACTGTCAGTGAGTGAGTAGATCATCTGCAGCTGAAAGGAGGACAGGCCTTCCTAGCTCTACTGTGCTAGACGGACCCTCATGTGGCCCTTGGTGACCCCAGCTGCGGCTATCCATGTCTTGCGTAAGTTCCTCCCACTGTGTCTGGGCTGGATTAGTGACCTGATTTGAGTAACAGAATATATGGGACACATCACAGGACGTGACTCACTCCTGAGATTAAGCTTTGGCTTCCTTCTTAGTTTCTCACTTTGGTTCCGAGTTGGGCCACTCATCCCAGGGGAAGCTGGCTACCACACCAGGGAATGGGCCCAGGGCAAGAGGGCGGCCAACAGGCCCAGGGGTCTTCCGGCACAGGGGTCCCTCCCCCAGCTGAGCTGCAGATGAGACTGAAGTCTAGCAGCTGACAGCAGCCTCCAGGGAGATCCTGAGAGGAAACCCATGGAGCTGGGGCCTTCCCACAACAGTCTCAGCTATAAGAAGAGGTTTGGTATTGTCAGATAACAAGTTTGGGGGAACCTGTTATATAGGAAGAGATAATTAACATGGCTATATTAGGATTCTTAATTCAATTCTTCCTGGGATGAAGAAAACACCAAAATACATTTTATTGTAAGACTTTTTATTTTAGGCACATGCTTCTTTTCTGTTTTGGTACCAGGGATGGAACTCAGGATCTTGAACTTGCCAGGCTGGCATTTATGCCACTGAACTACGTCCCTGGCCCAACACATGAATTTTTAAAAGATTAGAGATTTAAGAAACTCTTGTTTATCATTTCATATAAAGGCAGTTATTTGTACGGTCTATGTTTATTTTTTATTGTTATTATTTTTATGTATTTGATACAGGGGCTCACTATGCAGCTTGGACTTACAGAGATCGTCCTGTTTTCAGCCTCCCCAGCCCTGGGATTATAGGCTTGCACCACCACTCCCAGTTTCAGCGGCCCAGGGGGCTGGCACAGCATGTGGTGCTGGGGATCAAACCCCGGTCCTTGTGCTCGCCTAAGCAGGAGCTTAGACTGCTATCTCACTGGCCCTGTATAGTCTATGTTTATATATGTCTCAAAGGGTAATAAATCTTTTGAAAATAACTGGTTAAGTTGGGTCATGACTCAGCCTTGATTGCAAGGATGGTCCCTAGGTCCCAGAGGCTTGTTTTCCCTGGAGGTTCCTGTTGTGTCGACCGCTCCGCACACATGCTGGCTAGCTGCTCAGCAGCCTCACCTGTTCAAGGCAGCGCTAGAGAGCTCCTTCGCACACAGCTCCTCATAGTTGTACTTGGCCGTGTTCTGATTGTAGTCCCCGAACTTGGTCTGGGCCAGGAGGGCGCTGAGCTCCACTGCCTGCTCTGGGGAACACTGCAGGTGGCCTGCCAGGAGGGACTCCTTGATGTGCAGGAAGAAAATGTGCCTGCAAGGAAGGCAACAAGGAGGTTGGGCTCGGGGATGCGGGAGTCCCAGACCCCACCTGGCGGGCTGGGGAAGCTCAGTGGTGAAGCTTGCCACCGCGTACAAGGCCCTAGGCTCAACTGCAGCATGGAAGGAGCGATCTGCTTGGCGCTTTCACAATCAAGTACTTTCCTTTTAAGTAAGGAAAAGCGAGCAATTCTAAAAGTCTCGCTGAATGCGCTTGCCATCACAGAGCCCTTTTCATCAGGAGCACTCAGGTAGAACACGCCTAAGGACTAGGTTTCACTGTAATAAAGATTACAACCAAAACACATCTATAGAAAATAAGTGCGGTAGCAGTCGGGTCACAAGATATCAAATAATTATACATAAGATTTTGTGTTATGTTCTAAAACAAATTTCCTTAATCAGAAAAACTTTTTCTAAATACTTTTTAAAAAATCTTTCATTTATTTATGTTTTTGGTACAGGGTCTCACTATGCAGCTTGGACTCATAGTGCTCTCCCTGTCTCAGCCTCTCCAGGGCCGGGATTACAGGTGTGCACCACCACACCCGGTTTCAGTGGCCTGAAAGGTGTGCCTGGGGTTCTGGGGTGGCCCAGCATGCAGCACTGGAGACTGAACTCTTGCGCTTGTCATGCTCAGAGCGCTGAGCGATTTCCCCAGCCCAGAAAAACTCTCTTGGGTAGATTCTGATAAAATCTTGAAAGCGCTCTTCCCGTTGGTCAGCGTCGCCTCAGGCCACCTTGCAGCTCTCAACTGTCTGAGTTACCATGTTCTCAAGGCGTTGGCTCTCCTGTGGACCCCGCCAGCGCCCTTCCAAGTAGCTTACTTCCAGCACAAATGGACCATTTCTCTTCTGGGATAAGGATGCATGACCGTAGCACGACACCCGGGCTTCTGCACCACCTGGCTCCAGAGCTGTAGCCACGACCTCCAGCCACCCTGCTCCAGGGAAGGCATTAGGCCTCCCCTTGGAAAAGCTGGTCCTGCCATTCCCTTTGTCCTGATGACCATTCTTCCTGTCCTCTCACTTGGATACCATTTGGTCTATGTCACATGCAAGCCACCCACTTCTCTACTGTGGTATTTGATGTGTTAAACTGCAAGTATGGTTTAGTTAATTGCTAAAGTGGCTCTAATATCAGAGCGCTCCATAAATATATGTAAAACTGCATAGATCTGTAACTAAGCATTTCACTGGGGATGTAATCTAGGGCCTTTGTACTGAGCTATAGCCCCATCTCTTTAATTTTTTGAGACAGGCTCTCACTACGTCACTAAGAAGCTGAGGCTGGGCTCAAACATGCAATCCTCCTTCCTCTCTGCCTTCCAAAGTTCTCAGATTTCAGGCATGATCCTTTTACAGTCCAATCTTAGTTTTGTTCTGTTTGAGACTGTCCTAACTGTATATGATACTATATTTTACATTCACTAAAGGGCAAGTCACACTCAGAGTCTCCCAGGGAAATTCAGGTATCATCCAGACTGCTGAAAATTCTAAAAAGAATATTTAAGACACAAAGCAAGGGTGGTCTATGTGGTAAAACTTGCTTCTGGGAAATGTGGAGCTTAAACCTTCCTTTGATGACCCTAGTAGCCTCTTAAAGGTGTTTAAATGTCACAACACTCCTATTAATAAGTGAAGCATAGCCACTGGGAATTCTCTGAACACTGTGAATTCAGTTCCCCACTTCTACCAAGTACTATGCCCTTACTCCAGTCCGGACACTGTGCTTACCGAAACCCCATACTGGGTCTGCCAGGCCAGGATGTGGGGAATCACAGGAGAAATGCAGGAAAGGGGGGTAGGAGAAAGTAAGGCAGTAACTACAATGGCAGGCCGCATAGAGTCCCAAAAGAAGAGGGTGACAAGAGATATTCATCTTTGTGCACCAAGAAATACTCAAATTCAATCTGTTTTGCCTTCAATAATGACACCAAAGAAGTATTCAAAACTAGCAAACTCTAACAAATACCAGTTTTCTCCTTATTCAAAGCACCTATAAAGAAATCACAGTAAGAATGCACGATACCAATAGAAGAGGATAAACATGGTTTTTATTAACCTAAACATCTGTTAGTCTTTAAAATGTTTCTGACATACCACTAAACTGAAAAGGGCTCCCCTGCTGGGGCAAAGAAATCACCACAAATATAACTGGCTTGAAAATAAATATCTTCGGGCACAGGGCCAGCATTCTCAGAAAACCCCGGTGTCACAGAGCGGCCTCAACCCTCAAAGGACATTGTAGATGGCCACTTGGCAATATTCCTCTTGCTGGCCATCTATAAAACCGCTCTGAGGGCAGAAGCATCCCTGACTGTTTCAGGAATCTAAAATCTCAATCTATGCTAAGATCTTAATCTGCATTTGAATTTACATTGAAGAAGTAATCATATGCCAAAAGAGTCTTAAGATTATCATCATTTTTCAACTTAATTACTGCTTATGTAAAGGTTTCTTTTAACTTGTTTTCTTGGAATGAAGTCAGAAACTATTTTCTGTTACATTAAATAGTAAGCGCAGCCTGCAAAAGAAGAGTTTCAAAATCGATTCAAATTTTTCCAAACTCCTCATGCCTTCTTCTGGAGATAGCTGCCAAAATCCAAGGCAAGGAAGCAAGGACCTATATACACAGGTGGGCAGCAGCCAGAGGGTAATGCTGATCCTGCATGTGGGTCAGAGTGGGAAAGTACAGCGTGGGAGTGGGGGTGGGACTGGGGAGGGGGTGGGGCTGGGGCTGGGGTGGAGGAGCTCTTTCCTGCAGGCTGGGTAGCACTGGCAACTACACCTGCTGCTGATGTGGACTTTACGACAGGCCTGTCCTGCTGTAAGGCCATTTTGGTTTCAAATCAATGAAGACTTGTCCCACCTTGCCTCTGGGCCCAACCCCACAATGGAACTGTGGGGTGGTAGTCCGGTTATCACTCAAAGTTCCTCTTCACGTGGAACTCACAGCCTTCTGGAGCGAAGGTCCACATCCCACCAACTCGCTCTCTCTTTCTTTCTTTTTTGGGGGCGTAACCGGGGATTGAACTCAGGACCTTAAGTTTGCCAGGCAAGTGCTTATTCTACTGAGCTATTTCCCCGGCCCCTCTTTTTTGTTTTTGTTTTTGTTTTTGTTTTTTTGGATCACTTGGCATATTTATTTTTCTGATATTTATAATTTTTATTTATTTTTAAAATTAATTCTGAGAAACAAATAGCAATGAGACAGTTTCAAAACCGATTAGTAGGACAGTTTCAACAATACATTGCACCTTGGTCTTAACCATCCAGTAGAAAAGTATGAAGATGAAATATAGGAAATAAAGCCATGCTGTTATGTTGAGCTGTGGGGGACTCAGGTCAATAATTTCTGACATTGCCAGTTAAACAGAAAACCCAATGCTATTATGGGCTACTGGACTCTTTTAGAATATTTTGCTGAGTTTACACACCTATAATATTCAATAACGGAACTTAGAAAAATGGGGTATACCTATGAATGTCCATTTTGTATCTGTGTATTCAAAGTGGTTGGGATAGATATATAGTTGCATTCTCTTAATGAATAGAATGATTTGTTCTAATGGTGTTTGTAAATAGGATCACAAGTCTGCATCTTGTACAGCAATTAACCACTAAGAAAAATATATGCAGTGTATTATTTGTTGAAACTGTACTTCCGATTTGATTTGAAACTGTCTCATTGCTATCTGTTTATCAATAAAACTTTGAAAAAAAACAATACATTGCATATTATTGTTTTTGTAGTGGTTATTCATAGTATTATAAGATGCAGACATGATATCCTGTCCAAACACTATTAGTACAAAGCTTTCTTCTCATTGAATTAAGAGAAAGTAGCTGTATATCTATCTTAACTGTTTTCTATATACAGATACAAAATGGTCTTTCATTTGTGTTATCTTTTTTGGTTTAGTTTTGTCAGAGATGGGTATTTCCTTGTCATTTAAGTATGGTAGGTGTGTGAATTCAGCAAAATAATCCAATATAGTCCAGTATTCCATAATAGTAGTGGATTATCTGTAGGACTGGCAATGTCAGAAATTGTTGACATGAGCCTTTTACAGCTCAGCATTTTACTATGGCTTTACTATTTATACCTTGCTTTTATCCTTTTCTGCTGGATGCTTAAGACCAATCTTTTTTTATCAGTCATGTATTTTTATTTTTAATTTTAATTAATTTATTTATTTTAATTAAGGCTTTGTTTTCCAGAGGAGCAGCACAAGGCAACCGTAGCAGTCAAGGACACAACTGTGACGTCTGATTGGTAGACCTTAGTGTGCTCTTTCCATGAGGGAAGATGACAGAGCCTGAGACACATGTGCGACATGGGGGGCACGAGACTGATCAGAGGTGCTGAGGCAAGTATTTGCTTCTATGAACCCCCCATAACCATCTGACCTATAACTGTATGTCTGGCTCCTGGATTTTACCTTTTCCTTTTTTTGTGAAGCGGGTGAAAAGTTACTAGACCATCAAAACGAGCAGATAGAGTCAAGGAGTCATGCCTGCAGTAATTTTTTTTTTTTTTTTTAACTAAAGAGCAAAAGTAGCTAATAATATAACTCAATATAGGCTACATCTAAGAATCACAAAGGAAAAAAACCCTTTGGGAAAAATCTGTTTTCTTTGCCTTAAGCAAATATCCGTGAATATATTGTATGTATACATGCTCAAACTGCCACTTTCAGAACAGTCTTGGGCCTATACTTTGGAATTCATTACGTTTTATTCAGTTACTAAGAAAATGGGGAACATATGGACCACATTTAGGGGCCCCAGGTGAAACACTGTAGCTACCTTGTGCCCCGGATTTACGGGAATAAGTGAATTCCCACCTACTGTAGCACTGTGGATGCTTTTAAGGACAGGCCAAATATTTATTTTAGAAAAGAACACATACTCTAAATATATTTTTGTTTTGAAATATTTCACGTTTCTGTGTTTTAAAATGAATGCCTTCATAGTGTTAGGAATGAAATTAAACCACTCCAGAGTCTGTAATCAGCGAGCTCTCCTCTGGGCCTCAGTCCACCCCCCACGCAATCATCCAGCGCCCACGCACACCTTCCTGCGAAGCCACCCGAGGTGCTGGGCTGCTCACTGTGGCAGTCACTTTCCATCACCACCCTCCAGTAGCCTTACCAGTTAAAGGAGCTTTTCAGGACAAATGGAAAGCATACCTGCATGCACAATCACACTTAAAGTTTAAGTAATTAAGCTAAAACATTTTTAGAAGGGCTAAGTACTAGTTTTCAAAAACTCTCCTGACTCCTTTCCCCAAAAGCATGCCAAGCCTGGCTGTGGGGAGTGAGGTCTGTCCTGTCCCTTCCTGCAATCAGACCCCAGCTGCAATCCCCCCTCCCATGCCTCCATCAAGTGAGTCACTCAACAACATTGGTTTACTTTAACCAAAACTCCAACTGCCAAGTTATATTTTAAAACCATCAAATCAAAACAGAATTGCTTCGAGGTTTTTTTTGTTTCATATTTTAAAATTCTAGTAAAACAAATCAGTTCAAGATGGCCTACATGTAAACGCTGAAACTGTAACGCTTTACACACTACATGTAAAAGTATCTTCAAGACTAGGGAATAGCAAAGGTTTCTCAGGAGAGAGTCAGCAAAAATCACAAAAGAAAATACTGGGTAAAATGGATTCCCAGGATGCAGTCAACAAAAATCACAAAAGGAAAAAGCATGGATGAATTAGGCTTCACCAAAATTAAATACTCCTGCTCACCAAAAGGCACCACAAAATAGACAAGGCACAGTAGGAAATACATTTACAGAACTTGTATCATACAAATACTGGTATCTAGGATACATGAAGAATTGGTTCAAAATAAAGGCAAATAATAAAAAGATATAACTGACTTGAAAGATACCTCACAAAAGACTTATGAAAGGCCAATAAGCACACACAAAAAAAGATTAACATTATGAGTTACTAGAGAAATGCAAATTAAACCCAACATTGTAGCACTATATACCTACCCTGAAGGCTAGCAGGGATTTGGAGGAATGGGACTCTCTTGCTTCTCCATGAGAGAACAGACCAGTACAACGGCTTTGTAAAAGGTCTGGCAATTATAAAATAAACAATTGCCTGCTTTATGACCCACCTACTTTATTCCTGACTATTTACTCAAGGAAAAGAAAAACATACGAGTGTACAAAGGAAAAAACAGACTTACATGTTCATGATGGCTTTATTCAGGGGAAACAGGTGCTTGTTAAAAAGAATAGGGATTAACAAATGGAGGTATATTCCTACAATGGATACTACCCAGCAATAAAGAACTAAACCACCGGACACAAGACAGTATGAATGGATACCAAAACAATGAATGATGCACAAAACAAGGCAGACACGAGCACTTACTGCTTGATTTCACATGTACAAAGTTGATCAGGCATAACAAAGCTATGGCCGAAAACACATTATGTAAGGGCCAAGGAGTGGTGAAGAAGGGTGGATAATAGCTACACCCGGGTCCAGGAACTTTCTGGGGTGATAACATCTACATCTTGATAGAGATCTTACTTAAACAAGCACATTCATTTCTCAAAACTCATTAAGTGATGTAATTAGGATTTATGTGTTTCACTGTATGTAAATTTTGCATCGGAAGGAACATGAATTGTATGTAAACATTGAGTTCTAATTAAAAATATATTAACTCTTTAAGAGGAAGTGTACTTATACATAATATATTTTGAAATGCATCAAAAAGGTAAGGTTGGGGCTGGGGTGATAGCTCAGTGGTCTAAGCACCTACCTGGCAGGTGCAAGGATCCAAGTTCGATCCCTGGTATCACATGCCATGCTGGCTCTGGAACCCTGCACAGTACTGGCTCCAAAACTGGGCATGGTGGTGCATGCTTATAACCCCAGCGCTGGGGAAGCTGAGTCAAGAGGAACGCTATGAGAGCGAGCTGCGTAGTGAAACCCTATACCAAATAAATAAGTAAATAAATAAAATTGGGGGGGGGTCGTCGGCCAGATAGCTCAGTGGATTAAAGCACCTGCTTAGGCAGATGCAGGACCAGGGTTCAATCCTTGGCATAGAGCGCTGGACCCACCCATGGGGCACACTGAGACAGCGTCTGAGACTGAGCATGGTGGCATGTGCCTGTAATCCCAGCGCTTGGGAGGCTGAAAACAGGAGGATCACTATGAGTCAATCTGTGTAGTGAGATCCTGTAGACCCTGTACTAAATACATGAAATAATAAAGAAATACAACAAGATAATTTTTTAGGGGCCAGGGAGATGGCTCAGTAGAATAAGCGCTTGCCTGGCAAGCACAAGGGCTTGAGTTCAATCCCTGGTTCCGCAAAAAAATTAAAAAAAAATAATAATTTTTTTAAAGAAGCTAAGACTGAAGGATGAGTAAAGGAACCAATCAATGGAAAAATATGTAATGAAGCAGTCTTAATAAATTTAATAGTAAAATCATGTAGGGCTACATGGGTGTTCACTATAAAAAATTTCAACTTTTCTGTCTGTATGGAAATTTTTATCAGAGATTAAGAAAAATATTAGTGAGGTCAAGGTTCAGAATTTGAACAAATAGCTTCTATATAAATGGAGCTATCAAATGTTCTTAATGGAGGTGTTTCAGTGGAAAAACCTGCCACAAGCAGGTAATTACCAAGTCTAAACTCTTCTCAGGCTCAGGGAGATCTTTCTCAAAGCCCCAACACACACACACACACACACACACACACACACACACACACACACACGGGAGACACACTGATAAGTGTGCTCCGCCTCATACCCTGAAGCGGCTGAAAGATACAGAGGGGCTGATTAGGGGAGCTCCAAGGTCAGGAGTGATTACAATCTACTCCAAGACACTGCCTGTGAAGCAGGGAGTCTGCCAAAACTTCTTCCAAAAATATGCTTACTTGCCTCAGGAGGTGCCTGTCTAGGCAAACACCTTGTGCAGACAATCTTGCAACCCACAGTCTTATCTACTTCTCAACAGATTAGTCAGGAGTGCTCCTGGGCATCGATTCCACAAGGCACAGCCTGTTCAGCAGTTTTTCGACCTACAGCAAACATCTGCGGAGCTGCCTTCCATCGTGAGGCACCTGTCAGGTCCTGTTGCTGGGACCACGCTGCAGCGGGACACGAGAGGGAAAAGACACGTCGCGGCCCTGCTTGGCGAGGGTCATCATGTCTAAGTAGGAGCCTTGTGCCTTCTAGATCAATGGGTTTTGTTTACAATGCCATTTAAAAAATGTTCCCTACTTCATGAAAATACGTAAATATCAGAAACTGAAAGCACCTGAAAATGCCTAGCTGGCAGCTCCTCTACTAAAACTGATGCCACACAATGACACACAAACATCCTGCGGTCCCAGCAGAAAGAAAAGTAGGTACACTAGAGTTCGCAAAGTCAACTCAGACTTTCTTTATAAATAGTCCACATGCCAAAGTTTCCACCTTACTTTCCTAGGGCCTGATTTGTGTTTCCACATGCAGAAAACAAAAAACATACAAAGTGAGATTCTACTCTTAGGTACACGGTTGGAATGAAGAACATAAATGACATGTTTATAATAGATCCATACTAGTATAACACCACTGACTAGAACTTACCTAGTCCAGATCATACCAAGGTACATTGTGAGGTTAACCTTTGCCGCCACTGACAAAGTTAAGACTTCTGAAAATCATTTACACAATTTGATTCCACACTTAATTGGCTTAACACTACTATATCAGGCACGCTTAGGGGCCCCATGAGGGATTTGTAACAATCCATCCTGCCTGCGTTTCCAGACATCTGTGCAATTTTGTTGTAGGAAAACTGAGTAGATAAGGATGTAGACTACAGAGTGGCTGAAATTAGGTAAAGTGAGGAGGCAGGTACGGTTTAACACCTCAGTGGCCGGCCACTCCTCCCCACTCCTCCTTTGCTGCTCTTGCTGCCTTCCGCCACCCAAATGGCTGCACTCTGTCATGTGTCAACTGTACCTTGCAGCCAGCTGAGTATGGACTGAAAATAGTGCAAACTGTGAGCTACATAAACCTTTCCTTCTTTAAAGCAAAGCAAACACCCAGCAGACTGAGGCAGGAGAATCACAGAAACCCAGCTGAGCAACACAAGGTGACACGGTGTTCTCAAACAAGCAAACAAACAAACAAAGCAGAGGAAAAAAAAAAAAAAAAAAAAAAAAACCAAAACCCCTAAATAATGCGCAGAGCAAGTGGGGAGTGGCGGCTGGTGCACACCCGTAATCCCAGCACCTGGGAGGCTGAAGCAAGAGGACCACTGTGAGACTGTGAGATTAATGTCAGCCTGGACACACAGAGATGCCCTGTCTCAAGAAGAAGCACACGAATGAATGCCACACACAGGACAAGTTCTAAGCAGAAAATAAGCACCAAAACCTTTTCACAGATTTCTTTTAGATACTTTTAACTATTCTCGGCTTTGCAGTTTATAGAAGCAGACTAAAAAAAAAAAAAAAAAAATGCCAATATCTATAAGAAAATGTGTATCAGTTTATGTTATTTTTATTTCTAACTTTTTAATTGATTGATAAAACAAATCTTGATGCAGGAGGCACCCATGCCAGACTCCAGGGATACAATGTTGATCAATTTTAATGGAGTTGAGATGAGAGTGAGTGACAATAAACATCTGTCACATAAGTAAATGTCGTGCTACCACCTCATTAATACTACAAAGGGAAAGGCACACAGTGTCTTGGGGGAGCTTGGTCTCCCTGGCAGGGCTGGGGTTTTTCTAGAGTCAGGACTAAGCAGAGCTCAGAAAGGCAGATGGGCAGGAAGAAGAGTGGGAGGGGTTGACAGGGCTGGGCAAACCTGTCATTGTTCCTTTCCCAGAAATCCTGATGAAATGTGACATCCAGGACTAAGCACTTTGCCGAGCACTGACTTCAGGACTCCGTGAGTCTTTATATTGTGGTTGTGCCGGGAAAGGGCTTGCAGGTACTGGCAGTCCTTGACTAAGCAAGATCGTCTCCGGCAAGGACCACAGGGCACTGGCAAATGGTGGCCAAGTCGGGAATACAGACCTTGCTGGGCGTGGAGGGTGCCGCTACCACCGTGCGAATGGAGCCTATGCTTTTCTAATCTCTGGTTTTGAAAATGTTCACAAAATTCCATCTAAGTGGCTGTGAATAACTGAAAACTTTTGACAGGCAAGAATTTTCAAGATAATTTCAGATCTACTTTCAGAATATGTGAATCTGTCTCACATTTTGTTTCAATCCACAGTAAGGCAAAGATGTGCTACAAGTACCTGCTGTCCCCTTCCCTGAACCATGCCAGTCCATCTGAGAAAGACTCGCCTTTTACTTCCCAGGCCCAGACTCAAGAGCAAACCCAATTCTCCAGGTAGGAGACCTAAATCCAAGACCAGGCCAAATCAGAGAGCAGATGAATCTTGATAGGTTTTAACGGTGTCGGTGTCGCAGCAGAGAAACACGCAGGAGGAAAGGGGAAAGGGGCTTTATTATAAAGGAAAAGGGACTTCATTATCTTAGAGGACACGGAGAGAATGTGGGAAGATAAGGAATTCTCTGGATTGGAACGAAAGGAGGCTGAGGCTTTTATGGCCTTTGCCAGGGATGGGGCTTGAGGGGGAAGTTTAGATATACCTGGGGAGCTGACTGGGGCCTTCCCTGAGGTGGAGAGAAAGGTGAAAGGAAACTGCACCCTGGGCTGAGTTGGAGAAGAAGAGGGGAGGTGGTCTCTGGGAAGATGAGCTGTTGTTTTAAGGGCTTCAGCCATATTAGATGACCACCATAATAATTCAGCAATTCTTACTAGGGCCAGAACCTATCAAATCCTGTCTTCCAATCTAAGTCAAATCCCAAAATGGTTCCTGTCTTCAGGGAAATATATTTAGGCAAACAATACAGAGACAAAGCAAAGCAAGGATAAAATTAAAAAGCTACTGCTAGGTGGCGTTTCGGGATGATCTCTTTCAGGTTTGCTCACTGGGCTGGTTTCAGGCTCAGAAGCTGAACGCTGGCCCTCAGGGGCAGAGGCAGACCATGAGCAAGGGCACCTACCTGCTCAGGGTTCCAGTGACAGGTACGCCTCTGGCCCATCCTCTCAATGGCCTCCCAGTGTGATGTGAACCACTATGTGAACTGCCTCCGAGCAGGCCAGCTATTCAGCGAGCAGGCCACCTGACTGTCCACAGAGGAGAATCCTGCCTGGATAGTTCAGTACCATTTAATAACCTACCCTGCTGCTTTCAAGTAGAACTGCACTCCCATTAGTTGACTTGGTAACAACTCACCTCTTACAACTTGGCTGTGAAAGCTGTATTTACCCACTACATAAACAGATCCAGGGCGCATTCACAGCATTTGATGTAAAGGTTTTAGAACAAGTCCTGGAACACCAACAAGGTTTACTCTGCTAACATAACATTAAGAAAAAAACCCAAGTGTTTTTGTTGTATCATGTCATGCATATAAAAACAACACTAATTGTAAACTAGACTTAGTATAACTTCTGATGTCCTAATTAAAAGGTACAAATACTAATTACATATCACTTTATCAAGTTAGTAAAGCAGAATGCTATATAAACTTTAGTTTTATATTTCAGTTGCTCCCACAAGAAAACAAGTAAAATTCAATATACTATTAAAAGCAAGTCAAAAGTTTAGGTACAACAATATGTTTTCAAAAGTGAATTAAAATCAATTAAAATTACCTAGTTGACATAGAAAAGTACATTCTTTACATGTCATTAGCTATAAATCTCAGAAGCCAAAATCAACCAAGTCAATAAAGGAAAAAAATCAAGACAGGAATTTGATTCAAGTTCTAATTCATAAAATGTCTCTCTCACACCTGAATATAAAAAATTTGATAGTAGTTACTGACCCAATTATAAGAAAGCACATGTGGAAATTATCTCATGGTCAATTATAGAGTTTAGGGGCCGGGGAGATGGCTCAGTAGAATAAGCGCTTTCCTGGCAAGCTCAAGGGCCTGAGTTCAATCCCCAGTTTTGGAAAAAA
>NW_004524599.1:2626823-2649887 GCF_000260255.1 Octodon degus
AGTATAAATGCACTTACAATACACACAGATCATGTTATCATATTCATGTTTAAATCAAGTATTTAGTCCTCTGAGTTTCTGCAGGTTTAAAAAACAAATCTGTGTCACCAACATGGGGTTGCATCTAGAGATCTTGAAATTATGATTTGCAAATAAAAATCCAATGTGTTTTCTTTTATTCAACTTCAAGTTATGACAATGAGGTACGAAGTAGATGCTTATACATATTGGTTTTAAGTTTTATGAAAAGCCTACTCTGAATAATAAAGGCAGTTAACACACCCTTAAACATGCAATAACTGGACTATTTTGCAAGATCTTTCCAGAGGCGATTAGAATTCAGTTTGCCAGTTTCCCTCAAAAACTAAACTTTTAAGCCCCAAGATGAAATGAAGATTTCAAATTCGAATGGATAATATTTCAGTGTGTTTCTATCAGTTTCTTGGTTAACACACACACAGAGAATGACGCACTAAACGTACTGCTCCTGAGGATCATTCACAACTTTCAGAATCACATTTTTCACATATAAGGTGAATTTCCAAGCTAAAGGGTTATGAAAAACATCAGTGCTTAGATTCAAAGCTTGCTGTGCTTTTCAAAGCAATCCTTTTCCTTTCTTTTTCTCAACATGCCGCTGTAAGATTTGTCTCATGTATTTCAAATATAAGTATTAAACATCATTTTCTTAGGCTAACTCATCCTTAAGAAAAGTTTTATTACAGTCCTGAGAACACTTTTTTTTTACTTGAAAACAGAAACCACATGCTTCAGTTGCCTACCATTACTGGTGAAGATTTCCTTTTTCTCTTTTACTCTTACAACACAAAGAGGAATTCAACATTCTGCACTCAACAATCATGAGCAGTGTATTTGTGGGGTGAAATTCAGTCACTGAGGCCTTCAAAGAATTCTTTTATTAAGGTTTTATGAAATTTAAAAACTCTGAAAATTGTGCATGAAGCCAGCTGGAGTTCTCCGCTACACACTGTAATCTGACACTAGGCTGAAGAAGTTGACCAAGTTTAAGTAACCCAGGAGGAACTGTTTCCTGCTTTCAGAACCCTCTACAGTGACCTGTAGTAACACTGCCTACTGGAGGTTACTATCGGGCATTAGACATTGCTATCAGGAAGTCAGTCGCGGGTTTTTTTTTTTTTTTTTTTTCTGTTTTTGTTTATGTGTAAGAATTCAATCCAGTTCTCTCATTAAGTTTATAAGGACAAGAAAAACCAAAAGAAGAGTCTGAAAACAGCACCCAGGCCAACAATGTAGCTCTCCCTTTCACTTCAACAAAAGGGTTGGGGTTTGCACTGAAAACAAATTTAAGTTGTGGGGAACTTGCACTACATGAATGCCTGGGAACACCTCTAGAGGTCGAAGGGGTTCCTTTCTAGGTGGAATGGAAGGTGAACTGGACACTGCTTTCTTTCAGCCTCACTTTACCTCGTCTGCTCCTGTAAGATGAGATGAGGCTCCACGAAGAACTTGACCCTCAGTTTAAGCCGGTATGGCGCTAGCCCATCCATCTGCTGGGAGATCCGGTTTCTCAGATTTAGCCATAAACTTTCACCTTTGCTACCAGTAAATTGCAGTCCAAAATAATCAACTTCTATGATCCCCAATCTTCTGCACACCTAAAACAAAAATGAATGCAGGATGGATTAAGCAAATGGCGCGTGCAGCCATAATCAGGGCAAACCCAAGGGCTCTGAGTCTAAGGTAACCCACGTCTTTTATACAAATTTGAAGGATCTTACAATACCTGCTGTAAGCTGAAAAGATAAAGTTCTAGGCTCCCACAATGCTTAAACCTAGCTCTAATAGGAAGACTTGTCCTTTCTTGGGTATCTAGGGCAAGACCAAGTGCAACAGAGGAAACGGGAGTCCCTAAAAGTAGCCTTCACGAAAGGCTTAGGAGGAGAATCTATGGGGTTTTCGCCTTTTTATTCCAATCACCGGAATTCCCTCCAGCTGATTTGGCAGCTTGTTTTCTGGACAGTTTTAACCATCTGGATTCCAACAAACAAACACGTTGGGAAACACGCCACAAGTGTCAGCCAAGCTTTGGGAGAGATTCTCCAAACATCCCAGGTCTAGAGGATCCGAATATACAGCGCATAGCTGTTTGCCGTACCAACTGTGCCTGCATGCCCTGTTTGGAATCCTTCACGCAGAAGGAAACACGTGCTTCAAGACAACCAAGCCCTAGACGGCCCAAACCTGCTGTTCTCTCGACCCCGCAAATCCACAAGGTAGGTGAACAACTCGCTCCCTCTGAGAAGCAGCACGAGGCTCGAGCTTGTCTGTCATGGTACCGCGGGACCCAGGACTGCTTCGTGCCACCTATCCTGGGACGTGGGTGGCGCTAACAGGCCTGGCAGGATCCCCTGCGGCATCATGCACACACCTGAGGCAGGTGTGCAGACACCTTCTGAGAAAGTGCGGGTGCGGTAAAGGGTGGCTGCCTGCAACGGTGCCCGCGCCCTCAGCCCTGGGGGCCCCGCCGCGCGCTTCCTTTGCGCCCCACGTGCGCGCCCCACGCCGCGGGGAGGAGGGGGCTGCAGCTCGGCTAGGGGCGCTTGCCGGCCGCCTCTGCATTGCCACCCGGCCCGGGCAGGCGACGCGCCCAGGCACCCGGCACCGTCGCGCGGCCCGGGAGCCTGGGGGTACCCGCAAGGGCCCTGGCCTGGCCCCTGGCCCGCACCTGGTTGAGGCAGTCCTCGCCGTTGGCTTTCGCCTCCACCTCCACCTCCATCAGCACCGCGTCCGGCCTCGTCACATAGCACAGCATGGCTGGGGCCGCCGCTGTCGCCTTCTCTTTGGTGTGAGCGGTGCTGTCGCCTCGCCACGGCTCGAACCCAGCTCTGTGCTCGGCGAAGAGCTGGCCTTTGGAAGGTGCAGCCCTGCAGACGCCTGCCCTGCGCCCCGCGGACGCCGCTGCCGTCCCCGCTGTCCCCTCGCCCGCCGGCTCGAATCCCAGCCTTCCGCGGCGGCGCCGCACTCCAGCACCGACTGCCAGCGCCGCTACAGGGACTTCTCAGATATAGTGGCCCCGCCCCCTCTGGCACCAGCTTCAGCCAATCACCGTTCCGATGCCCCTCCGCCGCCGCGCTGTCAGCCAATAACGACGCCGTTCCAGCCACGGCCCCGCCTCCCAGCGCCGGCTGAGTTCTAGCTGCGGAGGGAGGGTGGCTCGGAGCTCGCCGCTGCCTCTGCCCGCTGGGCGACGCTGCTCCGAGGGAGCGATCGCCCAGGGCTGCGGGCGGGCGGACGCCAGTCTGTGGGGCTGGAGTTTATGACGAACGTTTCCAAGCTGCCGCTATTTTTTCATTTGGATTACGCACTTCAGTTTTGAAAGCTGAAAAGAAACGGAACAACCCAGAGTCTAAAGAAAACTATTTTCTACTCAGGTTGGCTACAGTGGGCTGTTTCTGGAAGGCCAGCTTGTTCCTGATTTTTTTATTTCATCGCTGAAAAACCAAAACCCAAGTAAAGTATGAAAGTTTTGACGGTTGACCAATCGGACAGGTAGCTTGGTCTGACACGTCTTACGTTCAACCCTTTCCAAGCGCTTCTGTGTGTCAGGTCTGCTGCATCAAACGCCTTCCAGACCACTCGGCCCTCTCTGTCCCCTCTTCATCAGTAAACATCACTGACACCGGTTTTCTGCCTGACGTTTCCCTCAGACAACCAGATATTATCCATGTTAAAGGCAGAGGGCTCATCCTGGGACCTCATGGGTGGATGACTCCCACAGTCTTTAGTAAAGCTCTACTAAAGAGAGCTTTGTTCATGTACTGCTTGTCCGCTTTATCGGTAAAGGAGTTTTCCTACACTTTCTGTGGGCTTCAGCCTTGGACCCCGGAAAACTTCATCTCTGTGAAGCTCACCGTTGCCGGCAGGAGAGTGGAGAACAGATACTTTGTTTGCCTTTACCTGGCCTTGCTGCGAAGCACCTCAAATGTAAAGGCGTTCTTAAGTGGAGATACAAGCGTATGAGACAACCTATAATGTCAGCTTTATCCCTGTGACTGCTGACTTCTGTCCATACCCATTTCCCCAAGCATCTCAGTCCCATGGACTTTATGTCTCGTGAAGTTAGGAAGATAGCAAAGCAGAAGTTACAGGGAAGGAAACTTTCATTAAAGCCAGCCCCAGGAAGAACTGTGCTGTCGAAGTTCTGACCTCGGTGTTGCAGACTGACACGTGCAAATGCCCTTTATACATATATATGTATATATATATACATTTTTTTTAGTGGGCACAGGCTGTGGGTGGGCCTGGTGCAGCATGTGGAGCTGGGGATTGAACTGTGGTCCCCTGCATCTGACTGAATTTGTCCAAGCAGGTGCTTTAAACACCTGAGCTAACTTGCAAGCCCTACATCACAGTTTCAATGCTGCTGAAATACTTCCTGATTGCCTCTATAACTTTTCCTTATTTCCATAATTCCAGTTTACTAATCTGGAAAATTTATCTGGGAGATAACATTTGGATGATTGTTATATCTATTTAATCTCTAGGGATTGCAAGCACAAGAGAAGAACTGATATGGAGGCCCATTGGATTGGTTAATATTTTTGCTTTGAAAGAAACCAAAGCTAGCTAACTCAAGCATAAAGGAAGTTAGGGGACAGAGTTTTGAGAGCTCACAGAACCAGTGGGGACCAAGCATGAGTAGGGAAGAGAAATAGTGTGTGCGCAAGAATAAATAGAAACAAAACAAGCAAAAATCAAGACAAATTCCCGTTTTGTAGAGCAACAATTTTAAAGATAATTTCTACTTTTGGTGTTGGCAGGGATTTTTTTCCTCTTTTTGCAAGAATGTTTCTATATTTATTATAAAAAAAATCTAAACAGCTAAAAATGTTTGTAGAAGTACAGGAAATGCCTAACAGATTTTTAAATTTAAATTAATTATGCATTTTTCATTTTAAATAATCATCACTTATAAAATAGCTGAAAACTTGAGACTGATGGAAATATTTCTAATCCAAACCTGTTATATGCCTGCTAAAGGATGACTAGTAAATATTTCAATTGTCTTGAAATTAAGAATCAGCCGGTAAGATTGGGGAAGGGGAGATTTTTTTATTTGTTTTTTGAGACAAGGTTTCACTATGTAGTACAGACTAGCCTTGAGGTCACTATATAGCCCAAGTTGGCCTCAAACTCAGTATCCTGCTTCAGACTTACAAGTGCTGGGATTACAGGTGTGTGTTACCACACTCGGCAAGAAGGATTCTTACAACAAAGATCAGGAAAAGACACTGGGAGGGGAAAGAAATTCTGGTTTCTCAGAATGCTGCATTCTACCAGTATGTAGGACATACATGAGACATAGATGTGGGACATAGATGTCTGTCTGTCTGTCTGTCTGTCTGTCTGTCTGACATATTGTTCCTTGAGCTGAGGAGAGACTGATTAAAGGAAGGGGAAAGCTGAGCCGTGAGAAAGCACATTATGTTTAAAGGGCTTGGTTAGGGAATAGAAAACCCACAGTAGAATTACTTCCTGGATGATTCCACCATCTGCTAATGCTACAGAACGTCTGGTGCCAGTTTCAAGCCCCAGCTGGGTCTAACTCCAAAATAAGAGACTCTGAACATCCGGAGCTGGAGGTGGGAAAGTGTATTGGATTGAGCTGTAACTAAAGCTAGAGAGACGATTGTGTTGTTGCTGTCTGCTGTCTTTTGCACTCAGCTAGCTATCATCTTTTAAAGATAGCATTGCGATGAAGTAGATAGTAAAGAGATTGCCTGTATGATGGTAGATTTTTTAAAAACAGAAATGATAACTGAGTGGTAGAGTTGGTTAATTCAGAGGCATTCTGGCTTTTCAAACATCCAAGCACCATCGGCTTTCTGTGTCTCACATACTAGATCGTGTGACCAAGAACTAGGTAATATTTGTCAGATGCACTGTGACGGTCCCCTGGCTGCAGACTCCTCGGGCTGAGCCCTTGGGCTGCTTTGGATGGCTGCTTCTGCTCAGCCCACTTTGAACATTGCTTGCACTGCTGTGGCCGGCCTGTCCTGGATCACAGGGCCCAGGAACAGCCTTCTTCACCTGCCACGCCTTCCTCTCTCTCTCTCTCAGCGTTCATTTGCAATCGCACCAAGGGAAGAGCGTTTAGTGATGCCTCCTCAACTGTCCTCTTGCTTCCACACATTATTCAAGCTAATTATTCACATAAGTAACGCCTCATCAAGCACAAGTGTGTTTGAATGTGTTGAGTGAGCTGAAATTTCTAATTTGAAATATTAGCCTTATGAAATTCAAGAGTAGTTTAATTTGATCCTGGCCTACCACGAAAGCAGAATGCCTCATTCCCTTGACTGGCTGAATAAAGGGGAAAAGAAGCAACAAAGGACGAATAGATGATGCCCATGTTAAAAATCCTAGGAGATCGAAAATGGTATTGTGTTAATTAGATGGCTGTTTAAATGACGTCTTTCCTAGTTGTGAGAGTAGTTATATGTTCATGATAGATTACTTAGAAAAGCACAAAGAAAAAAATGAAGTTCTTGTCATTTAATCAAGACTTCCTATTTAGTATTGATGTATCAGCATTGCACTTTGCATACACTGTTCTCTAAATATTGATTTGTGATATAATCAAGTATCAGCATTAATTTCCAGAAGTATATCAAGAGAGCAAGAGAGGCCTAAGGTGTGGTGTTCTGAATCTAAACCTGGTATTATGAATATGAGGGGAATTCTAACTAGAACAAATGACCATCACAAAACAATTCTGGCTAGTACTTTTCTCAATTCTCTTCTTCCTTACAATACTAGCTTTTCTTCCATTTGTTTTCCTTCTCATTTACTCAAATGCCAAGAAAGTTCACATTTCATGATATTCTTCCTTGTTGGGCATGTCTCATGTAGTTGAGATGCTTAGAACTGTGAGATAATTTTCAACTTGGCACATGTTGTTCAACAACAGTATTTTGATATTAGCTTGGTCTGTTCTATGCTGCCAGAACGGAATATTCCAGGCTGGGTAACTTACCAAGTGAAGAGATTTAATTGGCTCAGTGTTCTAGGGACTAGAGAGTCTAAGCAGAATGGCACCTGCAGCCTAGTGAGGGATCCTGGGCTGCACCACGACCTTGTGAAGTGGAAGGAAAGAGTACATCAGGGGAGCAGGAGGGGGTTGCTTAGCCTCGGAGGCAGTGCCTTTGTGGTTTAACTTTCTCCTGCCTGCCCTTACCTCTTGAAGGACGGCCATCACACTGGAGATGAGATCCCAGCACATGAAAATTTCTGGAACAAATCATATCCAAACTACAGCAGATATCTTTTACTTGTGGAAATGGTAATAGTTAGCTTTCTGAGCTGCTTATCAGATTTGGTGACATACATGTGTGCTAATCCACCCACAATAAAGTTCACCCACTGTTCTGATTTCCAGTGAGATTGGATGATGCTGGGGCTGCAGCTGTGGGAGCAGATGCCCAATCTGCCTGAGGGTCCCTAACTGGTAGGGGTTCTAATCATCTGATCGGTTGTGGACCTTTCCTTCTCTCCATGCCTGAATGTGCCTTTCTAAAAGGACAGAGCAGCCAAGTCATTGCATTCTGTGAGTGTGAGTGACAAACAACTCAGTAGGGTGGTCATTCCCAATACCAGTGGCACATTACAGAGTACCACATTTTCAGGGAAAAAGTGACAACTGCTAGAAATGCTACAAGAATAGCAAAGTACACAAAGTCAGCAGCATAAGACTAGATTTAGAGGGCTGAGAAGATAACTCAGCAGGCTAACAGCCCACCTGGCAAGTGCAAGGACCCAGGTTCAATCCCTGGTACTGCATGCTGTGCTGCCCAGCTGGCCACTGAAACTGGGAGTGGTGGCACACACCTGCAATCCCAGTACTAGGGAGGCTGAGACAGGAGGATCACTATGAGTCTGAGCTGCATAGCAAGATCCTGTACCAAATAAATAAATAAATATTTTTTAAAAATTAAAAAAGACTAGATTTAGAATGAGCAAGATAGAAAAAAATAGCAAAAGTTTCAAGTACTTTCCTGAAGGAATGAGGCAACTTGTCACTAAACTTATTGCACCATCTCTGCCCAGCTTATTTATTGCCACTTATATTTGCATAAAGTATATTACTTGGTGAGTCATGCTTACAACATGGTTGTTACTTCATATTGAACCTTTGATGTGTTTTCTGAAATTGTAACTGTTTGAAAATGATTTCAAAACAATGTCTACTTTCTTCCTAGCAACTCTCAGTGGTGTTCACATCTAGCGCCTTCCATCAGCTTATTTCCTTTTTGCTGCTCCTCGCTCCTTATCTCACCTGACCCAGAAATCTTGGACAACTTTGGACAGGAGCGAATCAGACCCCAGGGTGAAGAGAAGCAGCCTAGTTCTTCCCTACTTACAAATGATGGGTCTGGATCGTGAATCCATATTTTTCTCCAAAATAGACATCTCTATTATTCCCAGAGGTCAGGAACATTGTAATAATTAGGTGGGATTCGTAGGTGTTTCACAGATTGGCAAAGCAGGTGATCCTGTTCTCCACTGGATCCAGACTTACACAGGAACCGGGGCCCAAGCATGGCTCCTTGGGGTGGCATGAAGCTAGTGACAGATAGGCACCTTGGAGCCCACAGAGCAGAGAGGATGTTGCTCTATCCTGCCTAGTTTTTGTGCAGCTGTCCTTAGAAATCTCTTAGTCATTTGTTAAGACTTTTCCTTATAGCCTAGCCCTGTCTTAGCTTCTGCCTCAGGACCTCACTTGAGGTGAACCTCTCTGAAGCCAGTACCAAGGTAATAAAATAATTCCAAGGGAGAGGCTGTGGAGAACCAGGAGAAGTCCAGCTTCCCAAACTCATTACTATTTATTTCCTACTTTACAGGATCTGGTTTTTATTTGTTCAGCAAGGCACCAATTTTGCACATCCCCATATACACTTTATATCCTAAAACATTTTCTATATAAAGACAAGTTCAAATATATGGTAATGTTAATGTTGACCTTCGCAAGGAAACTATTAATACCTCACAATTGATGTTTCAATTCATATTTTTACAGTGCACCGTAACAACTTATTAGCTAAAGTAAACCCTAACTTATACTCATGTGAGTATTGGCTGAGCTGTCTTCTGTTGAAGCTCTATTATGGCATTTGAACATATTCTTTGACTTGTTCACACTAATAGCAAAGTGAAGCAAGCAAGCAAATGAAATACTTATATCTGACCATCTTAGTGCTGCACAGTGCATGAATTTGCTCACTGATGTTGTTGTTGTACTTATTGATATGAGTCTTTAGTCTTCACAAGTCATCAATTTGTTGACGTATTCATTCAACAAATAGTGGAGGTACAGTAGTGCTACTGATTCTGTTGATGGAGCAGAGAACAAAGTCATCTTCATGAACCTTATATCTCATATGGGAAATGGACAGTAAACAAGAAAAACAAGTAAACCGGGTAAGTGCCATGTAGAAAACAAAGTGGGGATGGCGGTTAGGTGAGACTCACCACTTCGAGAGAGTGCCCATGGAAACTCAGAGAGAAAAGTCACAGAAGCAAGGTTTAGAGCTGCTGAGGGAGGGATGACGGAGTCCCACAGGTGAATATCTGGGAGCACAGCCTACCAGGAAGAGAATGTGCAGCGCCGATGCCCTTGAGGAGTTCTGAGGCTGGTGTGTGGCAGGTAGGAAGCAACGGTCTTGCAGATAGGTGCTGGTGCGGAGACTAACGTCATCTGAATTATAACCCTTGTCAAAAAGTACTGAGCTTACATTCCTCATAGTGTGAAGATTTAATCCAGTAGAGCTAAACACACTGATGATTAAAAATTGTCTTAATACTCATTATTTTTCTCTTTTCTATTGCCTTTTTGGCTTGGTTTTGGTTTTGCAGTGCTAGGCATGAAACTCAAGGTCTCACCTGTGCTAGGCAAGTGGTCTACACTGAGCTATACCCTCAACCCCTCCATTACCTTTGAAAATCTTTGTTCACTATTTTCTCAAAATCTGGTCACTGAGAGAAACAAGAAAGACAACACCCAATCTCTTTATCTCAGAGCTTAATTGAGATGGAAACCCTTGTGACACAAAGTTATAATTAGCCACACCGTCATAGGTTAGGACAAATATCACTCTTCGTAGGACTGAAAGATACTTAGATTTTTCACAGACATGCTCCATAAATAGGTCTTGGATTTCAGGAATTGTGATTGGTTGTGAATAAATGACACATATCTCTAGGCACTTGGAGAATAACAAAGTCCTCCTCTCCCCTTTTAATCTCAAGCTTAGTCAATAAGATGTCGTGTTCAGATTGTAGGTGTTTTTAGCTAGCTTCAAGTACATTTTTAAAAAATCTCATCAAGCTGTGAATTGTTTACTTGAAACACTGCAGTTCTAAAATGGCACACACATACAAAACACAAAAGGAGATAACACAGACAAATACTTGGCAAAGAAAATGTACAGTGATAAAATGATATGACTCCTTCAAATTGCTCACCTCTGTCCAGGCTGTTATCTTCCATTTGATGCCCTGCTGTGTAAATCAGTTCTCTCAGGGACAATTTAGGTGTCTTAGGGGACCAGTCTTGCTGGAGGATGACTGACAGGATTTGCTGCTTTGAGTGATATTTATGTTTCAAGATTATATGGTTCCTTATAACACTTTTTTTGCCAATAGAATCTAGTATGTGTCATTACAAGGAAAACATTAATGGTAATTAAAACTTTCCTTGTTATTTACCATAATGTCTTAAACAATATTCATGCAACAGACAGGTCTAAGCTTTAAAAGCTATCATTTACTATTTAGGATAATTTTAGACTCTGGGAAAGAAGTCTATGGAGAATTTCCAAATAGCATCACACCAGAGTCTTTAATATGAAAGTTTCAGCATGTTAACTTTACCCTTTTATGCATTTTTCTGAACTGTTTGAAGGAGAATTGGAAACATAATACTACATTTCATTCTAAATTCTTCAGAGGCAGTATTAGTCCAAATATCCAAACATAAGCATATTCTTTTAGTGAATTATTTTATACTGATCATATTTAGGAAATCAACACAGATGTAACTGTCCTCTAATATCCAGACTTTATTAATATTTCTCCAATTGTTGCACTTACATCTTTTATCACAAAAGCAACTCCCCCAGACTTTGTGCTGCATTCAATTGTTGGGTCTCTTTATCCTCCCTTAATCTGGAACGGTTTGCCAGTCTTTTCTTTGTCTTCAATGACCTTGGCATTTTGAAGACTACAGATCTTGAGGAATATCTCCCAATTATAGAATAATCGTTTATGAGATAAAGCGAAAAGATGTCATTGGCAAGGTAAAACACTGTTAAAAGTCAGGCCTTCTTTCTGAAGTTCCCCGCACGTTTTTACACAGATGAAGCTTTTGGGCCTGAAGTCATACTTGAGTATCATAGGAAGAAGAGTTAAAGACCCAGGCCTGTAATTGCTGCACCACCCTTTCTCTTCTCATCAAATTCCAATTAGAAGGGAAAAAGTGAGCATTGTTAACGATTGGTTGCTCCTTCCTGGCCTAACCTTCAAGGTGTGGGTTTTTCAAAACTATACAGATCTCGGTGGATACAGTCACTAAAGGAAATCGGACTAGGAAAGAAGCCCGCTGCTCCCCATCCCTTCGACCTCTGCTGGCACTCTCCAGCTCCTTCAGCTTTCTGCCTACTTTCTATCGCTCCACTGAGCATGGGTGCTCTGGTTTGCAGCCCACCTTCCTGCTGTGGCAAGGGAAACCAGGGGCCCCATTGCCTAAGCAGCTGGAGAAATGATACCTACAAAGCAGGCAATTCCTGTGCAGGGATTTTCAGATGTGCCAGCCCAGTGCTGCCTTGACAGGCTCACCTCAAAGTACCCTTACCGATTTCCCTATATTTCTCCCACAAGGAAGCTTGGCTTTGGGGCAAGCAGCAGAGGAGGCTTAGTGTCCAGTCCACGCAAATCACCTAAGAACATGACAGATGCTCGACAGAATCCACTGAAAGTGCCAAGTGAGCTGGGAGAGCCTGCAGAGTCACATTTCTTTGATTCAACTCTTAACCACCAGTAGCATATTCCAGAAATGTAAAATACACACCAAATCTGAATGCAAAAATAAGCTATAAAGAAACACACTTAACCAGGGACTGTGATTGCTTTGGTGGAGAGGCATTCAAAAGCAAATGAAGGAAAAAAGGGCCATCTTATTTGATTTATTTTTAGAACTCTAGTGAGTGGCATAGCTGTTTACCCTGATATGCCACGTTCACTGTATTAAGAAACACAGAGCAGATCAGCTGAGCGTGTTTCTGGGTGAGTTTGGCTGGGCGCGGAGCTGTGGCCTAGGGTGCCATACCTGGCAATAGGAAAGCTGACTAATATACTTGGCCATTGCTTTGATTATCTCAAAATAATACTTAAACACAGAGATATAGCTTGGTAGTACTCTTGCCTCACTTGCTTGAGGCCCTGAGTTTGAACCCCAGTGCCAAAGAAAAATATCTTTATATGTCCCAGGGTTAGTGGCAATAGTCCCAGCTACCCAGGGAGTTGAGACAGAAGTTTGCTTGAGGACAGGAGTCTGAGGTCGGCGTGGGCAACACAGTAAGGCCCCATTTTAAAAAGAAAAAAGATATCAAGTACTGTAGTTGCTTAGAGTTACTTGAAATATTAATGTCAATATTTAAAATTAACCAAAGGAATTAAACTTTGCTATGGAACTCCAGTATGCACAGACTAAAGCGCCATTGGGTGCACTTCAAAGGATAAATATGCATATTCTTCTACCCACTCTATCCATTTAAGTTACTAATTAACTATTCAGGTTATTTCTCAAGTAATGTTTAGCAGGTATCTTTATTTGGGCAAGTAGGTTACTGAAAAAGCATTCAGGACTTGTGGGTTTCTTCAAATGCTATTAAATCCATGCTTCTTGATTTTCAAAACACTATACATTCTAATTACCTATAAAGTCTTTGAACCCTGCTAGCTACAATAACACCATCTCAATGCCCCAGGCAAACACCAGGCAGCCTTCTTAAAGTTCTTCATGTTAAGACTCGTGTACAGTTTCAAGCAAACAAGAAGAAACAAATTTAACTCAAACAAGCTGCATCATGCCAAAGATATTTCCATGCAGAAGATGTCTCTCTAAAATCAAGCATATATGTTGATGTGACAGTACTTGAGATAGTTTTGGAAAGGAAACACACAGTGCTCTCTCTGAAAGCGTACGAGCTAAATTATACAGTGGGTCTTTTGTTTACAGCTTCCAAGATTGTTTGTTCCGCTGTGATAAGACCAATGGAAACTTGATCAGTGAACACTGCCAACCTTCAGTTCCACAGGCTAGGAGAACGCACACCTGCAGATCTTAGTGTGGACATTGAACGGTGTATCAGTGCCAGCTCACAATCTGAGGCTAGTTTTCTTAGTTATAAAATAGAATAAGCCCTCTGCTCTGTAGGGCTTCCTTAATGCACTGTGTTGTTAAATGACTCAACCACCATGGCGGGTGGTTAGATGAGTTATATGAAACCATGATCAAAATGTGAAATGGAAATATTTTCCTTAATGTGCAATGGAAGAAATACTTAATTTTCTGTTCCTGTAACTGAGATGATTAAAGTGTATAACATAATGGATAATTCGGTGTTAAGTTCAGTATGCATATTTTCTTAAAAGTCAAATAGCAAAGTGAGTTCCTTTCTGCTTTCTAGTGTCAGCACCATTGAAGTATCAAGGGCCCTTAAAAGCAGCTTGGCTGTTTCCTCACTGACTTGCACAAAGAAACATTTCGTGCATTATATAGGGTGTCAAAAGGAGTTTTGATGCCTGAAAAAAATTACCAAAAAGAAATCACCATTAAAAATGAAAATTTAAGTCAGATGTGGTGGCACACACCTGTAATCCCAGCACTCCGAAAGCTGAAGCAGGAGGACTGTTGCAAGTTGGAGGCTGGCCTGAGCTACAAAGTGAGTTCAAGGCCAGTCTGAACCACATAGTGGAAAAAAAGAACAACAACAGCAACAACAACACATCCCAAACCAAAAATCAATATTCAAAACAAATACAGACTCATTTTCCTTTTCTATTTTACTGTATTGATTGTCTAGTATTGCATTAACAATTTGCATCTGTACTCGTGTATGATAGTAAATTAGTGTTCATCTTTCTTCCAATGTTTACGGTAACACTGGTCTCAAACACTAAGCTGAGAAGTGTTTTCCACTGTTCCATTTTTTAGGAAGGTTTGGGTAGGGGTGTGCTGGTGTTCATTCTTTTTCCAGCAGATCCCCAGCTTTCCCCTCAGTGATGCTCAAATCCTGAGTCTTCTCAGTGTCATCTCAGCCAGCTCTGTCCTCGAGGGAGGGTACACAGCACTAACTTCTGCTCCAGAATGGGGCTTCCCAGTGTACCACACAACCCTAGACGCAGGGAAACAGCAAGTTTTCATTTCACTCTTCCGTCCTCTTCATTGAACTCTAAGTTGGTATTTGGAGAAAAGTGAATTTTGAGTTACTAGGATTTTCAGTTAACACAATTCTGTCATGAATCAGCTGAACATTCTTTTGCTAATTTCAGATCAAAATCCTGAGTCGGCAAAGTGCAGCTCTGTGGAGGTCTGGTAATGCCCAATGCTATGGGCTCTGCTGATGGCTGATGTGCTTCAGGGCTGGTA
This sequence comes from Octodon degus, assembly GCF_000260255.1. Classification (NCBI taxonomy): domain Eukaryota; kingdom Metazoa; phylum Chordata; class Mammalia; order Rodentia; family Octodontidae; genus Octodon; species Octodon degus. The sequence continues at coordinate 2,641,513 of NW_004524599.1, forward strand.
TCTGCAGCTCTTCAGGGCTAACAGATGGTGGTGCTTACACCTTCTAAAGGAGACTGTGTTGCCTATTTATAGGGCCACAAAAACAAGGCCCTATTTGAACAAGAACTGTGTTACAGCACAGGAAGTTCAGTAAAGGCATCCTTCCTGGACTAGCTGAGAAGTGCCAGAGGAGTTTAAATGCCAACTTTCAGATCTGAGCCTACTGAATGGTCCAAATTCAATCCTATGGCTTAGTCCAAATTCTGCCCACTAGGACTGGAGTAGATACCCTCTGGAGTGGCACCTGGAACACTGTGGCTGTCATAGTAGCAGTGGTGGAGTCAGCAGTGAGGAATACTTAGGAAAGCTAAGAGTGTTAAGATCATTAGGGTTTGGGTTGCTGGGGATGTTGGTAATGGGTCTAAATCCCTCCCTGAGCTTTGCTATGTCAGGGACAATTTCTTAACCTCTTCAGAGGGGTGCAGCAGCAACTATGGCAGCAGGAGCTGCACCAACTGATGACTGAGCTGCCAGCCCCAGTGAGTACCCTGTGGTGCATCCTTGAAGCAACCTCAGGGGTGGCAGGAGGACACTGAGACAAGGTACTCCACCCACCCTCGAGGGACCAAGGGGAAGCATCCGGAAGTGAGAGGGGGTGGGGCTGTTACAGAAAAGAAGGGGAGGCAGGAGTCTCTCATGTCAGCTGTAGTTAAATAAGAGAGCCTGAAGATTTTTAAACAAAGTCATGTGACGTACAGTTTTCCAGAAGACTAGCCACGTGTCTTGTTCCTGTAGTTAGAGGATCCAAGGCCTAACTCTGTTACCTACTATGTGATTTATGTAGGATTTAATTTCCTGATCTTTGAGGAGCTTGTGTGCTTGTGTGATTTTCCTAAGGAGTAAATAAAATTATGCAGAATCTGTTGTACCCCAGAAGGCCTAAGTAAATGCTAATATAAATATCGCTTATTATTAGAACTCCTTGGGTCCCAGTTTTCCTAATTAGAAAAAGGGGGCAGTTAGACTGTCTACAAATCATGTTTGAAATTTTGCATTAGTCCTGAGAATCTGCCTCTAATGAGTTCATCTTTAGTGGTATTAACTTGATACATGACTAAAGTTTATTTAGCAAGTGTATATGTTCTGAAATGTCCCATTGAAATTATAATACTATAGCCAGCCTGGTGGCACATGCCTGTAATCCCAGCTGCTTGAGAGCTGAGGCAGGAGGACTGCAAGTTCAAGTCCAGCCTGGGTAATGTAGTAAGATCCTGTCTCAAAATGAAACAACAACAAAAAAGGGCTGGGGTATGGCTTGTAGTAGAGTATGCAAGACCCTAGGTTCATTCATCAGTAATTCAAGAAAAGAAAAGAAAAAAAACAGTTAAAAAAAAGTCCAAACAGACCAGGGAGATAGCTCAGAAGAATAAGTCCCTGGCAAGTGCAGAGTCCTGAGTTCAATCCCCTGTACTGAAAAAAAAAAAAAAATCCAAACCCTAAACTATAATTATTAATTATATCTTGAGTTTAATTTGACTGTCCTCAAGTTTATAATTTTTCGTATCATCTAAAAAGACTGAATGTGTGAGGAATTCAACTTGGGCCATAATTTTTATAGTCATTGAACTTTATTTTTGTGTTGACCAGGATGCATCTTTCCTCAGCAAGCCTAGAGCCCTTGGTAGACATGCGGCACCATCGTTTTGGCTTGTGTCTGAACATCCCCTCAAAGTTTCATGCAGCTTTAAATAAGGCTTTTCCAGAGATAGCTGAATCTAGAGTGTATAAATGATTTGTAGTGCAATGCTGGAATTAAGCGCTCTGGGATTAAGGGTGAGTGATTGCTGAATCAGTCCCCTGATTGGATTGGCACTGTTCTAAGCCCGCTAGACAGGTTACAATATAAAACAACAAGAGGCTTTCTCTCTTTGCTTATTGCTTTTGTTTTATTCCACTGGCATGAACTGTTGCCTCTCTGTCATGTGCCACCCTGGAGTAGAGCCAGCTGATTATGGACTGAACCCTCTATGTGAGATAAATATATCTGTTATGGTGAGTGTCTAGTTGTCCCTGCAAAAGCCTCATGCAGTAATGGAGTAGCTTCTGGAGTTTGTGATTGTTGTGGGTGTGGATGCTACACCCACCCTGGGGCAGGTAATCTGCATTACAGTGTAAGGAGGAAGGACAGGCTTATTAGCTGCCTGAGCTGCGGCCCTTCCCTTTACTCTTCGCTCTTTGCCACTGCCATGAATGGCTGCTTCAGAGTTCAACCATGAGCAACTTTGCCTTGGAGCCAGCTGAGTGTGGACTGAAACCTCCGCTAACTGTGAGCTAAATAAACCTTTCTCTCCTTGGTTATGGATGACAGGTATCTTGTCCCAGCAATGAAAGAAGAGTAACTGAGACAATACTTTTTCTTCTTTAACCTTGGGGTGTTGGGTATTTTGTCTCAGTATTGAGAGAAAAGTGCTAAGGCAACCATGTACTATAGGCAAACACCTGCGGCAGAGTCCTGGCCACTTGTGTAATCCTAGCAGGTGGCCCAGTAGCTGAACAGCAAGGCCGCACATGCAGATCATGAGCAAAGGTGCTAACTCCACTTAGAGCCCTAGAGTTGACCAAGTTCAGACAGCATGTCTAAATTAGTGCGCTTTCAGCATGGCACTTTATTTTACTCTATAACTACTAAAAAGTCAGCAACTGTCATGTTGTCAATTTGATTATTATTGGGCTCAGCTATAGCTTCCTCTTAAATCCACACCCCCCCAAAAGGAGCTCTCTAGCATTAGCAAAATTGGCTATGCCAAATGATTTCTTTGAGCTAACAATGCTGATTTTAAGCATTAAGAGATTAATGTAAGATTAAAGCAGAGTTTTGAATAATATATTTCTTAAAATCATGCCAGTCCTAGAATTTTCCTGTTCCAGTGTATCCTCAATTTTATTAAAAGGATACCTCCCATTCTTCCTTAGTCTTCACCTTCCTGATTGTGACTTAAATGGCGCATTCTACAAGATTTCTAATGGCCTTCAAAATTTATTTTCCTCTTGTCTTGAAAGTTCAAGATGGAGCACCATCTGGACCACCAAGATTGTGTTCTTGTTGTTTAAAAATCTATTTAACAGACTAACAGCTCACAGGTATCTGGCACACAATAATGAGATATTAAATACCTTCTGAACAAATGTTTGTCTTACTTTTCTTCTTGTTTGGACAAAATAGCCGACACCTACAAATTAAAGGAGGAAAGATTTATTTTAACTCACAGTTTGTAAAGGTTTTAGCCCATAGTCTGCTGGCTCTGAGGAGTGCAGCCTGGCAAAGGAGAAACAGTCCATAGGGTGGCAGACAGGAAGGCAGCAGCCAGCAGCAAGCAGCAGCCAGCCAGCCCGCCCTCTTTCTGTTCCTTTATATTCCATCCAGGCTATAAGCATATTGACTGGTGCCACCCATATCCAGGGTGGGGCGTCCATTATCCACATCCTTAATCCTAGCATCACACCCTTAACCCCTTTCACGCAGCCACCTTTGAAACTCCCCACCTATGACCACATGAGGTTTTTGGAGGACATTAAATACAAACCATAACAGTGTTTAACTTCCAAGCAAGTTATATTTTAGTAATCTCGTGAATAGACTTACATTAATAGAATCATGAAAAAAATAAAGAATCATGGTTAAAATAATTTTTTTATTTTAGAACAACTTGTAAATTTAGTACAGAATTTCCATATGCCCATTTACTCATTTTACCTTTCTGACACCATAAAATATCTGTCAAAATGTAAAAACTGACATTGATATATAACTAATAATAAAATATATGTATACTAAATATGTATATATGTGTATAATATGTAAATACATATATAATAAGTATATAAGTATGTATAAAACTTGTTTTGTCATTTTTCCTGCACACATTCTTTTTCTCCTCCAGGGTCCTCTCCTGAACATGCCATTGCTTTTGGTCATTGCTATGGTTTAGGTAAATGTCTCTCAAAGGCCCATATTTTCAAGTTTGGTCCCCAGCCTGTAATACCATTGGGATATGGTGGAATCTTTAGGGGGTAGAACCTAGTGGGAAGAAGTTAAGTTATTGGGGTGTGTCTCTGAATGGTATTTTGGGAGCTGGGGGTCCTTTTTGTTTTTGCTTCTGGCCCTGAAGTGGGAATTTCCTCCACCACATACTCCTATGATATTCAGCCTTGCTGCAGGCCAAAGGGCAATGGGATCCCCCAACATGGGATTGAACCTCCAAAACTTTAAGCCAAATAAACTCTTCCTATCTTTATGTTTATTATCTCAGATATTTCTTGCATACAGTAATATAACGTTGACTAACCTGGTTGTCATGAATCCTTAGTTTCCTCCACCTCTGAAATATTTTAGACCTTCCTAATTTTTACAGCCTTGACAGTCAGTTGTCTTGTAGAATGTTTTTTCATTTTTCCCTTGGTTTGAACTTTTCTCATAAAACACCCTACAATATATTTCAGGGGAAAGTGGAATAGACACACAGTGCCTCTCTCACTGCACAAAATACAAGATACAGAATGACTTATCCAAAACCTCGATGTCTTGGTGAGTCTACTGTCTTCCAACTTAATGTAATTAATTGCTGTTCATTTAAAAAATTACTGAGACAGCCTCCAGATAAAGCAGAGTTAGATGTTTATAAAACAAATCTAAAATATGGAAGATACTGAATTGAAATTGCAATAACTGGGCAAACCAGATAGCTCAGCGGACTAAAGTGTCATCTTAGGCAGGCATAAGGACCGGGACGCTCTGAAATGGCGACTGAGACTGGGCATGGTGGCACGCACCTTTAATCCCAGTGATTGGGAGGTTGAAAACTGGAGCATTACTGTAAGTCCAATCTGTGTAGTGAGACCCTGTAGACCCTGTACTAAATACATAAAAAAGAAATTGCAATAACTACATAAAACTCATTAAATAATAACTGTATATTCATTTCCATGGTATTTCTTTCTCTCTTTTAAATAAATTATTGCCTTTAACTTACCTCATAATATTGTACAGTGATTCTATGGGGAATGTACATTAAAAGACTTCTGTATTTTCTTTGCCATATTAAAGTAAAAATTCTCTAAAAATAAACAACATAAAATACAAATCACTTTATAATAATGTGAAAGAAAGGTATGAATTCAAAATTATAACTAGCCACCTTTAGTTCTAACTACTTGATATATCTATTTATCTATTTTCCAATTATATTTAAAAATATTTTTGATATACCACAATATATGAGGCATGCACACCAAATGATATTTATGTATAACCATTTATCCCCTTAGTGAATGCAAGTCTCAAACTTTTATTTTATCTGAAGCACTTTGTTTTCCCCCAATAATGAATATCTTTGAAAACAAGCAAATAGTGCCGGGATATCTATCTATAGTTGAACAGATGAGGAAAACGTCTATATACATTTCAGAAAAATAAATAGTATGATGTTTTTTCAACAGATGGTGTTATTCTTGCACGGGCAACCCTAGGGGGTGTCATACAGAGCAGAAAGCCTCCTGTAGTGGAGTTCTAACTGGTAATCCACTTGTTACACCCAGCTGAATTAAACTAGCGTGGTGCAGGAGGCCCTAGCTGAGGGTTGTCACCAGCAGCATAGAAGCAGAACAGGAGAAGCTACCAGAACACTATTAGGGATGCTGTGTGGAGAAGCTACTGGAGCTGTTGGAAACCGCTAGTTCTCTTGGGCTGTTTTGCTGGAGGACCTTGTCATGCTGGCTTTCCCTATGAACTTTGGAGGAGCTCTGGTCCTCATACTGAACATCACTTCCTGGCTCTGGAGGGGAAGATGGTGCACTGCTCAGCCTCCTGGAGAAGATTGTCACATTAGCTTTCCTGATGGGAACTCAGCTTTCCTTGTCGCTGGAGGAGCTTGGGACCTCATTGTTGCCGAGGACGGCGGTGGTATCTTTGAGGGAGCTCTGGCGCTTACTTTGAACGTTGCTTTCTAGCTCCAGTTCAGGTCCCTCAGCCTGCTAGCACAGGTCCTTCATCCTGCTGGCATAGACTTCCTAGCTTCTACCACTGGCCTTTGGGCCTTTCTAGCTCAGATCTGCGAAGTAGGATCCAGGCCCTCAGCTGGATTCTTTAGTATTTAGTGTGTGAATAGATTTCCTGCACTTGCATATGATTCCCGGGTGATTCCTTATAAGCTGATATTATATAATGTATCCTGCATTATATTATTCCCCTTGCAAAACCCCAAACACATGATACAAACACTACTCACTGTACTACTGGCTCTTAGAGAAGGCACTGAAAATGCACATGCAACAGTCTCATGACTGAGGTTACTCAGGCAGCAGTTTGCCATATTAATAAAGTGTGGAAGCTCATGGCCACCACTTTGAGCACCTCTTCTAATTGTAGAGGCCAAAGGTACCTTGTATTAATCTCATGATGTCTCAATAAATTTAATATTAAAATGTTTATACAAATTTTTCTTCTGAAGTGTGTATACATTTTTTGGTTCTTTGTCTCTCTCTCTCTCTATATATATATGTATATATATAATGTATATAATACATTTATATATCTATACATTATATATATATATATATTTTTTTTTCCCCTTCATTTAAAAAGAAGGGGAAAATCCGGGCATTGTGTCACACACCTACAATTCTAGCATTAGGGAGGCAGAAGACAGGACACTACAAGTTCAAGCTACATAGTGAGACTCTGCACTAAATAAATAAATAAATGGAAGGGGAATTCTGTCATGAAAGTGGTATGATTCTACATAGGCGAGGTGTCTAGCAGTTGAATTATAGAAAGTAGAGTGCTGGTTATGAGAAGCTGGTGGGAAGAATGGGGGGTAGTTGTTCAATGGACACAGAGTTTCAGTTTTATAAGATAGAAAATCCCGGAGATGTATTGTTACCATTATTTGATTATACATTAAAAATTAATTAACATGGTCAGTTCTGTTTTTTTTTTTTTTTTAAACCATAATAAAACAAATTGCCGGTCATTTAAAGATTTAATTATTTTGAAATTATTTGGGCACGCAGAAAGTTGCAAAAATGGCCCAAAGAGCTCCCCAAGTAGGGTACGTTTATGCCCTCCATCCAGGACCTCCATCCAGGCTGACGATTGAACACCTTCGTTTTCTTATCCTTTGTGTGTACGTGTGCACGGCTGGCGTGTGATATGTCTCTCTGCCATAGGAGATTGCAGACATGATTCCGTCTTATCTCTAAATACTTCAATGTGTATTTTCTGTCAACAAAGGCAGTCCTTAAAATAACCACAGTATAGTTTAGTAAAGCAGAAAATGTACAATTTAAAATACTGTTATCTGATCCACAGACCTTATTTAAACTTTGTCAGTTGTCCTACTGAAGTCCTTTATGCCAAAAATAAGATAAGACAGAGGAAGAAAGAAATTTGTTCCACAGTTCATTCTAGGATAAAACATTGCCCAATGTCTTTGGTCATATTTAGTCTGGATTAGTTCCTTTGTCTTCTATGACCTTGGTGTTTGATAAGTAAAAACCAGTTATTTTGTAGTGTGTCTCTTGATTGTATCTAATGTCTCTTTAGATTAGACTGAGGGCATGAATGTTGAATAGGATTATGATGTGTCTCCAGTGTTTTGTATGAGAGAGGATGTCAATTTGTCACACCACGGGGGATGTTAACTTTGATCACTTGGTTAAGATGGTGACTACCTGCTTTCTCTGCTATAAACTGATTATTTTCCCCTTTGTAGCCAATAAATACTTTGTGGGGAGATGCTCGGATTAGGTATCCTATTCCTCACCAAACTCTTGCCCCAGAATTTACCACCCATTGATAATTCTTGCCCAAGTCAATTATCACCATGATGTTTGTCAAGTCATAAGTTCCTCATTTCATCATCTCTTCTACATTTATTTACTGGTATTGTACTATAGCAAGGAGCTTTTCCTTCATATTCATTCATATTTCTGTGTTTCTATTTCATTCTGTACTTGTAGCAGTATAGGCTCACGGTCTTCTATTTTATTCAATGAGTTATAATTTGTTATTCTCTTCTATTTTGATGTTTAAACTGTACCAGAGTTAGCCAGTGAGACTCTTCAAGTTATTGCCTGTATTCTTCTGACATGTGCCCATCCTTCTTTAAATCTTTCTTTAGAATATCGTTCCAGATGTTTCAAGTTTAACTTTTTTATTATCTTTTTAGACAGTCATTTCTCCAAGGAGCCATTATTCCTTTCAGAGGAAAACATTGTTTAGAAATTAATATTTGGGAACTAGAAGCATGCACTATTACTAGAATGCTATTGCTTCTAAGTTCTTTAGCAGGCAGAGCCAGCATTGTGTGTGTGTGTGTGTGTGTGTGTGTGTGTGTGTG
>NW_004524599.1:2649997-2653739 GCF_000260255.1 Octodon degus
AGAGAGACAGAGAGACAGAGAGAGAGAGACAGACAGAGACACAGAGAGAGACAGAGAGAGACAGAGAGAGACAGAGAGACAGAGAGACAGAGAGAGAGACAGAGAGAGAGAGTTGCAGATAGGGTTCTTTGGCCATCAAAATCTGCAATAGACATTAATAAGCAGAAAATTCATTTTGCAGTGCTCTAAGGTTAAACTCTTCTGGGAAACAACTCCCAGAGAAAGCAGGATTGGATAAAAGGAAGAAGGGACTCCGATGCTATCTCCACAAGCTGAACCTTCAGGAGCTTGGACGATGCCTGGTCCGGCAGAGTTATGCCAAGTGTGTGTGGAGTCAGCCCTTGATGCCCCTACATAGATCAACCATTGAAACAGGCTGGCCCAAGAAGACTTCACAACCTGGGCTCACCGACTCTCTTCTGAGATAATTCCGAAGAGCGCTGAGAGCTGAGAGCTGTTTGACAACAGTACTATAGCAGTTGTGGAATAAATTCTTCAGTCCTGAAAGGAGGATAACAACATAGGCTAGTTATGGCACATCACATGCTTTCCGTCTAACCACCCAGCCACCCAGCCTCTACCCATGTGTCAATCTACGTAACGATCTAAAAGCCAGGAATTCATGGCAGCACTTCCGGTCCCAGCACAGCACTGCGGGACGTACAGTCTCCTTCTGTGATTCCCTCTTTCCGTGTCTGTGACTCCCATTTCCTTTTCTTTTCTTTTGAGACAGGGTCTCAGTATGTTTGACTTTGAACTCGTTATGTACCCCAGGCTGGCTTTGAACTCATGGCAATCCTCCTATGAGTTGGGTACTCTGCCTCCCAAGTGCGGGGATTACAGGCATGTGCCACTACACGCGGCTTCTACCTTCCATTTCTGATAGTGACAAACCTCATTGTCATTTGAGGCTAAACTAGAATTCACTGAAGGTTACTTCAGGAGCCAAGCCATTTCACTGAAAAAAAAAAAAAAAAAATACTAGCTACCGTTCAACCTTTGTTCTAGAGTTCTTCTTATCTTTAGTGTGAGAACATGTCACTGAAAGACGCACTGTGTTTGGAAGTCATTTGAGCTGCTCTCTCCTGCGTCTCCCACGGTGTAGCTCATACTCATTTGAAATGCTCCTCTATGTGTGTTTCTTGATGCTCACTGTCTTAAGTTTATCCCACTTGACTTTATGGCTATTATTATTTGGGGCTATTTAAAACATTTATGTGAACCAAAAATTAAATTGTGTAAAAAGATACATACGGAAGAGAAACGCTGTTTCTCACTTCTTCCCCAATTCTAGTATGTCGCTGGTATTTTTATTCCTGGTATATCTTTCTAGCATTCCTCTTTGTAAAAACAAACAACTTCACACATACACTGTTTCCTTCTTTTCTTCCATGAGAAGTAGCATCATCAATGTTCACTCTGCCTCCTAAAAATCCTGCGCAGTGTATTCTGGAAATCCTTACCAGGCCACAGACACCTGCTCCATTCTTGGCTTACAGCTACACCACGTCCCATTGCGTGGACATCTCAAGGCTTATTTAACTACTCTCTTATTCTGGGATTTAGGATATTTCTCATATTTGGCATTTATGAACAAAGCTGCACTGAATCAATTTCTGCATATGTATTCTCAAAGTCTGGGGGCCTTCTTACATTTGAAAATAATATCTTTTCTCTTTTTCCTTTCCTCAGTCCTATTTATAGTAAGATTCTCATTCATTAGTTGCAAACTGGAAGGTCAGAGTTAAATGGCACTGTCTGACTAGAACTTCTATTCCTGATAGGCAACTGCTTGGCAAACACTGGGCTTTGCAGGCTACTTAGGAGCCAACTGAAAGCCAATAAGCAGCAGCATGTTACTGACAATAATAAATTCCTATTTATTGTATTAACATTTGGAAGTGTTCATATATTTCTATTGAACACATTAATTATTGCACCTTAAATGTCCTTGTGAGCACTGTGTCAGGGAGGTGAGGGAGTCACTCTGAAACCAGAGTTTGGGTGTAAAACCTGCTCAGCCACGCAGCTCGGAGCAGACTGTTCAACCTCTCTGTGCTTCGCTTTTCTTACCAACAAGATGGAAGCTTCAGTTGTACCTCCTTCCTACACCATTAGGCATCTCAAACCTAACACATCCAAAAACTGAATTCTCTGTTTCCCCTCCAGACCTGCTCCTACCTCAGTTTTCCCGGCTCAGTAATCAACAACTTCCTCACTGCTCAGGCTAATATCCTTGGAATCATCATTATCATCATCATCATCGTCATTATTATTATTATTATTATTATTATTATTATTTTCAGAACCGGGGATTGAACTCAGATCCTTGAGTTTGCCAGTCAAGTGCTTATCCTACTGAGCCATCTCCTCCCTCTCTTTGTTATGCACCCTGCAAGGACTCCATCCAAAAACCCTGGGTCTCTACAACCACCTCTCTGTCCTTCCTTATTCTGTTTTTGTAGCTCTCTAAAAAGCCAGTAGTGTTTGGAAAAGCAAATCTTCTAAGGTCTCTGCTGCCATCTCTAGTGACTTTCTGTCTCAGAATAAAAGTCACTGGCCCTGGTCTAGCGATCTGCCCTCTCCGGCTTCGTTTCCTGTCACTCGCTGCCTTGGGGTCTCAGGAAAACCTCTTTGCTCTTCCTGAGTTGGAGTTGAGAGCACCTCGGGACCTTTGCTCCAGCTGTTCCGCTGCTTAGAAGTTTTGTCTCCAGAAAACCCATGACTCCTTCCTCATTTCCTGCAGGTCTTTCTCAGAGCCTTCCATTGCTCCCTGTATAAAGTGTCAAGCCTCTAAGCCTGGAGGAATGGTGCACATGTACAATTCCAGCAATGAGGAGGCTGAGTCGGGAGGATGGTGAGACCAGCCTGAACTTCACATGGAGACCTTGTCTCAAAAAAAAAATAAAAAATAGCCAGTCCCAGACCCAAAAACTCACGCACCCCTTTCTGTTTTATATTTCTCCATAGCACTTCTTACCAGGAATGTTACAGCAGTTACTTGTTTGTTTTGTAATATTTCATTCCTCTTTCTTCTCTTCCCATAAGGTCCACATGGCAGGGACTTTTTAACTTGCTTGCTGCAATATCCTCAGCTGCTAGACAAGCACTTGACACATAAGAGATACGGAATGTGCATGTTGGGAGCTGCAGGACCACCTCCATGCTTAGCGACTCACTAGTAGGAATCCCAGGATTCGGAGTATGGCTCTAAAGCCAGCAAAGATTTAGTGCAGCAAAAGGCTACCAAACACAGAGAGCCAAGGAGAAAGACATGAGCCCATGCCAGGGAAACCCGGCCAAAGCTCCCAGGGATTCTTTCTCATTGGACTCTCTCAGGATTCACTTCATTCCTCTAGCAGTAAGCTGTGACCATGGTTCTGAAGTGTTGCCCACCAGGGAAGTTCCTGAATACTGGGGGCCATAAGTTTTTCTCAAAGGCTAGCCACATAGACACCTCTGCCTGGCTCATCCCCAAATTCCATACCCTGGAGGGAGAGCAGGTGCTTTCCTACAGATGTCTCCTTCCCTCCCACCCCCTCTACATAGTGTCTACACATATGGTTCAGGCACAGGAAGGTTTTCTTACCAACTCCAGGAATGGTGGGAACCTTCCTCAAATCCAAATTCCTAAACTCTTTTGGCTCAGGGCCAAACTTACAAGCAGGCCTGCCTAGAGACAGCAGACTCTGGCCTATCATGTTAACTCTTTCTTGCAGAATGTGCTAAAAGAATTTGTCAC
>NW_004524599.1:2654209-2660387 GCF_000260255.1 Octodon degus
AAAAAAAGAAAGAAACAGTTCGTGTAATTTACTTTTCATTAGCACATGCCTGCAGCATACACAATTCACAGTCACAGGAGTGGGCCCGTGTATGGAATTCAGTTTGGTTCTTTTTATCCTTTTCTCCTTCCTTCCCACACCCTGCAAATCCCCTTTCCCCATCTTTGTTTATGTTGATATCATTACTCTTAGCTCATGTTTATGGAATATAATGTTTTCATTAATTAAGGTTATGAGGGTCCTGGACATGGCATATATTTATTCTACCTAGATCCTCGTACCCATCCTCGGTCTCCTGGATCCTTTCCATTTGCCAGAGATCTAGCCCCTTGTCTCTTTCTACCCATTCTTCATTGTGCCTTGTTTGTACTTTGCCTCATGTGAAATATATATTATATATATATTATATGTATCATATATAATATACCAATATATGATATATAATATACCATATTACATCATCTATATGACATTATATATACATGGTATTTGAGTTTGTGTGTCTGGTTTAATTCTCTCAACATTACATTCTCCAGGTGTATCCATTTCCTATAAATGTCTAAAATTTGTCTGTCCTTATATCTGCATAGAATTCCAGTACATATAGCTATCACATTTTCTTTATCAAATCATCTCTTGATGATTGGGTCTTCCAGAATTTACCTGCTATGGATTGTGCTGTCATAATAGGCATTAGTCTGCAGGTATGGCTGTAGTATGCTGTCACACCTAGAAAGCGGATAGTTGCATCATATGAAGTTTCTAATTTTAGTTTTTTGAGGAATCTCCATACTGATTTTCATAATGGCTGTACTAGTTTATTTTCTACCAACAATGTAGGAGGGTTCCTTTTTCACTGTAAGTTCTGCTTTTCAAGTACTCAGAGCTCAAGAAGGTGCCTGGCACCGGCAAGGAGCTACATAATCTCTGTGGTGGATAGATAATAGTATTATAAATGTTAAAAATAGTTTTACTTCATAAACATGTGAGGAGATTCAGCTTATATTAAAAATAAATGTGGCTTGTGGCAGATGTCAAATAAGAATTGAAGACTCGTATTATAGCTATTGTGATAGAACAGGTTAAAGTATTTTTGTTGCACCATATTTAGGCATGTTGGATTGTAAATAAATAGTTGGCATTACTGCTCTTGTTTGCTTAAGCTGGAGTGAGAGGGGCTAAGACCTGCCCCCAGCACCTGAAAGCTGTCTGGAGCTTGTGAGGTTGGGCGAAGGGAATCCTCAGTTCTCCCAATCGAGATTTGATTAGAGCAGCCTTCTTCGATGTGACAGTCACAGCAATCTCGAGACTGGAGAGAATGCACAGGGCAGACTCCCTTGGGAAACTTAAGCCAAAATCATTTCTCAAGTTCTAAGGCCAGACAAGTGGTGCTGCCTTGCTGGAGTCTGAAGCAAGGCAGATACTTCAGTGTTTAAAGCCTTGACTTGAATATCACATTTTTAGAATTTTTACTCACTACAGTTTCTTATAAATATTACGCATTCAGCCTGTGTTTTAGAGCATTGTTTGAGTAGAAAGTGATAATTTGCTTTAGCTTCTGATGGAAATTATCATCGCTTTTACGTATCCATATATATTTGCATAGTGCATGTGTGTGTATGTGTGCTAACTGCTGATGATCACTAGTTTAAAAAATGTACTTGCTACCATTTTTTTTTTTTTTGTAAAATCCACAAATTGCTAAAAGTGAGAGCAAAACAAAGCACTTTGGAAGGGTCCAACTGACTCACAGGCAGGCGAACTCTCCTCTGGTTCATGGGTGCTGCCCTGTGCTGGCTCCATGCTTCACAGCAGGTCCATGTTCTGGGGAAAGGAAAGCAGTGCCAGCTGGGCACAGCTGGACACACAGGCCCAGCTGCTTAGAAGGCACAAGCAGAAGGATTGCAAATTCCAGCCCAGCCTGGGCAACTTGGTGAGAGCCTATCTCAAATAAAATATAAAAAGGGCTGGAGATGTAACTCAGTGGTAAGGCACCCAATAGGGGGAGGGAAGGAGGAGGGGAAAGGGAGAGAGAAGAGGGAGACAGAGGGAGAGGGAAGGGGGAGGCGAAGTGCCAGCCATATGGTGGAATACTCAGGAATTCAGCTTCCTGCAGGGAATACCCAAACTTCTAAAATATTATTGTGGAAATTATTCTATATACACAAGTATTGAGTGACCAGTAAGGACATCTTTGAAAAAATTATTTCTAGACACAGGATTTGAAAATGAAATGCTAAATAGTTTTTCTAGACTCTAGTACAGTTAGATTGCATTCAGGTTCATAGCTGAGTCAAGTCTTCAAAGACCCAGGAGGTGAGTCCAGAGATTCAAAGCAGCTTTCCTGAGATCACACAAGAAGTTTAGGTCCAGGTGAAGAACTCATAGCTCCAGGATACCCTACTGCCATCCTTTCTTCAGTCTCCATGAACAGAAAGCCAGGGATTAGGTATCCATGTATACTACAGTGTGGAAGACTCTGAATTAATGAGTCAGTGACCTTATGCCTCCTAAAGTGAAATCAGGCTTGACTATCTGATGCCACTTCTAGGTTAACTTGAAGCACCAACAGCTAGCAAAAGCCTGCCTCCGTCTGATCTTGCCATGGAGCCATGCAAATTCAAAAAACTTTGGAATTAAGTCCACGTTGTGGCATGAGACTCTCATAACTTTGGGTATCTTTCTTTTCCTCCAATCAATGCCACCTTGTAACATGACATCCCAGTTTTGGTCTGCAGTCTATTCTGAGCTAGCTGAAGGTCAGTGAACCAAAAGTAGAATGAATTGAAATTTAGGACAGCTGTTTGAACATAGTTGCAAATACTCTATTAAAACCCAAAGAACATTTTTGATGTGTAGCAATACGTTTTGCAAAATCTGGTGGTTCCGTGAGTGTGTATGTATGTGTGTGTGTGTGTGTGTGTGTGTGTGTGTGTGTGTTCTTAAACACAAAAGATTCTATAAATAGAAATGACAACCATTGCCTACAGCACTGGGCACTCAAGCAAAGTGGCTGCTGAGCGGCGCCCATCCGGATCTGTTGAAAAGGCTGCTTGCTTCCTAGCTGTGCCTGTAGGCTTTGAGAATGAGCATCCACCCCCCCTTACCTGCTCAGTACCCATCATGTACCAGTGAGACTCAGAATCTCTACTCTGCTCCATGCCAGCAGTTCAAGGAGAGGTGGCATCCGGGTTCTGGAGTATGAGTATGACCTTAGCTACTTCGGAGGAGCTGAAGCTACTCCCGGCTCTCCCTACAAAATGAGAGGATTAGTCCTTAATTAGTTAGCAGAGTCTAAATGAATCAAAAATAAACCTTTGGTGTCATGTTGGGATTGTCTCCGCACAACTTCTCTTCCCACTCTATCAAATCAGGCTGATCCTTGCCAAACAAATAATTGCCCTGATACAGTATTTCATTAACCTTGTGTTTATCTGGTGGGAGCTGTAAACCCCAAATTAGCATGAATTGCTTCCGTGTTCCTTTATATACAGAGTTCTAATCAATTTTCAGCCCACTAAGAGTGTCTTCTCTGTGGATTTCTTTACGAGATCCCAAGGATTCAACATAATCTTATCATTAGGATTGTCACCCGTAACTAATGATTTCTAATTTAATTAAAGAAATGGACATCTATGATACTGGAATAAAACACTAGTAGGATTAAAGGGGGAAACCTCTTCTCAGCTCTTATTGTGTCAATCACAGTTCTCAATTTCCTAACAAGTTGACTCTTGTTAAAGAACTATGACACTAGTTGGCATAGCAATTCACAAAAGCCCTAGCTGGGACAATCCCATCATCCAGGGGTTGACATATGATTGCAGTGGGATCACTCTTTGGTCTGTGCTTAAAGAAGGCAGAGCCAGGGGCAAAGGGAAACACAGAAGAGCGCCCTGCTCTGAGTGCTGGGGGTTGATGACAAGCTGCCCCAGAAATGTGGCAGAGTACTTGGAGGGTGGAGATTAGAGGGATAACTGGCTACCAGGTCTATTATTTTCCACCTGAAATACAGAAAAGAAGAACTAGAAATGATTACCCAGTATGCTTCTATGAGCTAGACACTTGCACCTCAGTGCTGTTGAACAATAGTGCTGCTTGGCATTTTGTGGCTGCCCACAAAGGTGTATTTATGGTGACTAGAACAAATACGACAACATAGATGTCACAGTTCAGATGTGGGCTATCTCTGTTACATTTGATTGCCGATGCAGCAGTGTTGGGAGGTAGAACATTTAAGAGGGATGATGTTCTTCTGAAGGAGACTGGATTATTTCTCAAGGGAATGGATTTCTTTTCAAGAGAATCAGTTATCATGAAGCTTCCCCTCCTTCTCTTCTGCCAACAATCACTTTCCACCCTCCAACTTGCTCCTGCCATTTGATGCCAGCCCAGGTGTTATAATGAAGCACAACTAAGGAGAGTCACATGGGGAGAAAACACTCTCTCAGGCTTTCACAGAGAGCACATTGGCCAAGCAATGGCCGTGACTCATCCACATGGCTGACACTGACAAAGGTTCTACAATCTGAGGTACAGGTTCTCAGGATAAATCCTGAGGGGATTTCACTGACCTTCTCAGACCAAAAAGCTACAACTCTTGTTGCATAGGTCCTGCTTTACCTTGGTCTTAACCATCCAGTAGAAAAGTATGAAGACGAAATATAGGAAGTAAAGCCATGTTGTTATGTCGAGCTGTGGGGGACTCAGGTCAATAATTTCTGACATTGACAGCAAACAGAAGACCCAATGCTATTATGTGCTACTGGACTCTTTTAGAATATTTTGCTGAGTTTACATACCTATAATATTCAATAACGGAACTTAGAAAAAATGGGGTATACCGATGAATGTCCATTTTGTATCTGTGTATTCAAAGTGGTTAGGATAGATATATAGTTGCATTCTCTTAATGAATAGAATGATTTGTTCTAATGTTGTTTATAAATAGGATCTCAAGTCCGCATCTTGTACAGCAATTAACCACTAAGAAGAATATATGCAGTGTGTTATTTGTTGAAACTGTACTTCCAATTTGATTTGAAACTGTCTCATTGCTGTTTATCAAAATTTTGAAAAAAATATTAATAAAATAGTCTGTGGCAAGTAACATACATATAATGTAATATCTACAGCAAGTCCTACAAAATTATACAATAAAATACTTTAAAACTATAAAAAAAATAATGCAGCACAAGGCCCTTGGCCAAATGAAGCTGCCCAACCTTGGACTTCCTTGCCTCCATAACCAAGATAAGACTCTGTTTTACAAATTACTCAGCCTCAGATATTTGTCATAGCAACAAGAAAGAGACTAAAACACATATATAACACATTATCTGAAGTCAGTGGTGAATTAAGGTTTCTAAATTTTGCCTAAAAATTCTTCTTCCTAATTGGGCAACATGCATCTGTCTGTCTGTCTGTCTGTCTGTCTGTCTGTCTGTCTGTCTGTCTGTCTTTCTGTCTGTTCACCCATCCATCCATCCATCTAACTATAAGTACATATAATAAGGGAGACACATTTTGAAAAATGAGTTATTAGGTAATTTTGTTGTGCCAACTGTACTCATCAGCTTTCCTGTCCCTGAGACACAAAATCCAATATCTACAACCTCAAAGAAAAGGGCAGGTTTAATTCAGTTCACAATCTCAGAGAATCCAGTCCATGGCTGGCCGACTCTAAGGCAAAGCCATTATTGTAGAAGGGCAGGGTGGGGCGCAGATGCTTACGGGCATCCAGGCAGCAGAGCAGGGAAACGGTACCCAGCCAGGAGGAGTGGGCAGGTAGATGTGGCGCCCCAGGTAATGCCTCCTTGGCCTACCCAGACATGCCCAGAAGTGTGCTCCACTGCTCTCATGCATAGTCCCCAGCCCAGTCAAATTGACACCATCAAGTCTGCTGCATTAATATCAGTATATTTACACAAACTGAGACCACTATGATGTCACAGTGTGATATAATCTTATGAGGCCACCAACTTACCTTCAGTCCACCATTGACCAAAACTGTGTTGTATGGTATATGATGAAAGAACAACAAATGTTCTAGAAAACTTCTAGTGCCTGTTTTCAGCTCTTATTTAAAAATATGTATACCATGTATACGCTAAATTTTAGTACTATCTTAAGATAAAGCCATAGATTTTAGTAATCTTTTAGACCAACCTCCCCCCCC
>NW_004524599.1:2660487-2666176 GCF_000260255.1 Octodon degus
TTTTTTTTTTTTTTTTTTTTTTTTTTTTTTTTTTCAGAACTGGGGATTGAACTCAAGACCATGTACTTGCCAGGCAAGCACTTATTCTACTGAGCCATCTCCCTGGCCCCTACAATTTCTTAATAACTTTTATTTTTAGTACTGGAGATTGAACTCAAGATCTTGTACTTGCCAGATAGGTGCTTATGCTGCTGAGCTATCTCCCCACCTATCAGTAATTTTTAAAGGGCAGATTTTTGTACTTTGAAGTGATTTCTTTTATTACATTGAGGAATGAACTCAAGGCCTTTGCACTGAACTACATTCTTAGCCCTTTTTATTTTTTTGAGACAGGGTTCTGCTGAGTTTCCCAGGGCTAAAGTTGAATTCATGCAAACATTGCACCACTGAGCTATATCACCCACTAAAGTTGAATTCATGATTGTCCTGCTTTAGTCTCTCGGAATGCTGGGATTACAGACATGCACCACCATGCTCACCTATTATTTGTTCTTATCTAAGTCAGGATTACATTTCATTGTAAATTGTACCTTACAAAAACAATAACAATAACAATAGCCTTGCTTCCTGTGTACCTACAAGAACATGAATTTAATATTCTTCCTTTGGGCACTTTATTTTAGCATAAAAACATAACAGCATTTATAACAATCTAAGGAATGCTGAACTTGCTAAACATTCAATTAATATAAATATTTCTTTGCTTGAAATCACATGTTTTGTTTCAACTATGCTAGTATTATCTTAAGGATGTCTGAGTACTAGAGAAAACTAAGTTGAGAAACTTTTCTGAATAAGCTTGACATAGTAATATTTCACTCCTTTTATTGTAGTTAACCAATCTTGATTAAATACCCTGTTGATAGCAAGATAGCCTTCTAGGCTTCACCAACCTTAGGTCTCTTGGTCTGAATTCTGAGGCAGAGACCTGCAGCTGTAGCAGCACTCTGCAGCTTTAATCCTAGGGAAGTTGACCTCATTCTTGCACTTTGTATTAGGTGTTCTCTATGGGGGCTCAACAATTAGAGAAAACATACTGTTTGTGTCTTCCTCTGGTCATAGCATTTCATTGGATTGTGGCCCACCTTGTGGGTTCTGAGCAGTTTAACAGAACCCAGAGAGGTATTTGTGAGATATACAAGTGCTTGGCTGCTTCCAGAGAATCCTGCGCTTGGTGCCTTTAACTCTTACCTCGCAATTACAGACCAAGTCTGAACCAAAGAGTTATCCGGTTCAACAAGAATGTAATATCAGTAATGCAGCCACCATGGTCTTCTTTGGTTATCTGTAAGATATTAACATTAATAAAAATAGTGTCCAAAATGAATCTATGGAACTGAGTCCTTAACTTGCTTTCATATCGTTTAAGAAAACTTGCCAGCCAGGGCAATGGACTTAGCCCTGGTAGGCCCAGTCCCGATCCTGATAAAACATAAGCAGCCACACCTGCTCTTCCTCCCAGGCTCTTGTAAGGCGCATGCAATTCAGCAATGAAAGAGCTTCTCAGAGCAATTTTGTACTTTCACACAATATTTTATTCATGTATGTAAATAATCGTATATTTTTCATGCCTAGTGTGTCTTTCTTTGCAAATGTTTATTTTTCATGAGAAACATAGAGGACTCTGACAGACCGAAAAGAAAATAGTAAGAATTGAACCATGTGGCAACATGTGCAATCCACACAGCGCTGCCAAACATAACCAAGAAGTCTTACCCATCCTGCTCTAACGTATTGATCAAGCATCAAGCAGGTTTTTGTAAAGGTATCCTGGAACTTTGCCCTAGCTGGACAGAAAAGAGTTGGAAGATATTTTGGAAAGGTGGTTCCTGTGAGCCCTTGTTGCTAATCTTTGTGATGGGAATCGAGACCAAGTGTAAAGGAAAAATGTAGAGATGACCGCTAGATAAGACTGAGCTCCCTTTTCAAAACCTGTTGGGGAGAAAGGGGGAAACAAGCTCTCATCCAAGATGCTACCAGGCCCAGCTCTGCATTCAAAGGGGTACTGTACCCAGGGTTAACGGACTTGGGTTTTACAGAGGAAATGCTCTCGTGTGCTTGCTATGCTTTGACCAAAGCAAAGTGGATGAGGGGTTCCAGGGCACTGAGGGAAATCAAACAAGACAGAGAGAAGCCGTGGCAGCTCATTTCCACACTCGTACCCTTACTAAAGACTTGCTGAAGTGCTGACTCACAGAACCTGTGAATGTGGCCTTGGTTTAAGAAGGATCTTGGCAGGTATAACCAGGTTGAATTCAAACTGGATGAGTCATGCTAATCCAGTGACTGGAACCCTTAAAGAAGACAAACTAGAGACACAGACACACCCAGTGGAAAGTGTCACATGAACATGGAGACAGAGCTGGGACAATGCGCCTACAAGCCTAGGGTGCCAGTAACCATCAGACGGTAGGAGAGAAGCAAGGTACATGTTTTCTTTCAGAGCCTCCAGTAGGAACCAGCCCTGCCAGTACCTTTGTCTCAGATTTCTAGACTCCTGAACTAAGAGAACAAGCCGGTTTATGTTCTTTGAAGCTGCCCGGATTGGGATGCTTTATTCTGATAACCACAGGCAACGAATTCTTGTGCCATCCAGCAGGGATCCTCAAGTGTCTGGAATTTAATTCTGTGACTTTTTAAAACGTTCTTCTTGACTCTCTTTTTAGAGAATTGTAGAGAAAAAGGCAGTCAAGGAAACTTGTTGAGTTTGGAATCAAGAGGACTCAGAGAGCAATGATGACATTTTTACATTTCTTTATTTGTGTGACATTTTAAATCACACTTGGTAAATTTGCTGTGAAATGTGAGTGATTTAGCTATAGCTATAGCACTTAAAACTAATGAGCCAAGAGGCTATCTAGTCAGCGGTGAGTGTAGGATAAATATGTCTAAAGCCATAGTGAACATTTGGAGATGCTCAGCCTTTGCTGTTCATAGTCTTGTTCCTTTCATCAAGCCCCAAGTCTGTACTGAAAAGGCAACCAACTAGATCCACCCTAAAAGGTATGCTTTTGACTCCCAGTGCTCCAGACTGCTAAATGAAGTCAAGAAGCTCAAAACATGTCTGTCTGTCTGTCTGTCTGTCTATCTGTTTATCCATCCATCTACCTATCAAGAGAAAGAGCATAAATTTTTGGGCTGTAAAAGCATTTTCTCCTGCTCAGTAAGAACTAGTCATATTTTGCCTCTGATTGGTCATGCATATGCATAGGGTACCTCTTGCATATTTAATTAAGCATGCAAATGTGCTCGGGCAGAAGTCATAGATGTACTTTGCTTGTATCTGATGTGTTTCTCATTCAAGCAGGGCTGAGCAAATTGTAGATGATCAGAACAGTGAGGGAAATCTTAAGCTCCCCCAAGTAGCATGTGTCTTTGGGCCTCAACACAATCCTGGGCTGAACACTTTCTGTTATGGTTTAGATTTAAAATATCCTCCAAAAGTCTAATGTGCTCAGGTGGGATTTAGAAGACAATTGGATCATGTGTTGTACACATTGGTGCATTCATCCATCCAGTAGTTCATCCAGGAGGCAGGGGCTGGTTGGAGGGTTTGGTCAATGAGGTATCATTTGGAAGGGTGTATTCTTGCCCAAGTGTCTTCCTTTTATTCCTTCTGACAGAAAAGGTGAGCAGTTCTCCTAGACTGGAGTGTTCCTGCCTTGCAAACCATGGACTGAACCCATTGGTACTGTGAGCAAAAGAAGCCTTTCCTCTAAATTGCAGGTGCCAGGTATTTTGTCCCTGGGATAGGCAACTAATACATACTCTATCAAAGGAACCATGTGGTTTGTTAGCATATCATCCAGAGTACTTAGATGGCAGACTCTGCACAATATTTTCCCTAAATCTACTTCCTCTTCTCCCTGGAAATACCATGGACTACACTTCCCAGCTTTCACTTCAGTTAGTTGTGGTCACATGACACACCATGTGTACCATTCTGGCCACAGATTTTAAGAAGTGGGTTTCTCCCTTTGTTTCCTTTTTCTTTCTTCCAGAAGTCCCAGAGGATTATGGGCCAAACTATGGAAAGAACCAGGGCTCCTAAGAAAACAGCCTATTAGCTAGGAGCAGTGATGGCAAATGAATGGTAAGCAGGGAACACATTACTGCTGTGTTATAGCCACTGAGATTTGAAGACTGCTTATTTATTTATTTATTTATTTATTTATAGTATTGTAATCTAACTACTGAAGTGTAGTCCAGGAACTGTGTTGAATTATGAAAAATTTATTTTTTGGAAAAAGTACCTCATAGTGGTTTTAATTTGTACTATTCTGAACTCTGTTAGGGTTTTTGTTTTGTTTTGTTTTGTTTTGTATGTTAGGGAGGGATCTACAGGGTATTCAGGGTCTCACTACTAGATTGGATTCATAGTGCTCCACCTGTTTACAGCCTCCCAAGAACTGGGATTACAGGCACATGTCACCATGCCCAGTCTCAATTGCTGTCTCAGATTGCCCTGGGGCTGGGGCCGGCACAGCAGTCCTGGAGATCGAATCCCTGTCCTCTACTTAGAGGCACTTTAATCTGCTGAGTTATTTGGCTGGAACTCTGTTAGATTTCCATATTTTAAATTTTTTATTAGTACATATTTGTGGTACACAGTGATCACATTCCTCACGTGGAGTTGGCACATACACAGAACACATCTCAGTTCTTCCTTTTACATCCTCTTCTTTCTCTCCCCTCCATCCCCCTCCCTGTATCTCTTGGTCCCCTTCCCATACACAAAAGACCTATCATCCTCTTCTCTACTACCCATCTTCTGTCCTGCTCTTTGTTTATACATTGGGTTTCTCACAGAAGGGTAACCATGCACCCTTGCTTCTTGCCTATCTGATTGATTTCACTTAACATCGTAGAGAGCTTGATTTTGTCCTTCTTTGTGGCACAACAGTACTACACTGTGTACAAATACCATATCTGCTTTATTCATTCGCCTATTTATGCACTTAAAGGCTGCACCCAAGATCTGGCTACCATGAGTTACGCTACTAGAAGCATGAGCACGAATGTATAACTGTAATATGTGGCCTTTTAACTCTTGGGACAAGGCCTACGCGGGGACTAGTTAGGTCAAATGGAATTTCTAATTTTAGGCTTTTGGGGAATCTCCATAGTGATTTCCACAATAATTGTTGCAGTTTACATTCCCATTCCCACCAACAATGTACAAGGGTTCACTTTTCCCTACAGCCTTACTAGCATTTATTATTTGATTTCTTAATGATGGCTATTGTTTTTAAGGTAAAATGGAATCAATGTGTTGTTTCAATTTACAATTTCTTTAAAGGCCAGCAATGTGAATCATTCCCTCATGTAATTATTGGCCATTAGTACTTCCTCTTCTGTAATGTGTCTACTAATTTCACTTGCCCATTCTTGATTGGTTCTTTTATTTTGGGGGTCTAATTATTTGAGTTCTTTATATACACATATTCCTCATTTAATAACCTGTTTAAGGACTTGAGACTTATAACAGAGGAGTACTTTTCAGATATAAAACCTGCCTGTTGGACTTATGACCTGTCCTTTCTTTCACTTTTCTTTCTTTTACTATTCTTTCTTTCTTTCTTTCTTTCTTTCTTTCTTTCTTTCTTTCTTTCTCTCTTTCTTTTGTACAATTCTGTTTGTATTCATGTCATGTATTATGTTTATTGATTTGCATATGTTGAAACATCAC
>NW_004524599.1:2673316-2674654 GCF_000260255.1 Octodon degus
GGAGTAGTGGGGGGCGGCCCGAGGTGGTGGGAGAGGGTCCGGCCCATGCTGCGCCTGGGCTGGGACTGGTCCCCTGCTGTTGCATTTTGTTTGTCAGTATTTTGTCGAAGATTTTTTACCATTAGTCATTGTGGAGATTGTCCAGTAGCTCTCTTTTATTGCTTGGAAACTTTTCTGGATTTTGAATCAGAGTAATGCTAGCTTCCATCAATGGCTTTGAGAATTTTCCTTCCCTTTTGATTTCATGATAGTTTTAAGAGCAGTTGCATTTGATCTTCCTTAAAAATCTTGCAGAAGTATGCAGTGAATTCATTCAGACCTGAGCTTATCTTGGTTGGTAGATTTTATTATTATTATTATTATTATTATTATTATTATTATTGTTAGTTCTTTAATTTCTCTGTGTGACATTGTATTATTCAGGGTTTTTAATATCTTCTTAGTACAGCTTTGATAGTTCGTATGTACCTAGGAATCTATCCATTTCTTCCCAATTTTCCATTGTTTTAGAATACAGGTTCTCAAAGTAGTTACTAATAATCTGGATTTTGTCAATACTTATTGTGATTTCACCTTTTTCACTTCTGAAAATGCACCGATTGCATCTTTTCTTTCCTTTTTGTGTCAAGACTGGCCAGGGATTTGTCCACTTGGCTTGCTCTTTCCCAGAACTAGCTCCTCAGTGCATTGATTCTTTGTATATCTTTGTCTCCGTTTTGTTAATTTCTGCTCTGATCATCATAATTTCCTTTCTTCACTAGCTTTGGATTTGGATTGCCCCATTTTTTCCTAGAACCTTGAGGTGTATAACTATTTGTATTTGCTCTTTTCCTGATGTGGGCCTTTACAGCTATAAACTTCCCTCTTAGGCCTGCTTTTGTTGTGTCCCATTGGTTCTGTTGTACTGACATTATTATTTGATTCCACTAATATATTTCTTCCTTGATTTCTTCTTCAAGATTCATTATTTAATTTCCATGGATTCTCATATTTCTGAGGTTTCTCTTCTCATTAATTTCATTGAATTATGATCTAATAATATCCATGAGTTATTTTATTTTTATTTATTTTTGCTGTACCAGGGCTCAAATTGAGGACATTGTGCTTGCCAAGCAAGCACTTATGCCACCGAGCTATCTCCCTGGTCCTACAACTTTAATTCTTTTGCATGTATATAAGCATGCTATGAGTCAGCATATTTGTGGTTTATTTTGGAGAAAATCCCATGTACTGCTGAGAAGCTGGGCGGGACACTGCAGATCCTTAGTAAGTCTGTTTGTTTGAAGATTTGGTTCAACTCTGATTTTCTTTTCTCTCTCTCTCTTTTTTTTTTTTTTT
>NW_004524599.1:2675229-2676455 GCF_000260255.1 Octodon degus
GTCTTCACATTGGATTTCTCTCCTGCTCATACTTTCAATATAATATTTAATCTCCTAGATTTGTTTGGAACCTATTCATTGATTCTAGTGCTCTGATAAACTGGTCATTTACATTTTTTATCATTTTGTTTAGCTCAGCTAATGTTTTCTCAGTGTGTTCTGTAAGCTGCCTAATTGTCTTATTGTTTACACCCATTATCTGATTAGTTATATCTTCTATGCACTCCTTATGGACCTTTATGATCTGTTTATTAATCTCTGCTATCCTTTTGAGTAATTTGGCTGCGTTACTTTTCCCATCCTTCACCTAAATGTCGCATCAGTCAGCTTTCAGGGAGTTGGGAGTTTTGGAATGCTTTTTTTTTTTTTTTTTCCCCTTGCTTTGCCTTTTCATGTTTCTATTATTTTTTGTTTCATTCTGTTTTGTGCTTGGGTTTTTGGACAATGGTAATGGAAAGATTTTGTTGCTATTATAGAGATATCTTTAGTTGGTCTTCTTTTGGGTGGTGTTTCCTGGACATAGCTAAACAGTCCTTTGCCTTTGTCCCAAGATCCAACCACCTCTGTCGGCGCAGTATAACTGGCTTGTACTCAGTTCTTCAGAACTGGGCTGCAGTATAGTTAATGTCACAAAGGTTTGGATGTTGCACACAGAGTACACTTGTTAACAGCAACATCTATGTGGTCTTGTTAATATAAATAAATCAACAATAGTGGTGTCATCCAAGATGAGGTAGATATCAGCGTACCATAAAACCCGATAATGTACCACCTTTAACTTTAGGAAAGAAATCTATGATTAGTGTATACACTCTAAGACAAATCAGATATTGACACATAGCCAAAGTCTACTGAATGTGATAACTATACCTCTACTAATGATAGAAAATAATTCAATCGTAGCAGCCTAGAGTAACCATCTAAGGATTATAAAGCTTAATAGTTATACTGTTAAAAATATAGAGGATTAGGAATGGGAGAATGCAGAAAAAAGAACTGAAAAAATTAAATAATGAAAGATGAAGAGGAGATAAAACTGAGACAATGACTCCTAAAAAGAGTAGGATATTTATAGAATTAGATAAATGTAACAAAAAGCAAAAGAAATAAAAAGGCAAAAAAAGATATTATAGAGAATAAAAATAGAAAATATTGAAAAGAAAAAAGATAGAAAAAGAAGGAGAAAAATAAGGATGAAGGAAAATTGCCAAATTAACCAGCGATAA
>NW_004524599.1:2676711-2716231 GCF_000260255.1 Octodon degus
TCTAAGCCGACGCAGAAGCAGATCGTTGAAGCTTGCTTTACTCAGAAATGTCCTCTATGGACTCCCATCCAGCCCTTGGCTTTATTTTATTTTATATATATTTTTTTCTAGATCAGACTTATAGTGATTCTCCTGTTTACAGCCTTCCAAGTGCTGAGATTACAGGTGCGCACCACCACGCCCAGTCTCAATTGCCATCTCAGCATGCCCCAGGAGTGGGGCCAGCACTGCAGGCCTGGGGATCAAACGCCTAGCCCCTGTGCCTGCTTGCAGGTGCTTTAATCCACTGAGCTAGTTGGCCAACCCTTTTTACTTTTATTTTTAAATAAGTAGTTTCCTTCCAGGATCTGTAGTTTTGGAGTTCAATAAGTCACTGTTTTTTGTGCCTACCTTTATAGCCAGAAGTATTCTTCCTATAACTGATTTTCTGCTTACCCAGGCAATGGCAATGTCCACTTCTGATGTGTTTTTGCTCATGTTGGTAGATCTAGGGGACTTCTGCATTGAGCTGCCAACTTCCTGCAAGGAGATATGGCTCACAGCAAAGAGAGGAAGCAAGGTAAATAGCAGTGCCAGTGGGACCCAGGATGGTCAGTTGTTCGTGGGGAGCAGAAGACCACGAGGCAGGCAAAGCCTTGGTGTTCACTGACCACATTGACATGGAGGAAATGGTGAAGGCATTCCGGCAGGATGTGTTGGGCCAGTGGCTAGGGAGGCCCGGCTTGTAAAAGAAGGCATGAAGCATTCTTGAGAAAGGACCAGAACGGCCATATTCAGGTTGTGGTGAATGAGTAAGCTGCTTTGCAGTCAGTTCTAGGGAGGAACTTTCTCTGGCGTCACACAAGCCTCAGCAGAGATGTTTTCTCATATCTTAGCTCCACAGCCTCACAGTTTGCTTATGTGGACTCAACTATGGCTGTTGGAGAGGAGCTATGCTAGCCCACCATGGCATCTGTTTGCCTCCACAAAGACAGGCCCACAGCCTCAGGGAGACTCACTATTCAAACTGAAAACCAACTTAGGGAGTCTCCTCTACGCAGCCTGCACTACTTGCAAGTAAGCACAATCCCATTTGGGTTGTGGGAGGGGCAATGTGGGGGCTCTCCACAGGAGATGGTGAAGATAATCAGACCTCAGAAAGCAGACAGCAGGGCAAGGATAAGCGTTCAAGTACTTCACGCATATATGTTCAAACCCAGCCTTTTCTCATTGACCTCAAGCCAGGCCTGACTTTTCACCCCGAGCGGAGGGCAAGGCCTATATCTATCCTGGCCTGAGTTTAAATTTTGTGGAGGATTTCTTTCTAATCTGCTCCCTGTCCACAGCTTGTTCCATGGCTATCTCTTACCCTGTCACTATAGAAGGGCAACACCAAATGTCCTGAAGTGAAGTTGTTTTTTGTTTTGTTGAGTCCAAGATCGAAATAATCAATCCTTTCCTGAAATGGTGCCTGACTAAGTCCTCTCTGGTGGTGTGTTGGGCAGCCATTACTGCAATTTCTCTCTTTATGTCACCTGACACTTTAAGGGAGTCTCTCTGCAGCCAAATTGCACTTTGAACTTTGCCGTCTATAGTAGCCATGGACTCTCATCATTTGCCCCTAATTCTTCCAGCTCTGGCCACGTAGATTACTGCTGGGAAGCAAAGCCACCCTCTCGCCAGCTGCAAGCCAGGGAGTACCCAGGTTGTTGCATTCTTTGCTCTGTGCTGTGGACCATCTCTTCAACTTCTCTATCCCTTCTAGCTTTTCTCTCTCTCTCTCTCTCTTTCACTCTCTCTTCATAGCCAAATCATTATTTTCCAATGTCTGGAGAGGCTGAATTTTGCTGCTGGTTTTCCCTGATCATGGAACAACTTTTTAGGAGTCGTCCACAAAAAAAAAAAAAAAAAAAGTATAGAAATGTAAAAGCAAATTAAAATGCTGTTGTAATTTTATGCCACATCTAAATGTGACACATGGATTCATCCCCTGGAATGGGGTGGCCAGTGTGAGCACTGGAAACTCCCACGACCAGTGGCACATGGTATGAGGGAGACGCTGGTCGCCTGTAGGGAGTGGGATTGCAGGTTGCTTTTTCATGTATTGGAAACAAAAAGAAAACTTACTGTAGCTGTGTAAGGTCAGTGCTAGGCTAGCCTGCCATCACAAATAAAAGCTAAGCCATTTCAAGCCAATTTTCCACCATGAAAACTACTTAGCCATCTACTGGGACCAAGCCTGCTAATTCTACCTCTCAAACATTTACCGAATATATATTCTCTCCATCGCTGTAGCCTCAGCCTTCGGTTGGGTCTAACCTCTCCCGTGAAGATTAGTGGCGCCACCTCTCTACCTCTTTTCTCTTCTAAAGTCCTCCTTCCCTCTGGATTATAACCAGGCTTGTCCTTCTGAACAGAAATCTACCAAACATGCCTTACCCAAAGCCCTCTACAGTTCCCACTGCTTCTAAAATAACTCACTTGTAATCAGATATTCACTAAAAATTTAACCTTATCTGCTACTCTCTTCCTTGCAAATCATGCTCCAGTGACAGCTGAAATTTTATAAATGTGCCACCTGAGTCATGCCTCTGCACACTTGGGCATGTTCTTGCTTCTGCCTAGAGTCTCTTCCTTTCTTCTCTGTAAAACATAATGAGAAGAATAATCTCTTTAAAACCAGGTGAAGTTTCAGATATAATTTCTAATTTTTTTTCCAAACAAAGTTAATCTCTCTCTGTCTCTCTGTCTTTCTCTGTCTCTCTCTGTCTCTCTCCCTTTCTCTCTGTCTCTCTGTCTCTCTCTGTCTTTCTCTGTCTCTCAGTTTCTCTGTCTCTCAGTTTCTCTGTCTCTCTCTGTCTCTCTCTCTGTCTCTGTCTCTCTCTCTGTCTCTCTGTCTCTGTCTCTCTCTCTCTCTCTCTCTCTCTCTCTCTCTCCCTCCTCTCTCTTCCTCTGTCCCCCCACATTTCACAATTATCAGTTAAAAACCAGGGTTTATGTATGCTAGGTGTCTTACTACCTGTATTTCTGGGACAAAATACCCGACACCCACACCTCAAGGGAGTAGAGATTTACTGACTCCTGTTTTAATCTACAGGCAACACAGCATGGCAGAGGGGCCCAGTGGAGAAGCACTGCACCTGGCACAGTGAACAAGAAGCAGAGTCAAAGGAGGAGTCAGGCAGAGAGCCAAAAGCTTCTGGGGCACGCCCACAGTGACTCGCCTCTTTAATTCAGGGCTTCCTTCCTAGAAGCTAGTCAGCTTTGATCATCCTGTAACCCCATCACCTTCCAAAGGTCCCCCTTGTGCTACAAGGCTTTAGGGGGACATCACGATGCAGCCCACAGCACTAGGCAGGTCCTCTACCACTGAGCTACGTCCTCAGTCCCTATCCGTACATTTGTGTATCATTTTGCTTGTTCATATTCTAATTGTCTTTATGTTGATCTGCTAAGTTTTATAAGCATAGCAATGTGTGTTGGGTTTTGCCACTGCCGGGCAATGGAGAAATATTGAAAGAATAAGTAAATGAAGAAAACATAAAATCTGTAGAAAGATCTTGACTTAAAGTAACTGTATCTTTGCCTTCACTCTTTTTTTTTTTTTTTTTTTTTTTTTTTTTTTTTTTTTTTTTTTTTTGTGGTGGAACCAGGGATTGAACTCAGGCCCTTGCACTTGCCGGAGAAGTACCTATTCTACTGAGCCATCTCCCCAGCCCCTGTCTTCACTCTTATTGCTGGAAACCTTTTCAGCTACCATTAACTCTCTTCTAATTTGCACTATAAATGCAACAACACAGGAGGTCATTGCTAATGTAAGAGAGATGCAAAGATAGCAGGAGCTAGAATCAGTCCTCCACGCTATTTTTTGTTTCCTTTCATTCCTTGGATTTTTGGAGGTATTAAGCAAGCTTTGTAGAATTTTTAACAAACACGGTGTTAGTAAGTTTCTTTTTAATTTCTTGAAATTTCTTTTCTTTTACCCCTCTCTAAGAAAACACCTACAGGCAGGAAGAAATGGGAGGTGCCCCCACCAGTCAGGTGTCAGCCGGGCAACAGCCCCATCTGAATTAATCTATCATATTTACTAGGATTCTCTTCTGAGCACACAGCAAAACCTCTTTACCTTTCTGGATATTGTTTTGAAATCTACAGGGGAAAGAATGATTATACCCAGAAGTTGACAAACACATAATACAAACTCTAGCACATATTTTGAAATCAGATTCAAAAACACATTTTGACATCAAGAGTAATAAACTAAAGAAGCTATATGTCTGAAAAAGAAAAAAAGATTCATGAATACATTTTAAATGAAATGGAGTTGCAGTATCTGGTGGATAAAAAAAGGTATTTACCCACAAGGGAATAAGAGATGAAGAATATGTTTTGTTTATTAAAATTTGATGCATTCCTGACAGGGCTGTCACTTGATGTCTCACTGCTGGGTAGCCCTGAACCACGAGTGGTGGTGCTGGCACAGTCATGCGTGTACCACTGGTGGCTCAGGCCACTGAGAATATGCTAAAAGGTTTAGGGTGTGTGACAGGTTGTCGGTGGCTGGCTTTCGTCAGTGTCACCCTGCCCGTGGATGTGTGAATACACACTTTTTTCTGTGCAGTTACGAGGCGAGGATCACACCTTGCCAAAGACTGTAATTATTCACCATCACTTTAAAAGACACTTAGAGGTCATGTGACAAAACGAAAGCATGGGCAAGTCTTCCTCACAGGACCAGCAAGCCACAGCGTGAGCTAAGGAAAGGCCTATGGTAGCAATGGGCACTAGCCTGGTGGCTGCCAGTTTGTACCCAAGTCTGGGGGGTTGCTTCTGTTTTTTCCAAATGGCTTCTCATTATTTTTGTGTGGCTTTGATCAGCGGCGTGTATTTACCACTTACTTTTTTTTGTTTTCTAAAATGTATTTAGTTGAGAGTCTCCAGGGTCTCACTGCATAGATCATACTCTCCTGTTTTCAGCCTCCCAAGCGCTGGGATTATAGGAGCGTGCCACCACACCCAGTCTCAATCCCCATCTCAGCACGTCCCCGGGATGGGGTTGGCATGGTATGTGGGGAATCGCACCCTGGCCGCTGCACTCTGCCTGAGCAGGTGCTTTAGTCCACTGAGCTATCTGGCTGGTCCTGCCGCTTGATGTTTTAAACTGGAACTACCATCACCCTGTATAAAGTTTTCTGCAGAGTTTCTGAGGTCTTGTGTGGTGTGCAAAAGGTATAATACTCAATTATATTGTTTTAGGTTTGAAGGCACAAAGAACAAAACATTTTTTTTTTTTTTTTTTTTTTTTTTTTTTTTTTAGTACTGGAGATTGAACCCAGGGCATTTGCCTTGAGCTACATCCCATCCCCTCTTAATGTTTTATTTTGAGACAGGATTTTGCCAAGTTTCTAAGCTGCCCAGGCTAGGCTCAAATTTGGGATCTTCCTGCCTCAGTCTTCAAGACTGCTGGGGCTATGTGCATGAGCCACACACCTGGTTTGTACAAAACTTTAATATAAAGTTACTTTTGTTTACTTTAATGTTGATAACTTAAAAGTGGAATGTTATCAATCAAGGTGACATTCACCTTGCATATTACTGAGAACTCTTCTCTAAGTACACGCTGCGTTTTCAGTACAGTTTGTCAACCCCTAAATGGTGGTATATGTGTCAGTTTATTTTCCTTACTTGAGAATAAAAGTCTATTTATAGCAAAGACCAGAACATTTTTACAGTATTAATTTCTTCTTGTTTTGATGGCAACTTTGGTGTGACTTAGTATCTAAGGGCTCTGGGAAATAGTGCGGGAGAGCTTATACTGAACATTACACCTAGCTCTGAGGATAAGGAGAAGTGCATAAGGCTCAGTCCATCACGGCCAAGACAACCTTTCCCCAATATCCTGGCTGCCCCAGGCTCCTGGCTATGCCGCTATGCTGCTGAGATCCCAGGCTTCATCTGGGAGCTCATGCTTTGGACAAGTAGAGCTGTGGAACTGAATCATTGGTGATGACAGCAACCTGCTCCAGATGTTGAAGGAAGACAGCTGGAGAAGAGTGGCAGCCTCGGGACTGAGTTCCTGAGTCCTTTAAGTGCAGTCTTCAGCTTAGGCAGCTGGAAGGTCCTTGGGCCATTTGTTTTGCTGTGATTGATCACCTCTATTGATGATTTAAGTACCTTGCTGCCGGGATTTTCCTCTGTGACTCCCAGGTGAAGTGCTTAACCCGGTTATAGCTGTTCTGTCAGTGGCTCCTTAAGTATGAAAGCAGGCTGATCTCTGTCCCCTCCTGGTCCCAAGTTTTAAAAAATGACCCATCTGCTCTGTCTGCCACTAGGAACCTGCGGCTCCCTCTCATGGGCTAAGTCCCCACCACTAGCTCTACACATGTGAACTTGAGAGAACCCTAAGAAATGCTATCTTAAAAGTCTTGGAACTTATTCTTGCATCCTTTGTACATTTTTTTCAGAAATGCACTCTTAAGCATAATGAAATTATATTCAGATTTGTTATGGATTCTTTATATGGTTTTGTGTTCTGGCGATGATGTTACTGAGTCATCCTTCTTATAGTTCTCTTGAGTCAAAAACATCATCCAGCAGCTGGGTGCACATTCGTGAGGTTCTGTTTCCTTCACTGGCCCACGAGATAAGTCAATAATATCAACATGATTCAATGACAACATTTATTGAAATATTAGTTTGAGCAACATGAGCTACTTTAGGTCAAAGTTACATCATGACAATTTTACATGGTCTAGCTAAATATTCTGTAAGATGGAATATTTTGATTGGTGAAGGTCTGTTTTTCTTCTTATTCTTCCATTTTTTCCACCTTTGAATTCAGAGGAAAACAGCCTGACTCTGCTAGAAGGCAGGAAGTGTAACATTCTTCAGGCCATCCCAGTCCGACCCTTTAGGTCCTAGAAAGAATTGTGAAATGAACAACAGTGAGCTCTGCTGCTGGCCTGGCGCCCACCAAGTCCTGCCCTCCTCTGAGCCCCCACACAGCACCTCACTCCCCGGATGCACAGACCTTTAGCTACCTCACTATTGGGAGTGCCTTGGCATGGGGATACCAACACAGGCGGCACAGCACTGCCAACTAGTATTCCATTCAAGTCGGATTATTCCCCATATCTGTCCAGGGGAAGCAGATCTAATTCTCTTTTAATGAAATCAATGAAGAAATTAGGCAATCCTAGGAAGAATAATAACTTACTTTTCTAGAATAAAGTTTTGGTCCCAGATTTTTTTTTTTTTTTTTTTAAATTAGGCAATCCTAGGAAGAATAATAACTTACTTTTCTAGAATAAAGTTTTGGTCCCAGATTTTTTTTTTTTTTTAGCCATACAGTGTGAACAGTGATGATAGAGATCTGTTAGAACCAATGTTATTTATCCAAAATATCTGGCCAGAGTTTGTCTGGTGCCTGTTAAGTTGCCAAGAAGCAAAAGTTTCTCCCCAAACAGGTAGATGGCAGCTGGGAAGGCCACAGTGTGTGCTATGAAGTCCACATGGACCTTTCTATCCCAGGTCCTCCCTAGGTGGCTCTTCTGGTGCCCCCTCAGCTTCCCATCTGGAGAAGGCTCTGATGGGGCTTGTGGGGCTTCACTGCCTGATCAGTTGTGTTGATGGCGTTGCCTGCTTATGACATGCCTCAGCTTCAGGCCCAAAAGGCCCAGAACTGGCTTCTACCAATTACCAATACATCAGTTCTAATATGGTCAAATAGTTGTCATGTATTTATTGTATTATTTTCATTCAAATTATTTTGAACATTGGCTTGCTCCCCAATTTATTTTGAAAATGTAAAAGGAATGTGAGGGCGCATATCCATGTGCATGAGAAGAATGGAAGTGCAAAGGTAGCAACAGCAAATGCCCTTTTTTTCTCTGAATATGGTGACACTGAATGGTTACTGGGGTCAATAATATGATTTGTCCCTTAAGAATCACACACACACACACACACACACACACACACACACACACACGGTGTTACTCCATTGGGGGTTTGTTTACATAACTTTAGGAAGACTTTTAAATAAAGAAAACCTTTATTCTAACAGTCTACACATATCTGTTGGACTTTCTCTTTTTGCAGAAGATCTGCTACTCCCAAAATAAGTGCAAAGTAGACTGGCATTGATGTCCAGATCACATTCCATGTAAGGTAATTTTAAGTTTTTCACCAACAAAAGCTTCTGATGTATACTAGGACATGTGGTTTATAATGTACTTTCTACCAAAGAGCTCAAAGCCATTTAAAAACATGATCTCATTTAGTTTTATAACAGTCTATAAGATAAGAACTGAAGCAGAATCTATTTCTTTTTGAAATATTTAGGTAACAGATATTGAAGTAATCGAATCTAAATACCTGCACCAAATTCAGGGTATTGAATAAGTACTGGAAACAAGAATCCCCATAGGCTGCAACTGAGTTTATACTGGCTATTCCAGTATGCAAGTGGCTGAATATCAAGCAACTATAGCAGCTATTTTAAATTACAGTGGTCCGGGTTGAATAAAGAGGCCACGAGGAATATACTCAGTGAGGCAAACATCTGTACTCTGTTTGACACTATTACTGCACTGTATTACATACAAGTATGTATGAGAAAAACCACACTGGCATTATAATTTCTTATCTCATCAAAGGGAAGATTAATGGTTATAACCACCAAGTGTCACCATCTATCTTTCCTATTTAATTATGTCTTGTATTTTACAGATACTGTGTTTACTGCATTTCTGGCATTCTGCTCCTACAGCGCTGCTGTTGGACATCATGTTAGTATAGCAAGGTTACCTCAATGATACTCCCAGAGTCCTGGGCATGTCCAAAGGGCTTCCCCACGAGCATGCGCAGGCCATGTCTGCATGTGGATTAAGCTCCAATTGTACAGATATACCATGTTCACTGAGCAAGGTCTTAGAGTATGTTGCTTCTAGGTGCTGATTCTGATTGATGACCAACTGCTTGGATTCAAATTCTACTCCATCACATCCTAGGTGGGGAGCTTTGAACAAGTTACTTAACCTCAGCCTTCTCATCTGCAAATTGAGGGTAATATTATCTCGCACAGTGACTAAAGGCGAGTTGTTAGGTATAAAATGCTTAAAATAATACCTGATGCATAGTCAGTGCTATGAATAGTTGGATATATTATTGTCATTATCACTATTCCTACTTATTCATTAGAACAAAGATAGTTTCCCTAGTGGGATACTCTCTGAGGTCCCTGCACATAGACATGATGGTGTAAACACATTGGTGAGAGATAAAAAGCAAGACTGTCAAGGTTTGCAGTAAACAAAAAGTGATGGGGGTTAAATAATAATCTACAACTGAAGAACTAAGAGATCCAGTCTTTTTTAAAGTGTGAGCTCTGTACTGGCCTGTAGTGACCCAGCATGAGCACATGTTCTAAAAAGTGACCTGTGTGATCCATCTGATTAGACCATGTTATGTCCACGTGGTTGACACTTACTCATATTTATTAATAAGGCTAAAAGGATGTACAAATTCTCAAAATATCTACATCTTTAGTCAGATTAGATATTTTGAGTGTGGGAGAGGAACCTGATTCCCAATAAAGGAACGTCTCTCTTTCTGTCACATTGAACCATTGGTGCTATTTCTTCTCTTAAGTGTGCCTGTAGTCGATTTTATTGAGAAACAAATAGCAATGAGACAGTTTCAAAACTGATTGCTAGCACAGTTTCAATAACTAATACATTGCATATTGTCTCAGAGATTATTCATTGTACAAGATGCAGACATGATATCCTGTCCACAAACACTATTGAAAGAGGTATCTTTTTAGGAACACATATGAAGCAGGAACCTTGGCATTGATCTATTTTAGTGGCTTTAAGGCTTAATTAATGAAATATGTTAATCAGCTCTCCAAAGTTTATATACTAGATCTCCTGGTATGTAAGAGCCTGAATCCTGTTAAACAGAGCTATCATCAATAACTCAGGCAAATAAGGAAAAGAAAATCTTCTACTGAATTAGCCAAAGGGGTTTGACACGTACCATCAAGGTTCCTGATTAGCACAGCAATATTTCAACGCCTCTTGCGCTCATAAATTTCAGCCAACAGTACAGTGAGTGTTCTAGTCAGAAATAATAAACAGTAATGAAGGAGTCTTCTGGTTTCTTCAAGTCCATGAAAAACAAGGCATGAGTTTTTCTAAACAGCAAGAAACTCAGCTAAAGCCAATTTGGCTTTCCCCATTCCCTACATAGAAGATAGGGTCTGAATAGATTAAGGAAGGACAATAGAATCTAATCTTGTGATGCTTAACCATGGGGACACATTTTAAGAAATGTGTCAGAAACTAATTTTCATTGTACGAGCACCACACACTGTAGTTGTCCTGGCAAAATGGGTCAGATGTCAGTGGTAGAATCCTATGTGACCACTATCAGATATGGTTTATTGTTCACTGAAACATGAACCACATAACTGCGTCTATATAGATGGCCATGTTTTGCTGTGGGAGGCATTCAAATTGCTTGGTTACCTTAGGGAGCTCACTTGTTACAATACTACTTTTTTATTAGTTCAGGAAAACTTTCCTATATTTTTGAAGTCAAGGAGAGATGTGGAGATCTTTCATATAAAAACAGCTCCATATAAATTTGATGTGTGCATGAAGGCATAAATTCCACTGCTCTGTTCGTCTTCCACCTCTGTGACAAATACCTGGGAGAATCAACTTAACCAAAGAAAAATGGACATGGGCTCAGTTTTGAGGGTTTTAGTCCAGGCTTGGTTGGCATGTTGCTTTGGGGCTCAGGATGAGGCAGAACATCCCAGTAGGAGTAGGTAGCAGAGGAGCTTGCTCACCTCGTGATAGCTGGGAAGCAAAGAGAGAGACAGGGAGGGCCTGGAGTCCCGGGGCATACCCACTTCCACCTGCTATCTGCACCTCCAGTGCCTCCTAACAGCCCCGTGGCTTGGGAACCCAGCCTGAAGCGTATGGGACATTGGAGGCCGTTCAACATCCAAACTATAGCAACTGTGTTCACACTCAAAAGAAAAATTATATCCACTTTATTTTATAGATGTTATAAAGCTATAAATTTCCAGGTGTGAGGTTGGTAAAACATAAAGATGGCAAAATATCCGCCCTTAAAGAAGTGACAGTCAGAAGGAAAGAGTGAAAGCTGTGTGGCATTAAAGTGCTCTGTGCTCACTGACGACAGTATCGGACAGATACAGGAAAGGTTTACATCAAATGCAGGGCCACCTCTGCTTAATTCTCCTCATGCTAAGGCACAGAGGGCTGGAAGGGGCTGAAGACACAGGTTACAAAGTGACCTGACCACTCACTGGGCCTGGGGTGTGTTAGGTAAGTACTCTCAGTGGATCCCCCGCACTTACTCAGGGCCCCTGTGTCATCATTCCCTACCATCCACCCTGCAGGAATCAGCAGTTCAGAAAGGGTAATCTTCCGGCTTGGTCATGTAACTAGTCACGGGTTGTACCAGTTTCCATTTCTTTCCACCAGATCGCAGAGCCCTTGCTGTCCTTCCCCTGTCTGGCTTGTGACATCAATTATATATGATCACTTCCATGCCAGATCATCTGAACAGCCTAAATCCAGTATGTTTGGGAGAAATAATACAATGTCACCTGACCAGTCTGTTAGAAAAAGAAATAATCAGGAGGAAAAGATGATTGAAGGCTAGAACTGACAATTGTGTCTAAATAAATGCTTGTTTGTACTAAATTCTTCAATACATGTGAGCAAAGAGATAATCAAACTCAGTCAATCAATGTTGATAATATAAAATTTGCACCAAAAGAAGTCAATTGAATTGCACAAGTGTAAAAGTAGTGCTTTTGTATTTTTGCCTTGGTGCTTAAAAATTGTGCTTGAGATAAATAAAATATTTGTGCTTTAAAGAAGAAATCAGCAAATTGCTATGAAGATTTTTCTGCCAAAAACTAGTCATTCTGAATGGACGAGAACATTTCTGTTTTCTGATTTGAATGTACTCTCAACAGCAGGATACTGAAAAATGGCTCTAAATCCTTCCCTCATTCTCTTGTCCTTATTTTGTTGTTATACTCATTTATTTCTTGATTTTAGTGCAGTTCAGAAAACCAACAATTATCGTGCAGGATGCTTATTATAGTGAAAAGTACTTAATGTTAAAAGCACGCCAAGAGGGCTCTTAAGGGAGATACAGAAGGAACAGAACCCATACCTAGGTAAAATCTGAGCTTGTGCCTGTGGTTAAAAATCATAGAGGAAGGGCTGGCCAAATAGCTCAGTGGGGGTTTGATCTCCGGGCTGGCCCCGCCCCAGGGGTGCACTGGGACAGCAATTGAGACTGGGCATGGTGGCACGTGCCTGTAATCCCAGCACTTGGGAGGCTGTGAACAGGCAGATCACTACGAGTCCAATCTGGTAGTGAGACCCTGTAGACCTTTCAATAAAATACAGAAAAATAAAAATCATGGAGCTATTTTAACCAATCATTTAACTTGATAGCTATTCACTGGACTGATGTATTATAATGGTATAGTATTAACAAATTCCTTCCCAGAGTTAGAATGATTTGGGTTGGCTCTCTTCATCAGTTTGATCAACTGGTTTTAAGGGGTCAGATCTTCATTTTATGTGTGTTTTTCAGCCTGCTGAAGGAGTGAGCGCTTTCCTGGTTCCATCCCAGGTGGTAGAATGCAGCAGCTTCAGGGCTTCTTCCAAGGCAGCCAGCTCAGGAGGAACCAGAAAGGGGCGCTTGTGTCCACAGCGGGGCAATGCTAGTGCTGCCCCGACTTATAGGTGTGAACCAAGGCCACACCGTAAGTGTGGACTTAAGATTCCTTTATAGCCCTCTTTCTTTGGATATGAGGAGGCAAAAGCAATGTACACTAATTAAATCAGGTCTACCGATACTTAAGCTATGCATCAGGAGGACGACAAGGCACTGACTTTTGAGGTAACCCAGCAACCAGAACAGCAGCAGACACATGTCTACACTTGAGCAAACCATTGCTGAATAAACAGATAAATGTGTGTGTGAGTTTGGGTATATTTAAGCCCAAAGTATTAAATATTCCATTAGAAACACAAAAGCACTTAGCATATGTTTTCTAGTACAAATTCATTAGATCTGGTATCTTTAAAGATCCAAGTGTAATATGAAGAAAATAAATTGTAATCCCTTTTTTCAAAATTCTCACAGTGAAGTTAAATCACAGCTCGTGATAAGTCCAGAGTAAATAGTGGGAGCTGAAATTCCTGTCCATTAGGTCAGATTTCATCATCAATTTCTGCATGGCTCATTAATTTATAATTTGCCTAACAAGCAATAGAAAAGCCTGAAGAAAATATGAAAAGAAAATAAAGAATTTATTTGGTCTACCCCTGCGCTCTCAGCTTGACATGTACTATTGATTCTTGATCACCTGAGCTCAATTGGGCAAGAAACAAACAAATCCCAGGTAATATTATTTTCATTTTATCCAATTAATTGAAATCCTTATCAACATTTTTCCAGAGCTGGTAATTGTTAAATTGATTGCTTTGAGTTTATTTCCCAACTTTTAGGATGCTGTGACCAGAGAAAAAGAAATCAGAAGAAAGACAACAGCCCAAATCATCTACACACTGGCTAATTGTTCCATTAATAATTATAATTAGGAGAGATTGAGGGTTGGTAATAAGGACAGGTCTGTGGTAGGATAGAAAGTGTCCCCCCTCAAAAGACAGCCATATCCTAATCCGGTACCCTATGAATATGACCAGAAAGAAATTTGCAAATGTGACTAGGAATCTTGAGATTGAGAGTGTCTCGGGTGACCCATGGGAGCTTAAAATGTAATTACCTGCCCCTTTATGGAAGGGTGGCAGAAGGAGTTTTGAAACAGAGAAGAAAGAAATGCAAAGATACCGACCTTGCCCATGACTGAAGCATCACCACAAGCTGAGTGACGCCAGAGCCACCAGAAGCTGAGGAGGCGAGGAATGTGCTGTAGCCCTGTCAGTGCTTTGATTTTATTCCAGGGACTCTGATATCCTGGAATTCAAAACTGCAAGAGAATCCTGCTGCTTTAAGCCACCAAGTTTGTGGTAACTTGTTATAACAGCCACGGGAAACTCGCAATGCAATCTACTTAGGATTATAGTCGATCTATTCACGTCTCTGTGTGTGCTTATGGGAAGGTGGGGGGAGTCTGACAGGTTTGCCTGATTATAGTAATAATGACCCACCCAATCTGGGCTTGTCCCAGCTCTCAGCCACAGCAACCTCTGGAAATTGGCTTCTTCTCTAGCTGATCAGATTTCTACGGGTGAGTTGTCTGGGAATGCTATCCAATAGATTAGAACATTTTGCGGTGGTAAGAGATGCTAATTTCCCAGTGTTTAATAGCAAAAGGAAGTAATGCAAAATAAGAAACTCCCTCTGAGCTATGAAGGCCTTGCTCACTTGTCTTTTGAGGGGCGTGCACGTGCGCACACTGGTTGGAAATGTTTTACACACAAGACGCCAAATTTCTCCACACAAGGCTGGCACACGGTGCCATGCTGGGTGGTCTTAGAGAACATTTTCCATCACTCAACAAATACTCACAAGCACTTTCTCTGGTACAACAACTTGCCTAAGTACCACAGTGGATAAAAAGAAGTAAAAACAGATTTACTGGCCTCAAGGTGCATGCAGTACAGTCGGGTTGAAAATGTTATCCAAACGAAGAGATAAATGCCAGCAAAATTCAGCTATCTGAGAAAAGCTATAAAGCATGCAGCTGGTATCCTTCCTGAGATGTTACTACCTTGAGTTCTGTTCATCGCCTTCCGGTCTCCTACCTGGGCTTCAAAGTGAAAGCTGGGCTTTCCTTTTCTTTGCAGTGCAAAGCCAAAAACTTTCTGCCATTTGCAAAACTCTATAAGTTTTACTATTTACTACAGACGTCATTATTATGGGCTGGATGCTTGTGTCTCTCCAAATTTCACACATTGAATTTATGAACTCCAATAGGAAAGAATTTGCAAGTAGAGCCTTTAGGAGATTACTAGGCTTAGATGAGGTCATGAAGATGGGTCCTCTAGGGTGAGATTAGCGCCCTAACAAGAAGGGATCTGACAGCTCTCTCTGTGTGCAGCATCTAGGAGAGGTCCCATGAGCACATGGTGAGAAGGCAACCATAGGCAAGCATCCCTTGCTAACAATCACATCAGCCAGCGCCTTCACTGTAGACTTCTCAGCCCCCAGAGCTGTGAGAAAATAAGTCTCTCATTTAAGTCACCCAGTTCAAGGTGTTTTATTTATTTATTTATTTATTTATTTATTTTTTATTTTCTGTATTTTAGGGAAGGGTCTGCAGGGTGTTCAGGGTCTCACTACTAGATCAGACTTGTAGTGATTCTCCTGTTCACAGCCTCCCAAGTGCTGGGATTACAGGGGTGGGCCACCATGCCCAGTCTCAATCCCTGTCTCAATGCACCCCATGGTGGGGCCAGTATGGCAGGCCCAGGGATCAACCCCTGGCCCCTGTGCCTGCTTGCACGCACTTTAATCCACTGAGCTATTTGGCCAGTCCTCATGGTATTCTGTTACAGCAGCCTGAATGGACAAATGCTCTTACACCAGGAAGTCCTTGAATAAAGAGGAAAATACAAGAACATAGTATCAAGGGAGAAAGGGTAATTTTTCCAAAAAATGGAGAGGTGTGTTACAAGCTCTGGGAGTGGATGCCTCTCAGATAAAGTCCCAGGAAGGTGTGAGACCTCCACTGGCTTTGATGAAATACTGCCAAGGCAAAAATACCCAATCCTCACTATTGGCCAGAAATAGCAAGTGTTCAAACGATCAATGAAGTTTCAATACCGTGGGCTTCAGTGGTGACTGTGGTCAACTAGAACATGGAGACTTCTTCCCCCTTTTCTGTAGATCCCACAGGAATCCTTCACTCACTTCTAGGGACCAGGAGAGCAGCCTGTCATGGCTGAGGTAGGATATTACAATTGCTTGGTGATTTAGGGACTCAGAATCTGGATTAAATTGATTTAAGTACAGAAGAATGATTTTTGTAAAGTTCAATGAAGGTATGCAGATTTCTACTTGCTTTAATAGGGCACCCTGCCTTGCACCACGAAATCTAGCTTTCCTGGTCACCCCTGTATTGCCCAAAACTACACCAGAGCTCACCAGCTTAGATCTAATCACAGACCTAGCTTCCTCCCTAGATTGGAAACAGGACTCAGCTGGACTTCTTCCTTTAAAAGCTTTCCTGGGTGCTTCCAGCCAAAACCAATCTCTCCTTTCTCAATACTTGGTATCTCTCTTTTGGATTCACCATTAAGTGAGTCCTCTGGTGCACATGTTGAGTGTACAGCTTTTTAGCTTGTGCACATGTTGAGTGTATGGCTTTTTGGCTGATTATGAATTCCTGAGGACCCTGGACAGGCTCCCTGTTGGATTCGTCTTTGGGCTTTTCTCTGCAGTTCAAATCCCACTACCTCTTCGCTGCTCACCCCAGCCCCCAGCACAATGTCTTCACCTTCAAAGGTTTGCAGTAATTTCTTGTTGGATTTCATCTGGATGCGTGGTCCCATCAACCAGAGGAGACTGAGAAGTGACTAAAAGTGATCACGCCAGGCCTTTGGGAAGAGGGAGGTGGTAATTTGGATCTTCAAGGAGATGTGAGGGT
This sequence comes from Octodon degus, assembly GCF_000260255.1. Taxonomy (NCBI): domain Eukaryota; kingdom Metazoa; phylum Chordata; class Mammalia; order Rodentia; family Octodontidae; genus Octodon; species Octodon degus. Next base: position 2,693,369 of record NW_004524599.1, read on the forward strand.
TTTAGGTATTTATTTTTCTTTCCTATACTGTGGACTATATTTTGCAAACAGAACAGTGTCACTGCCAAGCACAGAGGACTTCCCCAAAACCTTTCTGACTTACAAGGGGTGGTTCCCCTGGGGGGAAAAAAATCTGACTTAACAAATTATTTTCACACATTAAACAAAAAAAATCCTCATGAACCTGAGCTTCGTTAATCCAAACTTTGAAATAATAACACCCAATATTTGCATAGTGCTTTTTTGTTTACAGAGCAAAAATAAGGAGAATACTCATATTTAAAGCCTATTTTATCCTAATCTGACCTCATGAGATATGTATCTAAGTCCCAATCCGAGAAACAAATATGATCAGGAGAGCAAGTAGTTTGGATGTTTCCTGGTTCTTCTTTTGTTTCCTTCATTGAGAGAAATCACCAAGATAGACCCACTTTATACTTGGATTCCCTCTAAACCCTGACTATAAGGGGGTAAGATTGAGACCAAGCTTTATTAAGAAAATTTAAAATGTACAAAAATTAAGAGGAGGATTTAAAAATTACTAACATGGACCTACTTGCAAGATTTGCCATAGGAGAAGGATTGTTTTGAAACAAAAATAAACCAGGGGTATTTGTCAGCTAATTAGAAGACAGTGGCATTAGTGTAATAGAACAATCTGGTGGTATCAGAGAATATTAATTAGTCGGTGAACCATGGTAATGAGGTCTCATGCTTCTTGACTTGCTGAATAAAATCCTCAAAGGGCCTTTATCACACGCCACTTGATTAGCCTAACTTGAGCTTATGTATATTTGAAAGCAATAAAATTGTATTTGTTTCAAGTAGAGCCCATAACTCAAAGTTATTATTGATTTACTCTGATCTTGCATGCTACAGGTTTTTAAACGGTGACACTTGATTGTATTTTTCTGTTTAGCTTTGATCTGAAAGAGCAGAATAGAGGCACCTGACTTTACCAGAAAAGCCTAAATCCTCAGCTTTCATAGAAAAACACACTCTGTCCCATGCAGCAGAACTGAAGGGTATAATCACTCTTTCTCAAAAAAAAAAAAAAAAAAAAAAAAAAATTCAAGGGTTGAAAACATCACATGCTATGAATTATAAAAAAGCCAAATCTTGGTTTTGTAAGAATTCAGGACAAAGCTCAGAAGTGCAGTGTTATAGAGCTCAGGCAAAAGCCTTACTTATGTGAAAGGGCTTTGTGTGGAGGAAGAGATTTTGTTTTTGAAAATTTGTCTTTTCTGAGAGCTTTTGTGAAATATAAAAATGAAACAATTCCTTGGGCGAACCCACAGAACATCATCAAGTAGAATGATGAGCATCTAGCTTTGGGGGCCTGGCACGGTGGATTCTGAGCCCCTGCCTGACCTCTAACACTGTGCCAGGGTCACAGAGCAGGAATTAAAACCTCATTTTCCTGGGAAGTTTGATTCCTCTGATCAGCATCTTCTCTTTGTAGACTTTAATTCTAATGGGCCACCAGGTGCTTTTGAAATATACCAAAGCCTAGGCATTGGCGGATTTAGCTCAGGAAGCCTCAGGGAGAAGGGCTGGAGAAAGAGAAAGAAGGCGATTTCACCCTGAAAGAAACCCAGTTACGCTTTACATTGACCGAAAAAGTCACTTGAATGGACTGAGCTCATGTGCAAACAACGGGTTAAGTACGGGTAGTGGATAGAGAAGAAGGGTTGGAGACAGAACACTGCACAGAGTTTTACAAAAGTAAGAACACATTTTTGCAGACCAAAAGTGAAGTTACTCATATGGTACATACTGTTACAATGTCTGGTATACAGCAAACACTCAATAAGTGGTTATTAATTTTAAACAGAGAACTACACAGATCCAACATACTCCTCCCAGGATGCTTTGGAATTGGAAGATTGGTATCTTGCAATAATCTTGAAGACCATCTCTCTTCAAGTATCCCTCTTCTTTATTCTTTTCTTTTTTCTATCAACAAATAGCAAGTAGATAAATGAAATCTCATTTTAGCTTCTAGGACATTCATTAACCAGTTATACATTGCATTTCTTTGTTTTTCCATTCTGCATTTTGAATAACTTCAATCTTTCATGTGACTGTTCTCTTTCTTAAACTGGGTTTGATTTGAGTTACTAAGACCTTTAACTTCACTTTGTGTGTGTGTGTGTGTGTGTGTGTGTGTGTGTGTGTGTGTGTGGTGGAATCGGAGATTGAACTCAGGCCCTTGAGTTTGCCAAGCAAGTGCTTATTCTACTGAGCTATCTCCCTGGCCCCTAGTTTCACATTTTATTTATTTTAGCAGGGTCTACAGGAACTACAGGGTCTCACTACACAGCTCAGACTTGTAGTGACTCTCTTGTTTTCACATTCCCAATGGCTGGGATTACAGGCACGTACCACCAAGCCCAGTCTCTATCGCCGTCTCTGCGGGCACCGGGGATGGGGCCGGCACAGCAGACTGGGGATTGAACCTGGGCCGCTGTGCTCTCCCTAAGCAGGTGCCTTAGTCTGCTGAGTTGTTAGGCCATCCCATATTTTAATTATGTTTTAAGAGTGAAAAAAACCATTTCTTTCCTTTACCTGTTTTGTTCTCTTGCTCATACACTCAATCTCTTTTTATATCTTGAAATAATTAAGCTGTTCTTCATTTTCAGTCTGTACCCAATAACTTAAATTACTGGGGAGTAGATTGTGCTTGTATTGTTTCTACTGACTATTTTTATTTTTCAGTGCTAGGGGTGGAATTCAGGGCCTTTGCTTTGAACTACATCATCAGCCCTTTAATTTTCTTTCTTTTTTTTTTCTTTTTGTATTTGAGGCAGGGTCTCATTGGGTTGCTAAATTGTCCCTGCTGGGGTCCAGCTCATGGTCCTCCTGCTTCCCCTGGGATTGTGGTGTGTGTCACCGTGCAGGACTTCTACCGACTCCTGCAGATGGTGGGTTATTTCTTTGTGGTGTGTGTGTATGTGACCTTCACACTTGTTCACAGTAAGTCCTTGAGAATGGATAGGTATTGCTTTCTAGTCTATCTGTCAAATATTTATGTTGGTTTCTTCTATCCTACTGGGGTCATGGCCAGTCCCATAACACTTTAAAACAAATTTTTGGCTTGAAGTTGGAGGATAACACACATAGGATGCGTCTGGGCAGCAAATGTACAAAAAGGTCAGCTCTTGACTCAGCTCTGTGCCCCTTCTGCCTCAGCAATGCTGGTAGCAGCATTTTCCCTGTGGTTCCTGTCTAGCAGACAGGCTTATGCCTGGTTGACCCTTACAGGAAGGGCAGTCCTGTGGTGTCTCAGACTTTCCATAGAGTCTTATATCAGATGCTCAGCCTGGGTAGCCCCTGTCTACTTCCCTGCAGTTTACGGAGAAGCTTCGAGCTGCTGGAGCTCAGAGCCTGAGCCAGCAATGTGAGCCCTTGTTCTCCTCTCTGCATCCCTCCTGCTGTCACTTCGTACTTGGCCCCTGTGGATTCCCTTTTTTATTGCCAACCTGACAATACATTTTCAGTGATTTTCGAAATTTTAATGCACATTGCAAATTGTTGCAGAGGGCTGGTTGTCCAGAGTAACGGATCAATGGAAGACCTCGTAGTAGCTAGCCTAGCAAATTTTCTGTGGGTTTTCTAGGCTCCAGAAGAAGAGCTGTACAATAAAGACAACTTTAAGAACAGTGAACCTCGTTCTAGTGGCTTGCATTTAAACTTGCCTCTCTGTCACCATTGCCCAAAGTATTATTTAAAGGAAGGACTAGACAACACAGAACCAGTGTACTTCTTTATTTTTTAAAGAGTGTGAGTCATTGGAATTTCTGCAAAAGCAGCAAAACTTTCTCCAAGCCAGAGGGTCAAACGAAAGCAGAAGTGATAGTGATTCCTGATACTGATTTAGATGTCTACAGAAAGTGGACACGAACATCTGCACACCACAAGGATAAAAATTCACTTCATTTTGTTGAAGCCGCTAATGAAAACCTGAAAGGGGCCAGCCAGGTAGCTCAGCAGACTAAAGTGCCTGCTCAGACAGGCACAGGGACAAGGATCCAGTCCCCATGCCATGCTGGCCCCACCCCGGGGTGCTCTGAGACAGTGACTGAGACTAGGCGTGGTGGTGCGCACCTGTAATCCCAGTGCTTGGGAGGCTGAAAACAGTAGAATCACTACAAGTCCCATCTGTGTAGTGAGGCCCTGTAGTCCCTGTACTAAAATATATTTAAAAAAGAAAAGAAAGAAAACCTGAAAAACCACTCAGTGGAGGACAACAATATTACTTATCCAAAATGAGTCTCAACAGGGACCATCTTCCAAGAAGCCTGCCATGACAATGTGTATATTTTAATGTCCCTTACTTTTCTCTGCCCAAACTTGATAATTTAAAGATTATATGCCTCAATTACTCAAACATCCATAGAGAAGTCTATGACAATCCAAGTGGGCCTGTGTTTCTTCATCGCGAGATTACAGCTCTGTGTTCTTCAAACAACATGAAACATGCTCACGTGTGTGTTAGGCGACACCTTACAGTTTTCGGCATAACATAAATGAATCCTCTGACTTGAAAGCTTTCTCTTTTTCATGCCTCTACAGAGGTTTCCAATGACAGGAGGTTTTTTTGGTTTAATTAGTTCTCCACATTCTAAAAATTAGCGCAAATGGGTTATACAGGTTCATGGATTTCATTTTGGCAGCTTTGTACGTGCACATATTTTAATCATTCCCCCATCGGCCCTTTGCCCCACTATCTCCCTTAGTTCCACTTTTTTTTTTTTTTTTAGTGGAACCGGGGATTGAACTCAGGTCCTTTTGCTTGCCAGGGAAGCGCTTATTCCACTGAGCCATCTCCCCATCCCCCCCTTTTTTTTTTTTAAAGAATTAAGTAGTTTGATTCTTTTTTATTTATTTACTTATTTATTTTTATTATTTATTTTTTTTTTTTTTTTTTTTTGCAGTACTGGGGATTGAACTCAGGACCCTGCACTTGCCGGGCAAGTGCTTATTCTACTGAGCTATCTCCCCAGCCCTAGTTTCACATTTTTGAGTTTCCTCTATGTATATGATATATTTTTATCATATTCACTACCCCACTATCTGCCCTCACGCTCTCCCCCTTATTTTCTTCCTCTTGTCTAATAATGGTCTCCTTTCGATGTTTTTGTAATCTTTTTAGAGTCCACATATTAGACAGAACACACTATCTGTCGTTCTGAGTCTCCAGCTCCTCTACAAACGATGATCTCCAGGTTCAATCACTTCTCTGCAAACAACAAAAGTTCATTGCTTTCATGGCTGAACAATACTGCACTGTGTATATACAAGTGTCTTTACACGGTGTGAGGAAAAAATACAATGAATGCCCTTGCCAAATACCGCTCAGTGAAAGGCAGGCTCTACAGACATTGTGCAGTGTGTCCTCCTCATCCATCTCCTCCACTAGGTCTGCCACTCAAGCACTTCTGGCTGTTCCCCAGAGTCAGAAGAGCATGATGGTAAATGTTTCAAATCAACTTAGGACACCGAAGTAGCACAGCTAAAGACATTCATGAAAGAAGACTTCCAGAACTGCTCCAGAAAGTGGCAAGAATGATGGGATAAGTGTCTTCTATGGGAGGGTGAGTATTTTGAGGAGGAGATTGATAGCAATGTGTCTTTTTTTTAAATGTGTCTTTGATTGTAATGAATTTTTAAAATATTCACCACATGTTCTGATCACAGATTGTGTACCACATTTCGTTTTTTCCTATAGTGTTATACATGATTAACTATTCTTAGAAAATGATGATAAAAACAGGACTGGTGAGATGGCTCAGTGGTCTAAAGCACCTACTTGGAGCAAGCTTGGCAAAGCACAGGGACCGCGGTTTGATCCCCCAGCACCACATGCCAGCCAGCCCCTCCCCAGGTAGGCTGAGCTGGCCACACACACACACACACACACACACACACAATACACAAATAATAAATAAATGTTTTTAAAAAAGAAGAAGAAAATGGTGATAAAAACAAATTGGCCTCTAAGTTGGTTTGACAAATACCAACTGGGCTGGCCTTTTTAAAACACAGGAAGGCAGGGCACATAGCAGTTCAAGAAGGACACGCCCAGCCCAGGGTGTCACTTAAAGAGCCTGGACTGCGCCAGGTACTGCATACCTTCATTGGTCCTGGCACAGTCTCGTCCCCTGCTTGCTCCTGCTTGGAGTTCCTGGCAGCGGTCCTGCCCTACCTGGCCCTGGCACAGGATCAGGTCCTCCAGGTGTCCCTCCATGTTCCACTGTCCTCAGGGGAAACAAGTGATGTGGGCGATGCCCCCAACACTTGGCCTTGGCCAAACATCCAGGAAGGTCTGAGATGCCATAACAGAACAAAACAAATCTTTTTTGCCCATGAAGTCATATTTTCTTTGATGTTCTGAATTCCTAACCATTCTTATCTGATTTTATGATAAAACTCCATCCAGCACACTCATTGGAGGGTTTTTCAACCAATAAAAATGAAGGGCAACTTTGACTTTTTGAGGAATAGGTAAAGGGCATTTTTAAGCAGGCTTCCCTTGTATAAAGGGAACAACTCTTACTGAAGTTCACATTTGCTCTTTATATTTTCTTGAATTTTTGTAAAATATACCTAAGATAAAATTTACCACTGTAACTATTTTATCTCCAGAGCTTTTCTTCATTTTAAACTAAAACTCTGTACCTATTAAATAGTAACTACTCATTCTTCCTTCCCTCCAGTCTCAGGAAAACACCGTCCTACTTTGTCTCGATGCTCTTGCCTACTCAGACACCAAAATACCTCACTTAAGTGGAATTATGCTGCATTTGTCCTTTTACGTCAGACTATTTCTACTTAGTGAAAGAAGTTCAGATTTACACACATTCAGGCATGTGCCAGAATTTCATTCCTTTACACAGCAAATAATATTCCATTTTATGGATGTACCATATTTTATTTCTCCAATTATCTGTTGTTGGGCATTTGGCTGTGTATAACAGAACTATAAAGATTGGAATACAAACATTTGTTAGAGCCTCTTCTTTTGGTCTTTTTGAGACAGGTTCTTGCTATGCAGCTCAAGCTGGCCTTGAGCTCACTTTGTAGCCCAGGCTGGTCTTGAACTTAATGCTCACAATAATTCTCCTGCCTCAGCCTCCTGAGTGCTGGGATTACAGGTATGCACCACCATGCCAAGACTTTTTTTTTCTTTCTTTCATTGAGGTCTTTACTTACAGTTTCTTGTGGTTGTCCCCAGAAGTGGAAATGCCGAGTCTTACATATCAATGTTTAGCTGTCGAGGACTCCCCATACCACTTCTTCAGGGGCTGCACAATTTTCCATTCCATCAGCAATGTGCAAGGGCCCCATTTCTCCACATCTCCCCCTATCGGGTATTGCCTATTATTTTTTAAATAACAGCCATCCCACAGGATGTGAAGGAGGGTCTCACCGAGTTTGTCATCAGTGATGTTATCTCCCTGTGGTCTTGTTCACAGTATGATCCTAGTGGTCTGTCATGAGAAGAGACCCACTCACCAGGGCTGGCCTCTCATTTGGGGAAAAGCTCGGGACACTCCCTGTCCTTTTCAGGAGGATGGAAGGTGCCTCTTGTCCTTCCCATAGCACACTGCTCTTTGGGCACATGCCCAACTAGCTCAGGCAGCATGACAGACCCTGGGGAAGCACCAAGCAGCCTCCATGGATGGATGGGCAGCTAGTACTAGAGCTCAGCTCAGACAGGCCCTCTCGTTGAGTGCGGTGTGCATGAGGACGCCTTTGCATGTCACAGATAGCGTCACACAGAGCAGACCAAAGCGCACAGTGGGTTTACGGCAAGGACAAATGCCTGCTTGTGGATGATGCCTGCAGCACACAAGGGGAGCTGGGGAGATCACTAATGAATAGAAAACTCACAAAGCTGGTTAAAAGTAGTGGTAGGTGTCCTGGGACCTAATTTCAGGTGGGAGCCTGACAGTTGCCACTCGTCATGCTTTTTAAAAGTTGTCTTCAAAGAGGTGCTGGAAAGCAGAGCCTAGTCCTGCGGCAGGTTAGCCAGAGAAGCAGTTTGGATGGAGAAGCGGTACGCATAATGGAATCATCATTTGTCTTAACACAACCCATGCTGCACAATTGATGCTTTCGTATGGGCCTTAGCTGGAAGTAGGATCTGCCTAAACTGATGTAGAATTCACTGAATTAAAATGAAGAAGTAGAGACTGGGCATGGTGGCACGTGCCTGTGATCCCAGGACTTGGGAGGCTGAAACAGGAGAATCACTATGAGTCCAATCTACGTAGTAAGACCCTGTAGACCCTGCCTTAAATACAGAGAAAATAAATAAAAATAAAATGAAGAAGTATAATCTATACTAATTTGTACTTTTATATATATATATATATATATATATATTGAACACAATTTTCTATTTTTGCTGTAATTAGTATATTTAATGTAAATAGTTTTGTTAAGGAGTACTTTGTTTTCTTGGTAAGTCAAACAACTCACCTACATCCTTATTCACATTTAACGCCCTATTGAGAATACAAACGTAGAGTTTAGCTCAGTTCTTATGTGCATTAGCAGGGTTTAAATTATTGAAATCTTACTGCTGGGACTGAGTCACCATGCTGGTTAAAATTTCTATAGTGAACATCTAATTATCCCATTCATGAGTTATAAGCATACTGCCTTTGGATGTTAAATACTCACTTCCTAGTGCTGTTTTACTTAAGGTTCATAAAAGATTCAAAATTGACTCCATTATATTTTGGTCTTGAGGCTATATTTTAGTTTTCTTCTTTTTTTGATTGATTAGAACACTTTATTCCTTCATCAAGACAAATAATACATAGTTCTTACATTTCACAGATAGTTGCTGAGTTTAACATTTCAACAGGTGATGTTGCTGATGATTATCCATTTTTGGGGGGGGTTATACACATATTTTTTATTTGCATATATGTGTGTGTATGTGTGTATAAAAGACAGGGAAGAAGTAATATAAAGTCAACAGAAAATGGAAATATACTTTTTAAAGTTTCTAATACTAGGAGAAGATATCATACAATGTCTTTTATATAAATTGTAAGTCAAAGATATAGTATAAATCTTAGAACAAAAATTAAGATTAAGCAATATTTGGAAAATTAAATATTAATTAATTAAAAATTAAATGTTTCAAAACAATTGAACTAAGAAAAGTTTTCATGATAGCAAAGAAATGCTAAGAATAAAACATAAGATAAATACTGGAATGGCAATTAAATGACCAGCACTTCTAACAGTTTGAGGATAGGATATCGCACAAAGTTCTAGTGTGTTGTGGACATGCATAATGACCGTGACAGTTACTGGTTGCTAGGTGTCACTTGTGGAACTGAGCTACAGCTATTTCTTTGAAATCCACCCTGTAGACTCAGGTGGAATCATGACCCATAGGGTGGAAGAGAAGTCCATTTGTAGAGTGTGCTCATGGAAATATTTTGCTGCTGAACACAAAAGAATAACTGAAAGACTACTACTGTATACCTCTTATTCTCCTCTGTTTAATTGTTTGCCCTATTTGGTGGGTACTTTCCATTCCCATTCATGGGGCTGTGATCAATTTGCTCCCTCTCTAGAACATCATTTAGTAGTCTGTGTAGGAATGGCTTTGTCATCATGCAATTCTTTAGTTGTTCTTTGTCATGGAAGTATTTCACTTCTCCATTATACTTGAAAGAGAGTTTTGCAGGATATATCAGTCTGGGTCGGAATTTGTTTTCTTGCAAGACTTGAAGTACTTTGCTCCATGCTCTTCTTGACTTGATGGTTTGTGAAGAGAAATCTGCCATTATTCTGATGGGTTTTCCTTTAAATGTGATCTGTTTCTTTTCTTTAGCGGCTTTTAGTATACTGTTCCTATGCTGAATTTCTGGGATCTTGATTATTATATGTCTGGGTGTGGTTTTAATTGGGTTGATGTTATTTGGAGTTCTATATGCTTCAGTTACATGAATGTCAGATTGTTGCCCCATATTTGGGAAGTTTTCTGCTATTTCTTCTGCCCATATTCTTTTTATATCATTTGTATTGACTCCTTCCTTCTCATTGATGCCTATTAGTCTCACATTGTTCATCTTTGCATCATCTTGCAGGTATTGAATTATTTTTCCTGCATCCTAGTTGTTCTAAAGAGATCTTTTCTTACTTTTTCACTAGCTGCAATGGTGTCTTTCAGGTCAAAAAGTCTATTTTCACTTTCACTCAAACGGTTTTGCCAGCTTGTGATTGAGGTTTTAATTTCCTGTATATCACTTTGAACCAGTTTCATACATTCTATTTCTTTCCTAAATTTCTTATTCAGGGGTTCCATCATTTTTATATTCTCCTCTATTTTTTTATCAGTGTATTCCTTAGACACACTTAGCACTTCTTTGATTATAGTTATTATTAAATTTTTTAGTTCAGAAATTATTTCTGATCTGATTTCTTCTATACCTTTCTGCAGTTGTTTCTTTACTGCCAACGCTATTATTTCAGAGATATCTGGCGTGTGATTTCCAGTTTCCTCAGTGCTAGTGTCTTCTGCAATTGTACTGGGTGGACTCGGGGCCTGAGACTGCATTTTGTTCCTTCTCTTTGTCATTCTGTACACCACTGTCTTCTGACCTTTGGTGTAGAGCTTAGATAGAGTTATTACCTTAGCACCAGGTCTGGATCTATGAAGTTCAGATTCCTCCAGGTGGGTGTTGTTTGGATCTGGCTGCTGTGCTCCACTTCTTTCTGCTGCAGCCCTTAGAGTTGAACCTTTTGTGTCTCTCTGGCAAGATGTTCTGCTCCTGAATCAGCTGGGTGGGTCTTGCCTCTAGCCTCTTTGCAGGGAGTTCTGCTGAAGGCTTCCATGCTGGGCCTGCACTCTGGGTCGAATGAGGATCTGCGGGCCCCAGGAGGTCTTGCTCACGCACCGGGCCTGGGCTCTGGATCTATTCAGGATCCAGCGGGCCCCAGGTTGTCTCACTCACATGCCAGGCCTGGGCTCTGGATCTATTCAGGATCCCACAGGCCCCGGGTCAACTCACTTACTCGCCGGACCTGCGCTCCTGGTCTATTCAGGATCCCGCAGGCCCTGGATCATCCTTAATTTTCTTTTTGAAGTGAGAATATCTTGCTATGTGGCCCAGACTGGACCTGAGCTCTTGGGCTGAAATGATCATCTTACCTCAGCCTCCTGAGTAGCTGGGAATATAAGCGTGTGACATCATGCCCAGTTGAAGTCCTTTAGATATTTTTTGTTTGTATTTTGCTTTTGTTTTTGTAACACTGGGAGCTAAACCCAGAGCCCCCACACTGTGCTATACCTGGCCCTTTAAAACCCTTTTTACTTTGAGACAGGGCATCGCTAAATTGCTAATTTGTCTAGGCTGGACTCGAACTTGCCATCTTCCTGCCTCATCCTCCCAGAGTGCTGGAGTTAAAGGTGTGTGACACCATGCCCAGTTTAAAGTTACATTTTATTTTTTTTTTATTTATTTTTTTTTTGTGAATAATTAGTAAGTTTAATGTAACTTTTGACCTCTGCTTTCTCCTGATGAATTCAGTTATTTAACTTTAACATAATTATTTTTTATTTTATGAAAAAAGTAAACCAAAAATTTCATAACAAAATAATAGAATAACAAGTTAATACATTGAATATTGTTATATTTAAAGTAGTTAATCAGAATACAAGATATGGGTATAAAATTATCCATACAATATTAGCACAAACATTTCTTTTCAGTGAACTAAGAGACACTAGTAGTATAACTATCTTGTATTTTGTTTTCTTTTATTTTTTTTTTCTTCAACAAATAATACACTGCATATATTATTCTTAGTGGTTAATTGCTGTACAAGATGTGGACTTGTGATCCTATTTACATTTTAAATAGCCTGTAGTCCCACCATTTGCCATGGTGTATCTCTTCTATCTTAAAGCTGGATGTTTCTCTGAGAATACATACAAGTTCACATGATATGGACAGAAAGTCGACCATTTGTGGCTTTTCCTCCCTCCCTTTCTGTTCTCTTCCTCCTCCTTCATTTGTTCATCTGTTTGATAATTTTCTACTCAAATACAGACAAAACCTGTTCTTCACCCCCAACTGAGACACCAAATTCAGGGGTAATTTTCAGCTCTGAGCTCTGCTTCAAACCCTTCATCACAGCCTGAGTGCAGCAGACCCCGCCCTTGGGGTGACATGCAATCTGCTTGCTGGGCACACCTCGCCACCCACAGCCGGCAGCCAGGACGGAGGACAGTCGTGGTGTTATCTAGCAGCTCTTACCTGACACTTTGCCAGGCATGGTGGCAAGGCCGTGCCTGTCCATGGCTGTGGCCTTGGCCATCTCTGTCTGCTCCTCCATGGTCCTGGATCCATTTTTATAATCCATGCTGATCCTCTGATATGTCCTGGACTTACCTGTTCAACTGTTCTCTTGGTCATCAGAAATAATATTTGTAAGAATTTTCTGACTCTTTTCTTAAATATTTCTAACTGATAACATAAAAACATGCACGTTATATGTATCAGTGGGATGCTATACAATGTTTTGAAATACTGTGTAATGTTCCCATAAAGTTATAGATTTAGCTCTTCAGACAAGTATCATTTCCTCATAGCAAAGCTGCTTAAAATCCTTCTAGTGTTTTGAATGTGCAGTACACCATGCTGGTTGTGAGGCTCCCACTGAGCAACAGCACCCAGAACCTCCTGCCCCTAGCTTAGCACCGGCTGATCAACCTTTTCCCCATCCTTCTCCCCCTTCACTCTCCCCAGCCTCTGGTAACCACCCTTCTCCTCTCAACTTCTTTGAGATGGACCTTTTAGATTTTTTTTTTATTACATAGCTCTAACTTTCCAAAAGCTTTTAGGGTGTGCTGGTGGATGGATGTCCCAGGCCTATACCAGGAAAAGAATGATTTTAGTGATGGCTCTGCTTTGAAGCGTTGCCTCCTGTTGCTCAGGGAACCGTTTGTGGGACACTTTCTGAAGACTCTCAGTTAGTGAGTCCTCTCACCTCCTCCACACCTTTGTGCTAATCTTATACTTCCACTCAGTTTCCCCATTGTAGGTTCAACCCAATATTGCTACTCCTTTATGTCCTGTTTTATCTTATTTCAGTTTTTCCCATATTCATGTGCACTTACCTCCTTCTAGCCTCTGATGACATCGACTAAGATTCACTGTGCTTGTCGTGTCCATCTTCATTTCTGCAGAAATAAGCCATGTGAGGAGGGCCTTCCTCGGTCTATTTTGTTCACAGACATGTAGACACGGCCAAGGTAGCTAAGACAGTGCCTGGCCCATAGTAGGTGCTCAACAAACATCTGATTGAATAAACTTAAGAATTAAGGTATGCTAAATCCTAATTGGTATTATTTATTGTATATATCCTAACTTTCCAAGTGCTACATGGTACTGTTTTTTAAAAAAGAACCTACATTATCATGTCTCATTCCTTCACAACCCTATTATTTTGAGAAACTACCAACATGACTACACATGTGATCAAACAGAGTTAGAGAGGCAAATTCATTTGGGAAAATTAGCAACAGAGAAGGAATTTGGGTCAAACATGCCTACTACACATCTGGGTTGTTAATCTCTCTCCTTTAATGGCTCCTACTGACAGCTGCACAATTTGTGGGCCAGTTGCTAAAAGGAAATGCAAGATTCCTTGCTCAAAAACTCTGAATTTTGGGCTGGCCAGATAGCTCAGAGGATTAAAGCACCTGCTTAGGCAGACTTAGGGACTCGGGTTCAATCCCCGGCATGCTGTGCCAGCTCTGCCCCCAGGTCATGCTGAGACAACATCTGTATAGTGAGACCCTGTAGACCCTGTACTAAATACAAATAAAAAAAAAGCCTCGGAATATTACGGCTATAGCAATAGAGTATTAAACCAAGAGTATGCCCTGCGTGATCTGGCAATTGTTCATGAAGCCAGCCCCTGGCTAGTAAGCATATTTGCTCAGCCTAAGCAACTGAAGGGCAGATGTCACACTCTAGCCCCATCCCCTGCATTTTAGCTGCAGTGCTCCAGTTGGCTGCAGTTTGTTGTTTGACAAATTGCTGGACTGTTTTCCATAGTGGTTGTACCATTTTCCATCCTTACCTTATTCATAGGGCTTTGACTTCTCCACATCCTTTCCAACACTAGTTATTTTCTGATTTATTTAGGTAACAACCATCTAATGGGTTTGAAGTGGTATCTTCTTCAGATTGGTTTTGCTTTTCCCAAGTGACTAATGATGTTGAGTATCTTTTTATGTGAGAAATTCTATTGACTTTGCCAAACCCTACTGTACACAGTGCCAGATTGACAGTATTCTTGTTTTCTCCATATTATGCCATAAGTACTGTGATTGTCTTACATGCTTCTGTATCATACATATGATATCCTTCACTACTTTGGACATATAAATGCTCCTAAAACAGTGCTCATTGCTTACCTACGACCTTCGACCTATGGCCTTGTGTGTGTGTGTGTGTGTGTGTGTGTGTGTGTGTGTGCGTGTGGCCAGCTCAGCCCAACAGGGGGCGGGACTGGCTGGCATGTGGTGCTGGGGGAATTGAACTGTGGTCCCTGTGCTTTGTTAAGCTTGTTCTAAGTAGGTGCTTTAGACCACTGAGCCATCTCACCAGCCCCCCTATGGCCTTTTTGAAAACAGAATGTAAATTTGCTCAAGATGATGACATACTCTTTTAAAAATGGTCCCTTCCTTAAGTATCTTACAAGTAGAAGTGGCCATATGTCAGACTGGTGACATTACTGAGGTCTATTGGAAAGGGCTTTTAGGAAAGCTGTTGTGTATGTCAGAGAGAGAGACAGAGACAGAGAGAGAGAGAGAGAGAGAGAAAGAGAGAGAGAGAGAGAGAGAGAGAGAATACTCTCTATTGGTGTATGCTCATTGCCTTGTCCCCTTGCTTTCTTTTTCTTTCTCTTTTCTTTGTTTATGTATTTGGTACAGGGTCTTACTACACACCTCAGACTCGTGGTGATCCTCCTGTTTTCAGCCTCCCCAGCACTGGGATTACAAGCATGTACCACCACCAGTCCTACCCTCAGTGGCTGGCTTACCACACTGCAGGGGTGGGGCCAGCACAGCATGTGGTGCCGGGGATCAAACCCTGGTCCCTGCACTTGCCTAAGCAGGTGCTTAGTCCACTGAGCCATCTCAAGTGCCCATTCCCGTGCTTTCTTCTCCTGCTTGGAATATAGGTCATATTCCATAACCATGATACCCATCTTGTAAGCACAAGAACATGAAGCACATGGTAAGGACAATGGGATGAAAACTGCAAACCATGGGACCCAAATTAAAGGCCCCCTGAGGGCTTCTTCAAGTCCCTGCCCCTCCCTGCCACATCTGGACTCTGTGATCAGTTGGGAGAGCTGAAGCCCAGTTTAGGGAAGTCTCTGTGGTTGGCATCTCGCTGCATGTGGCCCCAGGTGATCTTAGCTGTTACAATGGGGCAGAACTAAAGCCTCCCAAGCCTAAGGAGAGAAAAAGCAGCAGAGGAAGAGAGAAACTGGATGAGTCCCAGAGGCCTCTGCAAGAGGAAACAGCTCTGTATTTAATACACATGGCGAAGGTCTCCTCACACTGAAGGTCTGCTCGTGGGCGAGGAGCCGGGCGGCCTGAGCCTCCCCCAGACCCACAGGCAAGCTCAGGTTTCCGCTCACTCTTCCTGGGGCCTTCTAGCATCTTGCTGCCTATCCAGGCTTCCCCTGAGAATAGTTAAAACATGAACTTTAAGAAGGTTGACAGAGGAATGCAGTCCCCGCATTGTAAACCTGCACATCTGGCTGTGCAGAGTGGGGCCACCCTAACAGTGAGAAATAACCTTGACCCTCCTGAAATAGTTGGAGCAGAAAATTGAGAGGCAAAACTCTGCTGATTTTTTAAAAAATAATAAAGTTCCCCAAGTATCCAGCTCCTTTAAATCTCTTGGCTTATAGTGAAATAAAATACATAGGAAATACTAGGATTTTGCTTTCAGGAAAAATCTTTTTCTTACTAGGTAGACCTAAATGGCAAACTTGAACTTGCTTTGCTCATTAATTTTATGGTTTGTATGAGTGTCTCCACCTATTGGCTTTCTTTTCAGGCCATTTAAGATTATTGATTCCTCCTTCCCTAGCACAGTGCTGAGTTCTCTAAGGACTAGTTAGAGAAACATTTTCCAGCTCACAGTGTGCCGTTTAAAAATGATTATTATACTGAGTATCTGCAGGTCTTCAGCTTAAGGCTTCTCTTCTTGGTTCTCACAGCTCAACAGTTTATGCATCTTTCTCTTATTGTTTTAGGGCTGATTTCAAGATAGCAAGCCCCTTTCATAATACTCCTTCTCTCTGCTTTTATCTGGTGGCTAAAACAGTAACGGAGACAATGGCAAAACCAGACAAGCGGCAGGGAGTTGTTTTTTTTTTCATAACCACAAATTTCTGGAGGAAACAAAATGATGGTAAGTAGTCATGTGCATTCTTTTGGCGCAAAAGTAGAAATGCTAAGTTACACATTAGTTGTTGCATATATTTGCATATTGATACATGAAATGCCAGTGACTTTAACAGCATCGCAGCTTAGCTGAGACAGACGCACACAGACTCACATGGGCTGACATTCAGATGCCCAATCAAAGACAAATTGGTCCCCGGGAAAGGGTGGGAAGACTCCAATCACAGGAAGGAGACTGGGAGGCAGCTAGAGGTTCTTCAGGGAGAGACAGAAAGCCTAGGAAAGCGCAGGGCACTCACAGATGCAGCTTTGTGCCACCTCCTGGCCCTAAGCCTCCTTTCTCATGCTCTTTCCCTCAGGGTAGACCTGGCCCTGACTGCAGTACAGGCGACAGGAGGTTTGCAAAGCCTGGAGTGAATCAGAAGATGAGAACCAGTGTGAGTCCCAGAGGGGCAGCGGGCCTTGAGACTAATGTTAAGAAGAGATAGGCTGCTCTTTTCTTCTCATTTGTTTGCTTCAAATTAGTATTTTTGCTTTTTCTTTCATAGTCTCAGGTGGGGGTTCTAGGTAAAGAACCAAGTCCCAGCTGTCTGCCCATCTGGAAGCTTCGGCATTTTGTAAGCAAAGGCATGCCGTGACGATTCTACACTGGATGGGCTTGTAAATCATCTATTAATGTATGTCATGAGGACTTGGGTTTCCTACTAAACAGTCTACTCCTTGAGAGACCTCATCCACCTCTGACAGCTCATTAATAATTAGGACAAAGAACTCCTTAAGGAACATTTTCCATATGCTTTTATAGCTTGTAGGGCTCTAACTCCATAGTGATTGTCTATATGCTAAGTAGCTTTAGCTTAGTGCTGGAAATACGTTCTCCAATCCCTGGTTTCTTATGTTTTAAGATTACCCCAGTCATCTTTGATTCTTTTGTGTTTAACTGGCTATTGTAAAAATCAATTTTTTAAAAATTGCAACAAACACCTTTCATTTAATACCCACATATTGTGCACCTTCTGTGGGCTAAATATTACAATAGGGCTTACTTAAGTCTTGCAGTAAAGGTGACGATGAGTAAGACTCAGGGGCCTGGAATAACTCACAATGGCAAAAGAGTAGCACACAAATACAAATGGCTATGCCACAGGGGAAGAAATCACTTTATGGAAGCATCCACAAAGTATTGCAAAGAGTCAGAGAATGAGACACTGAATCTATTTGCCAAGTTGGGAGGGCAGCTGACTCAGAGAGGAAGTGAAACTTACACTCAAACATGAAGGGTGGCTACGATGTTAACAGGAGAAATGTGCCGGGTGGGGTAGAGTGGAGGAAGTGCGGGAGGGGAAAGCGAGAAGGGACTGCTGGGAGGTACATCATGGAGCACATCCCATGTTTTGTTTCCATACAAAGCTCATACTTGGGGTGGCTGTACAGAGGACATTTGGGACAGTTGGAGAGTGAGCATGAGGAATCTTGTTGGTACCTGGAGCTTCATTCTGCAGGCACTGGGCAGTCACAAGCCTTTGTACAATGGAAGGCTAGGAGCAGAACAGTCCTAGGAGATTAATTTGGTCTCAGTGTGCAGAATGGATTGGAAAGAGGGAGAGGAAAATTTCAGGGTGAGGAGAGCAATGTGGAAGCTACTTCATGACTTCAGATCTGAAATAACAAGGACCTTCCTGAACCAGGACAGCAACAGTGGGAGCTAAAAAGCTAGAGGAGATACAAGAGTCGTGGTGCAGACAAAGCCCGTAGGTTTTGGCAATGAGCTCGATGCAGGTGGTAGGAGGTGACTAGAAGACAACGCTCACTGAAGAGTATGCCAAGCGCTATACATGTTAATTCATGTGGTCCTCTTAACAACTTGCCAGAGTAGATAAAAACTGAGGCACAGCTTGTACAACTTCTCCAGGACTGCAGCACCTGTAAGAGGACTCGATTTCAACCACAGTCTCTCTGGAGTCTGCTGCCGTACTTCTCCCTGTACTGCTCTGTTCATGTCTACTCTAAGCCTTTCACCCTAAAGGTCTCCAGTCTGAGTGACCTCTCTCTGCTGCCCACCCATAAATACTGAATGAGGTTATGAGGACTGAGTTTCCCTCTGGTTCTGACTCACAGAAACAAAGGGAAAGTAACCACAGTCGGGAAACAAATCCATTCAAATTGCCGAACCAATGTAAGTAGTACTTTGAATGAGAAGCAAAAAATTTTACCATTGTATTTATACTAAAAAGACCCTGAAAAATGACAGTTGGTATCATGATTAAGGTTTTTGTTTCATTTATTTATTCTGTTACAGCAAAACAAAGCAAATAAATCCTGCCTGAATTGTCTTTCACGCATCAATAGAAAGGCATCTTTCATATCAGTAAGCTTCTGGCTCTCTGGACACTTTGATAACCAACACAACCATAACTCAATAGCACTGGTCTCTTGGGCTAGGCCCAGGCTGGTCTGGGATGATTAGAGAGCCCCTTCATTTCTCTAGTATCAGCCCATGGGCTCCCGCTAGCATCATTAAGTTCTCAGGGTTAGATTCTTCATTCATTTTCTTTCTGCTTTCTTTTTCATCCTGAAACTACAGCACTGAAAGTGTTTGACTAGAATTCAAGCACTAGGAAGATAACCACGGTGCTGCCTTCCCAAACACATCATACACCTGCAAATTTCAGGGTGACACAATGCAGGTGTACTGAGCAATGACAGTTCTGCCCTCTGCAAGTAAGGAAGTAATCTCATTGAAAAGCAAGCTCCTGGCATTTTTTAAAAGTTAATGAGCCTTTTATGGTTTGCTGCTAAGCTATTTCATTGCCCTAATAATTGGACTAGTCACTGCAGTAACAGTTAGCTGCTGCTCCTGTATATTATGGGCTAGAACATGCAGGATCGGCTGAAAGGAATCATATGAGGGCGCGTGTGAACACATGCATGTGTTTCTGCTGTGAACAGATCCAAGGAATTACATATGTGTGTAAGTATGGAGGCCTATAAATGTATCCAAGAAATTGTAGGTGTGGATAGGTGTGTATGCATGCATAGATTTAAGCCCAAACACTTCAGTCGTGCAGAAGGGCCCTGCTACTGTGTGGAGATTTAAAGAGGCCTGTTGAGGAATGATAGCCGTTATGATTTTACACCAGAACAATACTGAGACAACTTCAACTCTTCTGAGCTGCTTCTTCTTTTTATCCCATATGACTATCCCATATGACTTACCATTTACCATTTTATTTGCTTTTCATAAAAACCAATCTCTGAGCACTAGTTCTTTAAGCAAAGCATATTGTGTTGAATGTTTTTATTCATCCCCAAAATCTTGCTTTTTTTTTTTTTTTTTTTGGTCCAGAAGATAGGGTCAACTTTCGGTCAGCCCTTACTCTCTTTTTCATTTACTTAGCAGAAATAAAAATTTGATAAATACCTTTGGAAAGTGAGACGTCTTGGAGAATTTGTTACTGAGTGCTATTAAGAGACAGCCCATATGTCTTCTGAATGGATTCAGCCTGTCTTTTATGCACTAGTATGATTCTTTTCTAGAGCCAGTGATTTTCAAACTTCATCTGGCATCACAGTCACCTGGAAAACTTTGAAAACCTCCACTGTCCAGAGACTGTGAATAAATTGGTCTGAGATGGGGTCAGCACATCCGGACTGCTTGAAAGGTTCCTGGATGATTCTGAGGGCTCAGAGGACTGAGACTGACTCCTTGGACCCTAGACTAGGGATTCAAAACTTCCATTAGCTCATTTACAGAATGTTTTAAAAATACTAATGCTGAAGCCCAGCTGAAAACCGGAGCACCTGGGATTCCAGTCAACACATGGACTACTTACTATGACTTCTTTGGTTGATTGTAAAATACAAAGTTTGCTCTAAATGTAAGAGTTTTTTTTTTTTATTTATAAACATATACAATCTGCAGTATGGATTTTGCTGAAGCTCAAGAAAAAAGTTGTACATGGGTCCCACTGCACACCATGCAGCAAACCTTCTTAAATACTCCTTTTAAAATATCTCTGCTTTTCACCAACATTCCTTTTATTAAAGATGTACCTGTATTCTATCCATCTCAAAAGTTCCTTTCCTCCAGTAGCTTCCCCAGCAACTTCTCTCTATGCAACTCTTCCCTACACTGGGACCTTTCCCTTCACACTGCTTCTCAAATCAAACTCAACAAAACTTACATCCTTACTCATACATCAGGGGCCCCAAGTTATATTTTCTAATATTAGAGATAAATTATTTATGCATTAAGTTTCGGAAAGGTATAAGCCCAGAAGGAAGATGGAACCCCTAGACCAATACAGAGATAACTTGCAGATAGATCCAAGAATAGGCAGTGACGAAAGAAATTCTCTCGTCCATGAAAACTGACAAGACACATGAGGGTGGACAGCGGTCTAATGGATGCTTCTTACATCCACATTTTCCTTTCTGTTTCCTCCATCAAACCCACGTCATCCTCTCCTAATTCTCCTTTGGATAACTCCTCATAGCTTCCTAGTTAGATTCCTGCTCCTACAAAGTATGAGTCTTATTCTTGTGGTTGTGTTAGGCAGCTATAAATCTAAAGGGTTTTCAAGATACAATTAAAAGTTCAATCTCAGTTCTGAAAAAAAAGATACAATTAAACTTTGATATAAATTCTTAAACTTTGTTGTAACCATGAATTTCTTTGAGAGTTTAATGAAGACTATAGGCTCTTTTCTGGAAGACATATTCATATAGTTTTGCATGGAATTCCAGAGGCTTTTTGACCTCTATAGTGTTGAGCACCCTGTGACCCCTAGGCTGTACATTAAGCATCTCTACAACAAAGCCTGGTTAAATCAACTGATGTGCAAAGGACTTCAAGTCTCAACACTTGAGTTGGAGAAAAAAAAAACCATAGAAAAGCAAAGTTGGGGGCTAGCAATGCCACTTTGCACATACCAATGGACTAAAATCTAACTTAAATTTTTGTACAAAGTTTGAAGAAAGCCAAGGTAATTGAAACAGTTGTTATTTGAGCTGTCTAGATTTGGACTGATGGATACTCCCACTTGTTTCTTGACTGTTGTGATTAACACTGCTATAATTGATGCCTTGAATGAGCATAAGAGGTTCATGTGGCTTAAAGAAGTGAGGCTGATAGCCCCCTACTTTACTGTTGTATGATCCTCTTTTCTCAAATCCAGGTGTTTGGGCTCTGAGTCCATCACACATCTGTTGATAGAACCAGGTGTGGTCCCCAGGTATGGTTTGGAGCTGCTGCGAGCTGGTAGAGCCTTCGGGAGGTGGGGTCTAAGGTAAGGGACTGAGGTCATGGGGAGTGTACTCTTGAGGGAAACTTTGGGGCTCTGGTCCCTCCCTCTTGGCTATCTTCCTCTCTGCTTCCTGGCCACTGTGAGGGGAATACATCTTCTCTGTCCCACAGTCCTCTCATGATGTACAGTGCTGCCACAAGGCCAAGTGACTATGGATTAAAAAGCTTTTCCTCCTTTTAAATTGATTGTATCAAATATTTTGTCACAGAGGCAAAAAAGGCTAACCAAATGGTGATTTAAAATATTAAATTTACATAACATTTAGCTGTTTAGCTTTGTTTATATAAAGACAAAGTCTTGCTATGTAGACCAGGATGGTCTCACCTCAGCTTACTGAGTGGTAGAATTATGGGTGGATTCCACCATACCTGGTCATCATTTAACATTTTACAATGACTATCCACATAAACATATATTTCACTTAATTTACAGAAGAAAAGTGAGCATTAAGCAAATTAAATGGCTTACTCCAAGTGACGGGAGAGAAGGTGGCGAAGCAAAGTCTTGCATACCAGAATCCTGATTCCTAGGCCCACACTAATCATTCCCATCCAGATGCATAGTCCATTTGCATTTTCCAGTGTCTCAGACTTGTTCCTTTTGATCCAATAAGATTTCCACCATTCTAATAATAGTATTGATTTGCTCCACAACCTTTGTCTCATTTGCCATTTGATCCATTTATTCAATAACCATCAGCATTCATTCATTTATAAACTTCAGTAGTGACATGGGTACAGCACATAGTGTGCATCACCACAACCATCAACTTAAGGAGCTGAGTTTACTTATGCTGAAAACGTGCTACCTGGGTGTAAGGTAGGCTAGGGTGTAGCCAACAGAAAGGCTCAGGGAACATTTGATAGAACAGGTGCATTTGATTTTAGGAGCAAGTAGTGCAAGATGCTAACAGACAATGACAGGGAAGAATCAGCAATCCAGGCAATGAAGAAAACATGGAAAGGCATACAGGTAGAATCACAAGTGGATAAGCTGAGCTCATATGGGATGTACTTGGCAATAGGGTGAGGGTAGAGTCTAGGAGAGTCTTACAGCTCAGAAACAACCCTTTGCTGTCAGGGCAATGGG
>NW_004524599.1:2716331-2726750 GCF_000260255.1 Octodon degus
TTTTTTTTTTTTTTTTTGTGGAACCAGGGATTGAACTCAGGCCTTTGTGCTTGCTAGGGAAGCACTTATTCCACTGAGCCATCTCTCTGGCCCCAAGATTCTTCTGAAGACATTGTAAATTATGGGTTGGATGGGAGGAGTCTTTCTCAGTTTTACTTTATTTTATATTCATTCAACATCTTGCTTGGGTTTAGTTCTTTAAAAGAGAATTGAAAAGTTACTATTTAACACCAAGGTTTTAAACAAATGAGTCTATGGTCTTTTCTAAAATCCATTTACAGGGTGGAGGATATCAGTGAATCTTCTAAAATCAGATGCATTATGCTGTGTATTTATGGATTGATTCTTTTCTTTTTCTCCCAAACTGATGAGAAGATCCATACAGCTGATCAGGTTCTCAAGAGAATCCAACAAAAAGGACCATTGCCTAAAATGTAATAGAAATAGAGAGCAATTTTGATCTGCTCCAGGTAAGGGTATTGCCAAGAACTATGGGGGCTTACAACAGTTACTGTTTCACAGGCTTTGTTGTTAGTCCAACTAAAAGACAACTTTTTGGTTTTTTCCTTTGGCCATTTGGTCAAAGGGGAGTAAAAGGTTAGTGATAGAGCTACCCATATGCATTCTTTTGTGTAACAAAAGTCAAATCAGGGACATTATTAAATAGTATGTTGCTCAAGGTTACCTAGATGACTTAAGTCTTTAAAGATATGTAAGTGCTATATTGTCTCCTGTACCGTCATTTTCATCAAAATTAAAATTATAACTAAATATTACTGGTAGAATAGGGTGTGGTAGTGCATAACTGAATTGCCCAGCCAGGGCAATTCTATAGAATTCTGTCTCAAAACAAACAAAAAAAAAAAAAATGGAGACAAACATTTTGGAACTAGGGAAGGAGAGGCTAGGAAAGGGAAGTAAGGAGGGAAAGGAATGAAAAATTATGAAGATTTCATATGCTTATGTACCAAACAACTGTAAATGTTATGCACTGCAAACATAGACCTGTGAAAAAATGTCTTTGAAAATGTGCTGGGGACTTAGCTCAGTGTGAAAGCATTGGGTTCAGTCATTAGCACTGTAAAAAATACTGTTAGATAAGAATAACTAATACTTTCTAATTATTAGTAGATAGTGTTGAATATTTTTAAAAACACGAGGTTGCTTGTTTCTGGGACTGATTATAAAAACACGCACTTCTAAAGTTTTAAAAGTTTCAAAATCTCTTTGGAATGATTTCCATAATTCACATCAGTCAGGTTCTTTCTGTAATTATGTCCCTGTTTAACTAGCCACTAGATTACCAGTCATGCTTGTCTGTACTCATAACTAGACTATTGTGGAATGACTTGTTAAATGATTCCTTTCTTTAAAAATAGGAATATCACCTCATTTGTTTCCAGCTAAAGAAAGTACTGGTTTCTGCCGCTGACCTACCCCTGTAGGACATATGTAAGAGCTCTGATTCTGAATTTAGAAGCTGAAAACATAATTGCTTCAAAACTACCCTCCCCAGAAATTGAAGGGTACTAGCTATTTCTAAGGGTAAGCAGAGCTTGACATCTTATCTAAGAATAGATTTTACAGGAATGGCCTAATCTTAACTAAGGATTCCCTTAGGGCACCGACACTACTGGATATTCTCATATAATCTGTTAACACATCTCCCTCCCTCTCTCTGCTCTCCCCAGCCTAGTTCCCTGAAAACTGGCCCTCTTTGCAATGAACAACACCACTGGCAAGATGGCTAGGTGGGCAGCGGGGAATGGAACTGCTGACCTGTGATGTTACAAAGCTAACCAGCCCTCAAGGAGGACTGAACCAGAGAGACTGGCCTCATTAGGCTTTACTGTAGCCAACTTTGTTCAATCACCCTCACAAGAGGAAAGAAACAGAAAAACATCATTTCAGCTAATATTGAAGCTATTTCAGAAGAGCCAACTAATCATGTACCACAGAGAAAGAATGTTGGTATAAGAGCTGACAGCAGAATCTTTTTTTCTTGAAGGAAAAGCATATCTGTACTTAAGAATCCACTGATGGCCTAGTATAACTGAGAAGGCTGATTCTCTAGGCATAGGAGGGGGCTTGAAGTGATAGATGAACTGCTTTGCAGAAGTAATGCCCAAGAAGTAGGGGGCAGCTCAACGCCTGAACATGGAGGAAAGTGGAAGTAAAGAAAATCCAAAGTACCTGGGTGCAGGAATAATCCAAGCTATGTGAGAGTAAAGTAGGAAGATCACAAGTTCAAGCCATGCCTGGGCAACTGAGGGATTTAGCAATATCCTGCCTCAAAATAAAAATAAAAATGGTAGGGATATAGCTCAGTGCAAAGTCGCTGGGTTCAATCCCCAGCACACACACCCCTCCCAAGACCAAAGCCATATGAAAGAAGGTTGGAGCCTGAATAAATGGAATAAACAGGAAATTAAATGAAGAAATTTAGAAAACAAGGCTACTTGGGTCTAGGGATATAGCTTGGTGGTAGAGTAGCTGCCTAGCATATGAAAGGCCCTGAGTTCAATCCTCAGTACCACAAAAACATGAGAACAAAGCTACTCAATATTCAGCTTTAAGAGCAGAATGAGGAAAAAAAAATCAGCTTTAAATCATGCGCTTTATAGCCACTGTCCTTATTGATCTGATCTTACTACTCCCTGTCCCTCAATTAGTTCTGGAGCTTCAGCAGAAACTGACTCCTGAGCCACATTTCATAAATAATGTTTTAGAGAAACCAAATGGTCATGGTCATCTTCATGTATTTATTGTTCTGGTTTTTCCTTCTCTCCATTGAAGCAGGTAGTAGCTGTTGAAGTGACTGGACTTGGCTTCAGAAAGAATAGGACCTTATACAATCAGAGGCTCTTCCAATCTTTGGGTAAGATACAGACATTAGAAATGAGTAAGGGAGGAAAGCGACCTGGCTACTTTGGGTCCTTAGCTTAGTATAGATGAAAATCAGGCAGGAGTCAGTTCTTCACAGTGCTAATGATCACTGTCATTCTCTCTTCTCTGGGGGCCCTCTAAAGTAGAACTGGGGCTCAGGAGATCTCTTTGCTATCTTCTAGGATGTTACCAGTCAGCTGAGGGTTCTTGTTCAATTTACATAAAAATCACAAATTGACAAAGTGTAGCTTATTCGGTGCTGACAGCCCTAGCAGATCTGCAAAAGTCAGCAACTCACAGATCATTTAGTGGCAGTGGTCCTCCTTGCTCCTTGGAGCCAGGGCCCACCAGCAAGTTTCAAGACTTCTTTCAACCACCAGAAATGGCAGCTTCTGGCTGTCCTCTATCATTCTCTGCTGCTGACTACCTTCAGGGTTACCAATTCTGGCTATTGATGGCTTTAGATGCCATTAGTCTTCAGTGTTACCAGCTCCTAGTGCACCAGCTCAGCATTCTCCAGTTGAGATACAAATTATAAATAGGCAAGGATATACCATCCTGAAAAGCCTTTATTACTGTTTATGCTACAGCATAAGAGGGAATAGTACACAGACTGAAACCACTAAGAGAACGGGTAGGTTGCTTCTCAAGAATAAAACAAAGGCGAGCTTGCACATGCGCAGTACCAGACTGCTTGGTCATGAGCAGGGGGAAGCTCACAGACCTGAAGGGTACCCTCATCCAAGGAGGTTGCAGAGCTGAGTCATCCAGAGAAGCTTCAGGGCAGACTCATGTGAGACAGGCCCAAGTCCACAGCTTGCTGTAGCCAAAGCGAATACCTCACAGAACAGCTGTGGATCACCTGAGAAAGCAGGGATGTGTGCGAGGCACATGGGAAACTGCAAAAAGTCACAGCACCTCTTGGGGAGTGTCAGGAGCTTCTCTCCTGCCTCAAAAGGTGACAGAGGCCAAAACTGTGAAGTGGGTGGGGTGTACAATGACACAGGACATGGGCCTAGCCTTGCAGTACTGTCTCCAGAGGACATACAACGTGTGTAGGGGAAAATAACAATTGACTTGGGGGTGAGGAGGTGAGAATATGATGAAGTTGAAGGTGACGGGACCATCCAATTTTCTTAGGAGTTGAAATTTTAGGGGTTGAGCCCAAAACAAAGATCTGCACTGGTGACTTACTTTGAGAATCATCACTGTATTGTTTAATGGTTCCCAAATTGCAATTTGAGCATCTCTTGTGCACTGTGCTCCCTCTTCCAGACATCCTCTGAGAATAGGCCCCCAAGACACCCTTCTAATCCTGCTTCCCAGGGGAGGATTAAGCGCAGTGCTAGCTGATGCAGTGGCAAAGCGTGGGAGGGTTATGAGAAGGTGCACACTGAGAAGAAGGCCAAGGAAAGGCACAGGTGAAAGCAATCAGAAAAGTGAACAACTTCCAGGGCTGTGGCAACCACGTTGGCACGGAGGACCTCAGGAAGGACAATTTGGCTAAGGTGAGAATGGGAGTATGAGGCCCTTGCGGTCACACCGGGGTGGGAGTAGGGGGCGGGGCAGGAAAGTGGCCGCACAGTTCTTTGGGTGTAATTTCATTCTCCATGTTAGACTTTGCGTTTTGCAATGGTACTAAGAGGCACAGGGCCCTAGACTGCTGCAAAGTGCCATGGGGCCTCTCTTGCCTGACGCCACTCTAGGGGAGGAAGATAAATCCCTTCCCTCAAGGGATCTATCTGTTCCTCTAGAAAACTACAGGTTGGACCAAGTGGGTAGATTTAAAATGGATTTCTGTAGAGCACAGGCACCCCGCTGGAGCGCATATGCAAGAGAAGCAGCCTCTGTTTTACTTGTTTCAGGTATTAGGTGTTTATCTAAGTTTTCACTTAAAAACAAGAAAGGATATTTAATGCTAATGTCAAGTGTGAAGAGATTCTGAGCCTGCTGTCTACACTTACCTTTTATTTCTAGAATTCTTAGATCAAGCCTACATTAAGGATTTGGGGAACATATTTTTCTTCTAACTCTAGGACTTATTCTTAGTGTTTGTACTATGCTGGATAAAAATCAAGAGTCGTAGAATAATGAGGATGCTAGCCTTTCTTAGACTTCAGAGCACATCTACTAATGCTTTCTAAATTATGTAAATAATTGTAAAATTTTTAGAAAAATAGAGAACCAAGGAAAATCACTTATAGTAATACCCCTTTGAACAATTTGAAATGCTTCTTTCCAGTATGCACATTTGTACACACATGTGTCTACTTGTGTATATAAGTATGAACACATACACACAAATTAAAATTGTGTATATGGTTTTGTATGTTCCCTGTTGTGCTGGGTGACAAAATTAACATTTCCTTGCAGCATTAGATACGCTCTACAAACATATTTACTGACTGCAAAGGTTTGTATATGGCAAGTTTCTGCTATTTGGGATAACATGTTTTTTTATACCCATTTATGCATAATGATGGCCTTTTAAAAAATAGCAAATGGTATCTTCCGCAGACCTTCAGACTCAGTCATCTTCTGTATACTCCCTCTCCTCCATTTCTAATTCATCTACCCTAACCATTAGCATAAGCTCAATCTTGTCAAATTCACAGAAAAATGTGAAGAGCTGTTGTGTTGTATTGTCATTCATTCCAGCTTCCTCCTCCACTATGGCAGCTCGATTGTCCACTACACCATTTCTCAGACTCCTTTGCAGTAATGTTCTAGATACAAAATTGTCACTGAGGGTGAAGGTGTGAGATGCTGCCACTGGAACAGGATTTCTGATTTCAGCAGGAATGGTTGGACCCCAGAGTGGCAGAGGCCAAATTTCTCTTAAGAGACACAGTGGACTACCAAGACAACAATATGCAATGTATTAATTATTATAATTGGCCTACTAACCTTTTGTGAAACTGTCTTATTGCTATTTCTTTCTCAATAAAATTAATTTAAAAATTAAAAAACCAAAAATAAAAAATGTAAAAAAAAATAGGAATACAGAATGTCACTAAACAACATGTTAGGTATTCAACAATGGCTGTTATGGTACATATTGTTATCTTCAAATTAGTTGTTAGTCATTCAGACTACCATATATAAGATGCAAAATAAATTTAGGAAATTGTTACCTAAAAAAATTAATACTATTCTATATTCTTTAAAAACTAAAAATATCCTTTAAAAAAAAAGAGAGAAAGACACAGTGGAGGGCTGGTGAGATATCTCAGCAGTCTAAGTGCCTGCTTAGGCAAACCCAGGGACTGGAGTTTGATCCCTGACACCATATGCCATTCCTGGCCTCGACCCTGGGCACGCTGAGCCAGCCACCCAGACCAGGCATGGTGATACATCCCTGTAATCCCCGCTCTGGGGAGGCTGAAAACAGAAGGATCGCTGTGAGTCTGATCTGTGTAGTGAGACCCTATAACAAAGACTTATTGAGAGAGAGAGAGAGAGAGAGAAGAGAGAGAGAGAGAGAGAGGAGGGGGGAGAGAAAGAGAGAGAGAGAGAGAGAGAGAGAGAGAGAGAGAGAGAGGATGTGCCTGTCACCAAAAGAAGCATGGACCAGAATTATTTTGTTTTCAGTGGTCCTTTGAGGTGGGATGTAATATAGGTCATCTACCTGAGGCAATGAAATAGATGGGCAGTCTAAGGTTGATTTGTTTGCCAGGTGTAACTTTAGAGTCAGTCTCTATTTACTAGAGGATATGTAGAGTTCCCTGAATGTGTACACAATAGGCCCCCTTGGCCTTCCCTAAGGAGCTCTGCAGCCACTTACAGGATTTGACAGGGACACCAGACTTAGGAGAAGTTATAAACACTCTCCTCAGATTGAATTCCGAGCATGTGATCTCTACTTCTTTTCTTACAGTAAAAGGAGTTCCTTGGTCAGAAGCAATGTTGTGTGGATACCACAAGCACATCTGGATAGAGAGTTGCTGGGGTCCCTGAAGACAGGGGTTATAATGAGGATGGGAATTATGAGGTCCAGGGGTAAAGTGGGCTATGACTGGGGTTTTTCTCCCACAACTGATTACTTCCCCAGGTCCCAAATGCACAGTCTGGCAGTTAAGGGACTCTTGCATTTATTCTGTGATGGATGGAAGGAGGGGCTGGGCCATGGAAAGAAGGAATGCTTGGGGTTCCCCACTAAGTTGTGAACTGAAGCAATACCCTAGCTTAGGAATAAGTGCAGAATTTATGCCAGCCTTAAGAATCCAAAATAGGTTGGACCTCATTCCACTCATATCCCTGTTTATTCCCATAACTTTGGTTTCTGCAGAAATAGGGGTGAGATTGAGGAGAAAAAAATTGCATTCAGGAAACCTAACTGGGTAGTGGCTTTATATGTAGACACATTTACAGCTCCCTAGAGTCTGATATGCAGATGACAATCTGGCAAACACTTTTTTCTTATACAAATGAATAGACACCACAGAATAGTTTACTTTCACCCACCAGGAAAGTGTTTCCCCTGACATCCTGCTGGATATCTTAACCTATTCTGTCAAAACTTGATCATTTCACTGTACTTTAAGATTTCACTCTGTTCCTCTATATTGATTAGACCACACTCATTGAGCAAAAGAATAGGAAGTAACCCCAACATCTTGGTAAAATATATCTGTACCAGATGGTGGGTAGCACTCATAAAAATTCATAGGACTCAGTAAAGCTTAGTGAAGATTTGTGGGGCTTAGTCGTCTGGGACATTCAAGACATCCTCTCCAAAGCGAGACAGTTTTCATCACTTTGAACTACCTACCATTAAGAAAGAACCACAGTGATCTGGCACTTTGTCAAGTAACCCTTAAATCTGCAGGTTATAAGTAGCCCAAAGGTTGAAAGGTGCTACATGTAGATCAAATTGAAATTCAGTCAGATTTTCCACCTGGTCCTTGTGATTTGAGATCCAAAAGTGATTGGGTAATTCCTGGTCTTTACTCGGTAACTTTCTGTTGCCCCATATACCCTGCCTCTGAGCTCAGCTATGGGCTTTGTCCAAGAGGCTGTCAGCACAGGCAATTCAAGCAGGGGCTTGTGAGGCATCAGCACTTGGGGACTTGTTCTGGCTCTGACCTTGCGATATAGCCCATCCTGGGCTAGCTCACTGCAGGATGAGAGACACAGAACGCGGTTAACTCTCAAGATTTTAACAAAGCGCCAACCAACCAATTTCCAGAGGAGGAATGGAGATTCCTAAAGGCTAAGAGCTACCCAACTCAGCCCAGTCTAAATCACTGCTCTATAGTTTGTTGAGCTAAGTAAACAGGACTGCCTTAAGCAAGTGAGTGTCTAAGAGGTGTGTGTGTGTTTTTTTTTTTTTTTTTTTTTCAACATTCTTGTTCCCCTCAGACAGCTTTGGGTCCCGAAGAACATGCTGGGGTAGAGTCTCTTACTCTTCCAATTCACAGCTCAGCCTGCCCCTAAGAGGTCCCAGGGACAGAGAGGACTAATTGAGTACAAGTTCCTTTTCAATGGCAAATATCCAGCCAAGTGATAACTGTTTAGCCCTCTTTTCAGAAAAATCCCAGCAGGTTTGCAGGTGGATTTCAAACTCTGACCCCTGCTTTAGCCTCTCACTGGGAGACATCCAGTTTGTCTTGGCCACTTGCTGCACCCCAGATGAAAAACAAAGAATCTTAGAAAGAGCCTGGGAGAGAAGCAGATGAATACCAGGCTGCAGGAAGGAAAGGGAACCACCCTGCAAAGTCACTGAGGCCTCAGCAGAACTAGAGTGGGCCCATCATAATGTGGAGGAAGTAGACATGAGGTCTGAAACGATGACCGCCCTTGTCACGGGAATAAAAAGATGCACTAGGAAACTTATTAATTATAAAAAGGTGAGGAAGGTTATATAAGGCAAAGAAGAAAATTCAGTTGTATTTCATAGCCAATTAAAAAATTTCATACATACACAAACTTATGTCCGTCTTCTGAAGAGGAAAGGCACGAATGGAGCAGCTTTTTATCAGGCAATCAATCCCAGATAGTCAGTGTAAGTTACAAAAATTTCACATGGGTCTCCAGACTCCTCTGATCCAATTGCTGGACACAGCCTTTTTCTATGTTCAATCATCTGAATTTGGAAGAGTGTGCAAAGGAGAGGAATCAAGAACAAAAGCAGGCCAAACATATGCCTGTTGCAAGTGCAGTGCTTTAAGCACCCTCAAGTTGAAGTTGCCCAAGGAGGAAGCCAGGGCCAATCAAGCATCCAGTTCCTGTTTTAAGTGCAAGGAAACTGGACACTGGGCACATGACTTTAGGAGGCCACCGTGCAGGCCCTGTTCTGTGTGTCAGGTGGCTAATGTGACAGACTTACGGTGTTAGAGGACTCAAAGTGGTTCCAGGTACCCAGGAGGGGTGGGCAACCCAGACCCTCACATCCTCCATCTGCTGGAGAAGCTGGGGCACATGGAATGGCCCTGTGCACAGATATCCCCATCTCCTTTGACCAGACCCTGGTGACCCTTGGCATCATTGGTAAGGATTTTTTTTTTTTTTTGTTTTTTTTTTTTGCTGACACAGGGTTGGCTTATTCACTTTTAACTTCCTTCTCTGGGAAACGGTCCATTAGATCGATAGCCATGATTGGGGTTAAGGGGAGCCCAAGTCAGAGCTTCTTCACTGCTGCTTTAACATGTCAGTTTGAATGTCAAGTGTTCAGCCCTGAGATTTTCATTGTCCCACAGTGTTCTATTCCCTTGTTAGGAGGAGATCTATTAGTAAAACTAGGGGCAGATCTCTAGTTCCAACAAAGGCTTTAGGAATAAAATAGCAGCTCCATTCTATATGGAGATCTTAGTCCTCTGGAAAAGTTGAAAAAGCCAACCAGACTCCAAAACAAACTTATCTTCCTAAAATTACTTGGTTCCTCCTTGCTATGGTTTGTGTCTACTTTCCCCCAAAGCCTCATGCAGTCATGGGGCAGGGACGTCTAGAGTTTGAGATTAACTCATGATTCACTGGGATTATGGGCCATATAAGGCTGGGATTATGGGTTTGAGTACTGCTAGGATTATGGGTGTGAGTACTACACCCAGCCTGAGGCAGCTAGCCTAAATGTTACATAAGAGAAACAGAGAAATAGACTTCCTCTCTGTCACCATTGTTGATGCTACTCCTCCATTTTTGCTCTCTTGGTCTTTGTCACTAGCATGAAAGGTTGCTCTCTGCCACATGCTGCTCTGCCTTGGAGCCAGCTGACTATGGACTAAAATCTCCAGTAACTGTGAGCTAAATAAATCTTTTCCTCCTTCATTTTGGGTGTAGGTATTTGTCCCTGCAGTGACAGAAGAGTAACTGAGACACTTCTTATCTTGAGACTACTCACAGTCATCCTGTTCCTTCTCATATTTGTCCTTTGTTTCCTCAACCTAATGACAAGGTTCATTCATTCAAATCTTGAGATGATGACCCAGGCTACTGCCCTTTATTCTCCTGACAAGACCACTGAGCTTTCTACCATTGAACAGACAGCTCAACAATTTCTGACAAAGGCCAGGGAGATAGCTCAGTAGAATAAGC
>NW_004524599.1:2726957-2730826 GCF_000260255.1 Octodon degus
CCTTCCAGCAGGCAGCAGCTATCAGGAAAAAGATATCTCCATTCCCTCAGAATCCCATAAAGAATTCTGGGGATTGTGTCTCTCAGGGAAAAATGATTTAGGAGATTGGGGCTCAGCAAAACTAAACAACTGGGCAGAATCTGTCAAAGTCATGCAGACCCAGGCAACATGTGCAGAATACAAGATCTAGTATGTTCTGAGCACTGTACACAGAACCAGTCAGAAAAGTGCTGTTTTAATTCTTCATTCACATCTGACAGGAAGCCAAGTGAGTCTTTTAATGGGGCATTTTAATTCTGGTGCCAGGCCGAGTGGGTTTTTCATAGGACAACTCTCCTCATTCCTTATTGGCATGAGGGAAAGCCAACCCAGGATTTTAGATTCAAAAGGCCCCTCGCCCTTCTCTTCAGGCTCCTGGGAGGCTGTTCACCATCCTGCTGTCCTTTCTACCTTCAATAAATGTGCATCCCTCCTACCTCTTCTCTGTGTGTCATGTCCAATAATTCATTCAGAACACCAGGAACCTGCAAAGAATTCCTCTGGGACATGCCATCCAGTCACAACACTAGACAGATAGAGGTGCTGAAAAATTGTTCACATGCCAGCCTTTTGATGACCCAAATTTATTTCAACTTAAATCACAGAGACAGCTCCCCCTCATCTCCTGTACCTTTTCTCTGTGGCTTGCTCTTTAAACTGTCTAATATAGGTGCTGCTAAACTGATATGCTTATTTCACAGCTTAGCATATTTCCAATGATTTCACTATTTCTGGTGTCATTAACAACAAAAAATTTTCAATCACATTTAGTCTGCTGGATATTAGCATTTTACTTGGGTCTCAGAGGGGATGAAAGAGAAATAGAAGACTGAGTTTTGTCTTTGATAATACCAATCCACAGGACAAGAACTAATTTCAGTGATATACAGCAAGTCTAGCAGTGTTAAGAGGTAACTGGGGAATCCAGTAAGTTGGAGTTGAATAAGTTTAGTCCATGATATTTTGAACATGGCATTAAGAGTTTCTCATGAAAAAAATAGAATGATACAATAAATGAATAATCTGTGCATTTTACTTCTAATGTAGCCCCCTGGGGTGTTTTGCTCATGAAATAAAAATGTGATCAAGAGTGACACTCTTTCTGATGTTACAGAGATGAGTTTATTAGTGTTTATGACACCATGTCCTGAAGAGTTGCACCAGATAGAAACAGTACAATAGCATCCAGTTTGACTCTGGTATACTTACTTTCATTTAGGACATAATAAAAGTTTTTGATTTTGCTTCTTCACTTAAGTCAAGAACAGGCCTCCCAACTATTAGACTGAACCCAATTCATTGAGATAACTGGCACTAACTTGGAAAACAAGTACTATACCATTTTATTCGTGCTGAGAGTACAGATCGGGCCCTGGTCCACTTTTCCTATTCAGCTG
This sequence comes from Octodon degus, assembly GCF_000260255.1. Lineage (NCBI taxonomy): Eukaryota > Metazoa > Chordata > Mammalia > Rodentia > Octodontidae > Octodon > Octodon degus. The sequence goes on from NW_004524599.1 coordinate 2,728,394, forward strand.
TTAATTCAGACCTAGTGCTATTTTCTAGTCTGACCTTTCACTGTACTGCTTGAATTATAACTCCCTAATGAATTGTATTCTCAGAATATCCTGCCAAGTATTATTTTTGAGCAGCGCACATCCACAAGCAAAAGGAAAACCAGCACGGCAGGAGTAATGCCAACTGGCCTAGTGGTCACTTAAACAAGATGATCAAGAATTCCTCTTTTGCCCACAGCCTGTATTGCCTCTATTTCTCCATGCATTTTAATTTTTCATTCATCTCCATTTTAACCCAGACAGTTCAACTTTATGCTCTGGAAAAAATAAATAAGATCAATGCTTTGGCTTGATGAAGGACAAAATCAGGCAGTTTCCTGGATGGAGTAAATCTGCATCCCTTGGGTCTAACCAGGGCCTGGGTTTACAGCTGTCTCTGTCTCTGTCTCTGTCTCTCTGTCTGTCTCTCTGTCTTTGTCTGTCTTTCTGTCTCTGTCTGTCTGTCTGTCTGTTTGTCTCTCTGATTCTCTGTCTCTGTCTATCTCTGTCTTGGTCTTCGTGTCTCTGTCTCTCTGTCTCTGTCTCTGTCTCTCTCTGTCTCTCTCTGTCTCTCTCTGTCTCTCTCTGTCTCTCTCCTCTGTCTCTCTCCTCTCTCTCTCTCTCTCTCTCTCTCTCTCTCTCTCTCTCTCTCTCTCTCTCTTTCTCTCAGTGTCTCACTGTAGTTCAGACTGGCCTCGAACTCACTATGCAACCCAGGCTGGCCTTAAACTTATGGTAATCCTCCTGCCCTCCTGCCTCAGCCTCCCAAGGGCTGGGATTACAGGTATGTGCCACCTGGAAAAGCACTGCTTCTTCTTCTTCTTCTTTTTTTTTCTTAGTTTATGTATTTGGTACAGGGTCTCACTATGCAGCTCAGACTCGTAGGAATCCTCCTATCTTCAGCCCAGCCAGCACTGGGATTACAGGTGTGCACCGCCACGCTTGGACTCGGGTCACCGGCTCTGTGCACCCCGAGGGTGGGGCCAGAGCAGCATGCAGGACCAGGGAAAGCACTGATTCTTAACATAACCTCTTCTGGTCCTTTTAATGTGACTTTTGCTCCAGAAATCAGACACAATTTAGAATGGCATATTGATAAATAAAATAGAAACAGAACTGCCCTGGTTGAACAGTAGGGTGGCAGGTGTAGGTTGCTGAGGAGAGGAGTCTTCCCACCTGCAGAGGGCGGTTAGAAAACCACTGACTTTGCCAATTCCATTTTTTAGAGATGAAGCAAAGTGGTGCTGTGCAAACAGATTGCAGTTCTGGTAGAAGGACAAGAAGTCATCTATCCTGCTATTCAGCGTGATGATCTTCTCAGACTTTGAAATAATTGGTGCAGAGTGTGGATCAGTGTGCAGTATTAGTAGGGGCACTTGAGATACAGAGATACACAAATTCTTGTAGCACACAATAGTGCTAAAATGGAATCTGGGGTAACCTGGCACTCTGCTTAATAAAAAAAAATTCTAGCCATTTCTTCTTTCCTTAGAAAGTTAATAGTAAAAGTAATTCTTTAAAATGCATCTTAAGAATTAAAAAAAAAAAATACAAAGTGAAAATATTCCCCCACTCCAATCCCAAACTCCTCCCTAGAGGTCACTATTAACAATTCAGGCATTTTTCAACACAGGGACACCCACTCATATCCATATTTGCTATTATTTATTTTTAAAATACAATGTTATGGCTTCTATGTAGATGTCTCCCGAGAGCCTCCCGCACTCATAAGCAGGTCTCTTGGCAGGTGATGGAATTATGAAGACAGATAGCGGATTTACTGCCAAGGAATGGGGTTGGCTTGAAGAGGTGGGTCAGCATGGTGGGCGGGAAGGCTTTCTCTCACTGCCCAGCTTCTCCATTCTCATTTGCACTCTCATCCTCATCCTCATCCTCACTCATGTTCTCTCTCTCCCCCTCCCCACCCCCACGCCCCACACCTGCTGGTTTCAGGAACTGAAACTCCTGAGCCGAAATAAACCTTTCCTTGTATAATTAGCAGGAATTGTGTCTCAGTGACAAAGAAAGTGACAAAATGTATAAATACTATGTATATTGTCTTGGAACTTTAAAGATTCCTTAAAGAAATAATGAAGGTGACATCTTTTCATGTAAATATATCCTTGCTCACAGCTAATCTAGCTGAAATAAAATATCTAAGAAGTTTCTGAGATATAATAGAAAGAGGAGAAAATCGGAAATGGGATTTTTAACTTGATTTATCCTGTTGGGAACATCAGAGCTTTGGGAACTTATACTGGACTTGTATATCCAGATACGTGGATACTTGTTATACTTGTTTACCTTCCCAGAGAGTATATCATGATGTTGTATCTAAGAACCAGTGAATATTCCCTGGCATGCGCAAGGGCCTGAGTTCAATCCCCAGTTCCGAAAAAAAAAAAAAAAAAAAAA
>NW_004524599.1:2730926-2733463 GCF_000260255.1 Octodon degus
TCTCTCTCTCTCTCTCTCTCTCTCTCTCTCTCTCTCTCTCTCTCTCTCTCCCTCTCAATGTATAAAACATTACTTTAAAATGCTGCATAGGGGCATGGCGGGGTGTAGCTCAGAGATAAAGCACCAGGGTGTGGAAAGCCCTGAGTTTCACCCCTGGAACTGTGGGGGAAAAAAACCCAAAACCCACAGGCAAAGATGCTGGTGAGATGACTGGCATAAAGGAATTTTAAAGCATAAATAAGAAATCTGGAAGTTTCCAGACCACTGCAGTTGTCTGCTCTTGATTCTGGTTTATGAGGCTCCACCGTACTGTTCAGAACAGAGCTGCAGAAAATTGTAAATATGCAACATGGCCTAAAAGGATGAGAACAAATAAAACAGAACATCACAGCCAGCAGTGGTGGCTCATGCCTGTAATCCCGGTTCCTTAGGTGAGTGAGGCAGGAGAATTGCAATTTTGAGGTCACCCTGGGTAACTAGGCCATACTGGGTCTAGAATAAAATAAAAAAGGGGTGGGGCATAACTGAATGGCAAAGCACCGAACAGCATATGGCCCTGGGTTCAGTCCCAAGTACTCACACAGAATGTCAGGAACCAACAGCGAAAGAAACAGGAATTAACAGTGGTTTTTTTTTTTTTTTTTTTTTTTAAATAAAGGAGAAAGAAAAGTTCATCCTAAAGAACTCTGCAGAGTCATGAAAAACCTACAAATGGGGCTCATGAAGTGACATTCAATCAGTTTTCTGAAGAAAGGTGCAGGTCTTCTGCTCTTTTTTTCCAGCTGTGTTTTTCTCTGAGTGGTTTTCGTGTTTTTCTCCATGTAAATTAGGCGCTTTGCCTTTTGCTGAGAGCCTCTCGCTCAGGAGTGAGAAGTCTTATTGCTCACCCTCTGATTATGGATGTGCAAGTATTTTCTCAGACTCCGTGGTCTGTCATGTAACGTTGTTTTATGGTATCTTCTGTCATACAGAGATTTTGAATTATGAAGTCAAATGTGCCAATTTTCCCCTTTATAGGGAGCTCACATTTCTAATAGTCTTTCAATATCAATCTGTAATCCCCAGTCACAGCCAGACTAACTGCAGCAGCAATATACACTCTTTATTGAAAATAAATCATTCTAAATTTAAAATGCAAATTTATACTCGCTGCTGATGCTTTTGACTAACAACATCAATCTTTATGGAGGAAAATAAAAATTCTTCACATAAGCCACATACAGCTCAGAGGAGGCTGAAGGCCTCAATAAAGGGTGGCTATTTCAGATTGGAAACTGTGACATGATTGAAGAGCTCTCATTAAAAAACCCAAGCAGAAACAAATGTAGTTTCTTACCAATATGTCTACATTTCTCGAAGTGTCTTGTCTTTGTCAGCTGTTGCTCAAGAGTCGTGATCCTAAAAATCAAGATACTGTATTGTAGGTTGCTGCTAACATATAAACACTTGTTAAACTTATATTAGCAATTAACTTCTTTGGATAAGCCCATCCGTTCTTTTGAGCATGTGGGACATAGGAAGATTAAGTTTTCTTGTGGGAGATAAGGCTGGGAGAGGTTAGTGACTCCATAGCTCTGTAAAAATGGAGATCTCCATAGGAAGTCCCATTAGGTGGCCCAGGAGAGCCAGAGGTCACTACAAAGACCCAGGATATATAAAAGTGATGAGCATCATGTTAGGGAAGGGGATGATGAGGCAGGGAGAAAGAAAGGAAAAATAACAGGTGAAGATTGAGAAAAATTTGAAAACTTCATTTGTACTTCTCATTAGTGCTATGTGGTTGTTGTCTACTTTTTCTGCTACAGTGTGAGAGTCAGTAGTCTATCCACATTTACCCCCCTGGTCATTGATATATAATAGGCAATCTGAGATTGTTTGCTATGCATTTCCACATACATGGTGTTTATATCATCCTTACATTGCCACGTGACTAGAGCAATGGCATTCCCCAAAGCTATCAAAATGAAGGATAAATTGTAGGCAGCACTACATAATTGTTTGCTCTAAAAATGAAATTCAGAAGTGCTGTTGCCTATAAGGCTCTCGAGCTTCCCAGGGTGATGCCCATAAAGTGTGGTGAGAAGATTGAGAAAGGAAGACAAGGTATAGAAAGCTGCGATGAGGTGGAGCCCTCTCTGCAGATGCGAGAAACAGGACCTGCCCAACCACTTCGGCACATTTATTTACACATTTGTCAGGTTGAAGTTAGGTGACACCCTTCTGCCTAGCAACCCATTGCTTGGATTGCCATGGGCACCTGATATGCTCTGGACTGGAGCAGCTTGGCCATGTGGCTCACCTCAGACGCTCTTTGTTCTTGGACTGTCCTGGTCCAGCCCTGCATGTGTGGTCAATCTCCAGCTGCTCTCCGCATCTCCTCCTTTTCTGTTTTGTAGCTGCAAGCCATGAGTGAGCCACCGGAGGAGCTATGTTCAGAGGCCTCTGCAGAGGGCCTTCTCATGCTCGAACCCTTTTGATTCTCAGTGACCTTTTTAATTTAGGCTAAAGATTTACAGTCCAAGGATTTTTTTTTTTTT
>NW_004524599.1:2737613-2738657 GCF_000260255.1 Octodon degus
TTATCTGGCCACTGAGCCAGCTCTTCCCCTAAGAAACCCAAACCCTCATACCCTGCTCTACTTTTTGGATAGTATTTTTCATGTTCTAGTAGACTATAGAAATTTTTTAAAAACTCCATGGCTTTGCATAAACTGTATTTAACACTGGTTAAATGATCTACCAAGAATAGACTGTGACATGAGAGGAAGATCACATGTTTTTATTTTTTCCTATGTGGCCATCAATTGCCAGAATTATTGATTAGGAAAACATCATTCTATGTTCTTCTGCAGTGTTAACTTTATCAACAATCCAGGGATTATGTACTTGTGAGCTTTCAGGACTCTTCCACTGGTTTGTCTATCACCAAAGAATTCTACATTGTCTTTAACTTATAGTAAGTTTAAACCCTTTTTTCTTCACACTCTCCTTGATCTCCTGTGACCATCCATATATGCATATAATTATTAGTCAGTGTGTTAGTTTTCTTAAAAGACAAAAACACAAATCCAAAAAAAAGAGTAACAAATATAATTACAAATTTGATTAAAATTACTTTGACTTTATGGACCAATTTGGAGAGAACTGGCATCCTCAAATCTACTTGAGGCCTCAAACAGAATTCAGGTTTAGAAACTGAGCCTCTTGGTCCCTTTCTATTTCACCTCCTGTCCTGGTACCCAGGGCTCTGGAACTACTACAAGAACTATTATGAAACCAGCTCTAGATCCTTGGGCTCCCTGTTGACCAGTGACAAATTCCTCAAGCTCTCAAATGTGAGGACTATTATCATGGGAATGAAAAAGGAGATGGAGTAGTGAGAGGACAGCCCCTTCCCAACTGCTCACACCACAAAATGCTGAGACTGGCTTTGGAGAAGCCAAAGTGGTTAAATCAGAAAGCTTTAATATCTTTTCCTGCTTTGAAAATAAAAGACAAACTCCAAGAGGCAGTGCAGCCATTTCTTTTGATACGTGATGCTGTTGAAATCCCACCTGATGGACAGCCACAGAATTATTAAAAAAGAGAAGAAAGGGGCTGGAGAGATGGCTCAGTGGTCTAAG
>NW_004524599.1:2738757-2750099 GCF_000260255.1 Octodon degus
GGGGATTGAACCCAGGCCCTTGCGCTTTTCAGGCAAGTGCTTGTTCTACTGAGCTATCTCCCCAGACCCCAAGTCCAAGGCTGTTAACTCCCTGCATTCAGCAATTTTATCCTATACAGCCTATTGGTCCATAACAGTAGTCAATTTCCAGTGTAGCTGGAAATTGTCAGAAGGTGTTAGTGATTTGAGTTTCTTTTATACCTCTTATAGTTATACTTTTCTGCACAATTTTCAGGACCAAACTCAAAATAAGACCTTTGTTAGTGACAATTAATCTTACACTATCTGTCAAGGTCAGTTAAGTCTCCTCAGGAATTACCTTGGAACCATGCATAGCACCTTAGTTCTCCTATTAGTGTTGTCAATCTGGATGAGTCATGGCTGTTGCTTGACCAAGGAGATTTTCCTCTCCTGTTGACTCTCCTTAAGCACAATATACACCATTGATCATTTTCTTCTGTGGTCATACAACACCCTAGGTCAGAAGACTAGGGACTCACCAAGTTATAGGATGTACAGCAGAGGTCCTCTTACATCATGGGTCCTCACTGACCTTGGAAGACTGGGGCAAAAATATGGGCTATGCTTTTAGCCCATTAATGTTTCTAATTATTGGTTTCCAAACCTCAGTTGTTGACCATTCAGAAGAGAATGTTAATGACATTACATTATATTGGGAGCAATGAGCTTAATACTATTAACCATGGATGTTTTAGTATTTGAATCCCTGTAAAATGTTAACAGACAACAGTCATATATTTTACACAGAAAATTATATTGTAATTTTGCTATATACAAAATATTGTAAGAAGACTGTCATGGTGACATTTTTGTAACACACCTAAATTTCTATCTTGATGTAAAATGGTATCTTCAGTCAATCATTCCTATTTGATACCTAAGAAAATCTTACCTAACCTGTTGACTTTTAATGGTACAACTCATAAGTTTTTGTTAAAGGCACATATCTGAATATGAAAGAAAATTCTATCATCACAAAGGATCCATTTTTAAATTTTGGAAGGCTGGTATATCTGGAGGCATAAATACATTTAATACACCACAAGGTTAATAACAATCATCATAGCCATATGAAAACCTTTAAACCAGAGCATCCTTCAGTGAAAAACCTTATCGTTTAGAAAACTTAATCTTAGATGATGACCAAATATTATCACAACAATACATTTTTAATAATATTTATTGAGGTGTATGGAAATTGTGGTTCTTCCTATCAGTGCACAAAGACTGGGATAATGTTTCCCAGGCAGCTGTTCATTTATTCACCAAAAAGAACCATTGCCAGTAATTTTCTAAGCCTGAAGGGTCCCCATTTAGTTACCTTAACAAATTTCTGATGACTTCAGTGCAAACCAGTTTTGGTGGCTAGGCCAATAGTTTAAAAGTTCAGCAGAGCCTAGCAGAATTCCCACCACAGCAAGTGGGAGGCAGAACTGGCTAGCCTTTTGTCCCACTGGCCCCCTATCACAGGTCACAGCAGTGCATAGACATCAACTCCACACTGCAGGCCCCATGAGCTGCCCATAGCACCAAGTCTGACCAGCTGGCAGCCCAGGCTGAAGCATGCTTTTAAATGTATAACCCAAATTAAATTTTGAACAAATGATCCAAAAATGCAAAAGAATAAGAAACAAGGAAGAAAATGTTGAGCTCAAATAAAAAATAGCTGTTAACTGGAGAAAAAGACAAACAAGTACAGTTTAACAGATTGGTCTTACAAAATTAGAGTACATCCAAATACACTTTTACCAAATTGAATTATGACAACTCTTTTACAATTTTAGAAGTTTGTAATTATAAATAGAGCAGCAGAATTATTTGTAGGTCAATTAGCAGACATCTCTTATAAAAAAGAATTTTGAAGAAATAAACTTTATGATTAACATGTAATTTTTATTTTATTTTATCTTAAGAATATTGGTAACTTTTGTGTCTCTTTCAAAATAACTTTCTGCTTAGTTATCTCCATGCCCTCTATCACCTACTCAGACCTTTTATTCACATTTTTGGTTACCATCTCCTGGGCATCCTGGATCAATTCCTGTAATTGGAACCAAGTTGGGTCTAGTCCCACCCTTGTCTATCAGTTAGGTGTGGTCTCTGAGGAATCATTGTCATAGGACTAAGCATCAACTTCCTGAAAGGTGAAATCAACCCTTTCTCTGGGCATAGGACCATGATACAACTGGACACCACACTAGATAGACCAGTCAGCATTTTCTGGAAAAACATAAATACACCTTCTACCCCAAGTGAATATTGGGCTGGATCTCTTCCATTGTCCAGCATAAGACTCTTTCCAGAGGATCCTTCCTAACTTCTTTTGTTTTACTTGACTGAATTGTCTTTCTGCTGCTGTAGTCCTATCCCTAGTAAGATTTAAAAGTTAATAGTAATGTCAAGTAGAATCTATTATGAGGTGTGAATTTTGTAGGGAAGGATTCCTCCTTCGTTTTTGTAATTGAATATTTTAGTGTACAGTGAACACATTCAATAATTCCTTGACCTTGAGGATTATAAGGAATTTCTATGGTAAGAGAAATATGAAAAGATTTACAGATCATGTGGAAGGGAGCCCTTGTATAGGATGGGCCATTGTCAGTCTTAACTGCAGAAAAATAAAATCTCATATCCTGTATTCAGGTGGCCAGTCTCCTGCTTGTCACTCCATCTCCATTGTCCACCCTCTCCAGAAGACATGGAAAATGCAGCCTTTGTAGCCATGGCAACCATATTTTTCTCTTCTTTTCTCTTCTGTTGTCTTCTCTTCTTTTCTTTTCCTTTACTTTCTCTTTCTTTCTTTCTTTTTTTACAGAAGACTGTTGTGGCTCCTGTAGCCCCAAGCCAAGTGCAGCACCAGTGCTGTGGTGCACATGGATAGGCCAGCAGTTTAAAAGTTTAGCAGAGCCTAGCAGAATTCCCACAACAGCAAGTGGATGGTAGAACTGGCCAGCCTTTTTGTCTCTGCCCTTCTATTACAGCTCACAGCAGTGCATAGACATCAACTCCACAGTGCAGGCTCCATGATCACCAAGAACCACTGCCCACAGCACCAAGTCTGTCCCAACACACTGAGCCATGCCATGTTGTCTTAGGACAATCCTCCATGCTACAGTGCCCCCACCGTTTGGCTGGGTTGGAGCAAGCCTCACTGGAAGTTTCCTACAATAGGTCATCTTCCACATCTACATAGAGTGTCCCAATGATATGCCTGTCTACACCTTGGACAGATAGTAGAAGGTTTTGTTGAAGGGACAGATAACAGTTCCGCTGCCCATGCAAGTGCAGTACAGAACTTTTGGGCAAAATGCCCCTCACCCCTACAGCTCAAACATGTAACCCTATTCTTTCTCTATTCTCTAGGCTATGGATAAATAATTGGAGAGACAGCTGCGCCAACATGGCCCTGTGAACATAGGTGGGGTCAATGTCTGCACAAATCTAAAGCATCTCAGAGAACATAACTTTTTTTAATGGGCTCCTAGAGCCTCTTTGCATCATTTATTTGCATTTCCAAGGCCAATTGTTCAATGATTAACTTGTTCACTGCTATGCCACTTATGGTCCTCTTACTAGACTGCAATGAACATGCTGCAAAACTCTGAAAAGTTTCATCAGAGCCCTAGTGAGTGGAAATAACTCAAGGGATTTCTCACCTTTCGAAGAAGGTTCCCTCCATGCCCTTGTGGCAGCTATTTTAATTCATTCATGTACTTGCAATTCAAAAGTAAGTTGACTGTGGCAACAAAGTCACCTTCTCTGTTTAAGATGTCCTTTGTAATGGCTGTGTTGTGAGTTACCTGATCCACTCACAATTCAAAATTTTTTTGTCCACAGGAAATAAGCCCCTGGACTTAAACATGCTTTAGCCATTTCTTTCCAATCATTTGAGGCCATAATCTGTTATCCTGAGAGCTCTACTAAACCTAAGATAAAAGGGCCATGATTCCATAGGTAGTGGTATCTTGTTTCTATTATATTAAGGTCTGAAAGAATACAGCTTCATGAAGATGTATAACATCCCAGATTACTGGGATCTTGAACTTCAATAATAGAGTAGACATGTTGAAAATCTTCCATGGACTCCCCTACCTGTTTGGCTTTTTTTAGCACCAATGGCAAGGGAAAGAGAGAAAATGGCTCTACTCTCTGAGAGGTGGAAGTTTCACCCTTTGGCACAACAGCATTTTCCTGAACTGAAAAGGCAGAAATTGCCACTGCAGCTCAGTTAAGGTTGTTGGGCATTGTGAAATGGAATTTAGAGCGACATACTCCTTTAGTAGGGAAGGGTCCTTTTGCTCTCCACTGCTCCTTCCTTGAGAAATGCTATGAGGCTTGAGCTCTATCAGGATGGTTATTGTTCTGCCATCTTTTTCTTACTCAGGACTTGATTTTAAGACAGTGCTACAAGCCAGATAATTTATGATTGTCTTAAAAAGCTTATGACCATTAAGACAATTTCTAGTTCAAATTCACAAAAAGAAAGTAAATACAGGAATCAAGACTACCAAAAGTATTTGTATATACATCTGTGGTTCTTGAGGACTTGTTTGCCCCATGTTTTACACTTGATATGGGCTCAGTATTGATATTAATGGGATCAATATTGAGGCTATGAATACATCTCTGGGTTCAATATTGATGGTATCAATGGGTCCAATACTGAGGATATCAGTATACCTCTATCCTTTTTGTGCATGCACTAGAGGTGATCTTGCCCTCTGCCTAGTAACCCATTGCTTGGATTGCCTTGAGTACCTGGTGTTCTTTAGACTGGAACAGCTTGTTCATGTGGCTTGCCTTGGGTGCTCTTTGTTCTCATGCCAGTCTTGCTTCAGCCTGTATGTGTGATTATTCTCCAACTTCAGCCTCTCCCCACAGGAAGAATTAGAAGGAATTTACTATTTATCCTTGGAATCAATGTCATTTAGCACAGTGGAGCTAAACAGTAATGACAGGTATCAGTGGGGGCTCCTCTCTCTCCAACTCATTGCCCAGACAGATTGAAATCTATATCAAGATTGAAAATATTATCTAAAGTCAGCATGGATCACAAGTGGGCAAGCAAAGAGCAGCAGTCATCACCATGGGACAGCTCTAGAAAAGTTACACTGCTGTGGAACGTTGACTTTGGAACTGTTCCCTCTAAGTTAAAATCCCAATGTTCAGACTTGTTATGAGTATGAGTAAGCAGTTTAATGTTCAAGGTTCTCAGTTTCTTGCTGCTAACAGGGGAATACACTTGGTGGACCGAAGAGGCCAGTGGCTTACACACAGAGCATGGTATGATACTAATCCAGTCGTTAGTATTAGTTTACTTTAAAAATCCCAAGCCCTGCAGAGTTGGAGCGTGTATTCGTGTGCCTGTTTTTGGAACTCTGGAAGTGTTCATCTCATTACAGGACCCATGATTTAGAACCATAAGTGTCCTGACTGTCTGAATTCTCATACTTCCCAAGAGAGCTCTCAGGAAAGAAGCATTCTTGTATATGCTGATCTGGAGCCCTGATACACATGCACCTTAAATCACAGGTTGAACAAGACACAGGAGAAAGAAATGAATTGATATTTCATCCCTCACGGAAGAGGGACCTTGCTGCTTTCCACACCCTGTAATGCAGCTGCAGACCCCAGAATTCAGACAGCTTTCAATTTCTTTCTCCTCCGTGAAGGGAGCTGCTACACGATGATGGATACAAAGATTTTCCCAGTTTGCATTCATCCACTTCTCCCCTGATGGCTTAAATAATTTGGGGAGGGCAGCATCACAATCAAAACCAGTATCTCTCATCTAAGAGCATTCGTAACTTCCAGAAAATTCCACACTATTGAAGAATTTAAAATGGAGAGATACTTACAAGATAAGTTTGCATATCATAAAAATATTCATCACAGGCTGGGCATGGTGGTGCACATTTATAATCAAAGCAGCTCTGGAGTCTGATGTGGGAAGACTGCAAGTTCGAGGCCAGCCTGGGATACTTATTTTGAGGCCCTGTCCCAAAGCAAAAATAAAAAGGACTTGGAGATGTAGTTTGGTTGTAGAGTACTTATGGAATCCATCCCCAGTACTGCAACAAACAAGCAAAAATTTTCTCATAGAATTCCTTTAAAAAACAAGTTAATCCATCACACTAAAATACTGTTTACTTATGCAATTTATTGTTTATAGCTTTTCTTATTATTTCTGATACCTTCATTTTAAAAAAATGTATTTGGTACAGGGTCTCACTAAGCAGCTCAGACTCATAGTGATCCTCCTGTTTTCAGCCTCCCCACCACTGGGATTACAGGCGTGCACCACTATGCCCCATCTTGGTGGCTGGCTCAGTGTAACCACAGCATGTGGTGCTGAAGATCAAACTGTGGTCTGTGTGGTTGCCTAAGCAGGCACTTAATCCACTGAACTATCTCGCCAGCCTGGATACGTTCATTTTTAAATGCTATCAAATAACTCAAGCATCCAGTCCTTTGACCTAGAATACAATATGGAAAATTTCATTTGTGTTATATAGTTAAAAAGTTTTCTGTCCTTTTTCTCAAGCCATGAGCCAATTTCCTGATAAGTCCTGTGAAATAAAGGTGTGATTTCTCTCTGACCTGGCCCATTTGTGCTCTGTAGGACTAATAGATTTGTTGCCAAGTATCCCTAACCCCTTGCAGATATGTCAAGAAAGATGGCTGTGATCACCTAATTAGAGCAGGACTGAGGGGAGAAGCCCATGCTGGGTCTCCAGAATGCCTGTGATCAGCTATTACTAAAGTCCCCAGGCCTTCTCTACTTTCTCTATTGATGAAAATGTCAACCACAGGAAGAAATGTCTGCCACAGCTTTCTGAAGCACCAGAACAAGGGGATTTGGAGAAATATGTTTTTAAAAATCAATTCAAGATCACTGACTATGAACATTAGTAAGAATTTTACAAAGGGCTATGCACTTTTAAAACATTTCCTATCTCAACTCTTCACTTCCGGTGGTCACACTAATCAAGTAATCACCACATAGGCCACATTCTTTCAAAACTGTGAGCAGTATGAACAGAATCCGGATTCCAGGGGATGGAATCTTGTACCTTCCCATTACTGGCGTCATTAGCCTTTATCAGTAGCTACTGCTAAACTCTTTTCCTTTCTTTCTTTATCAGAACCACCTTGCTCTATCAGCACATGCAGTTAGGCAACATAGCCGGCATATATCTGGCTTCCCTTGTGATGAAGAACACTACATAAAACTGCAGCATTCTTCATTCCTGGGTAGGAAAACGTTCTTGATCTTCCCCTTCAGGCAAGTAGAACAGGCAACAGAGATGCAGGACTACTTAGCAAATAATTCAGTGAGATATATTTGTCTCCAAGAAGTATTTCCTTGAAGCTAAAAAGTAAGAGATGTCCAAGCATTAAAATACTCAAGTATTCATTCCGTTTTATTCTCTCCAGTGCCCAGTGCACTGCCCTTTCCAGTAGGAAAACAGCCCAATCATTAGTTTTCATCCTCCACATTCACTCTTCATAGGTATGTGCTCCTCCAGGTCAGCGAAACAGAGAAACTCTACTCATGTTGGCCATGACCCTGCTCCTTCTTGGTGCTGTTCATGAGCTCAGAGATGCCACCTGATGCTGCCACAGCCATTCTTATCAAACAGCTTTCTTGTGAAAGCCTCAGTATATCTGGAGACTCATCCTCAAGATTCTGCTGCTCACTGATCTCTTTGCTCCCTTCCCTCCCTCCCTCCCTTCCTCGCTCCCTCACTCCTTTCTTTATTTTTTTTTTCTTTTTTGACGGAACTGGGGATTGAACTCAGGCCCTTGTGCTTGCCAGAGAAGTGCTTATTCCACTGAGCTATCTCGCTGGCCCCTCTCTTTCTTTTTCTCTTTCTCTCTTTCTGTCTCTCTACTTAATTTCTACTCATCATTTAGACCTTGAATTAGGTTCCATTCTTTCTTTTTTCCATAATGTAGTCTTTGAACACTAAACCTGACTCAAGTAACTTTCCTGGTTCTCCAGCAGAACTCCCCGCTTCCTCTTCTGTAACATTTGGGTCTGATATGCCTTCTGTGTTGACAGGAGTTCCCAGTCTCTGCTGAGGGCAGGAGCCACGTTTGCCTTCTCCACATTGTACGGTGCATATATTATTGCTCAGCACTCTGCAGGCATCACTTACGGGATTTAAGAGGAAGATACTTGAATGTCAAATACATAGTCAACTCCAAACTCTAGTCTTCATTGCAATGAAATAGACAGAAGAAATGGTGAAACTGCTTACTGATGAAGCTGAAGATGTACAGAATAAACAGACTCATTAAAGTACTGAGGACACCTTCTCTCACATAAACAAAGTCTGAGGCGGTCAGCACGTAAGACAGACACAGTACTACAGCCCCCCCCCCATTTGAAATTTAGGAGTAAAAGAACATTAGACAAAATTTCATTGCTATTTTTGTTATAACAATGACTCAGAAATCTTGAGGGGAAAAAAGTCACGCGTAATAACGTAAGAAGGCAACATGTTGAATTTTATAAAGAAATGACAGAAAAGTAATAGGGATGAAAAATGACCCTGCAGTATCGGATCCTCAGAGAATGGCCTTTATCATTCATTATTATTGCGAGGAAGTTCACACACACGTAATTTTTAAAACCTAACTAAAATATGTAGCTTTCCAGGGAGAGAGATCCTTTCATATTTTTCCTTGCACTTTACCAAAAGAGCTTGTGTCAACTGAAAACTGGATTAAAACAAAACATGAAACAATGAGTTATACTTGTCTAGAATGTTGTTGTCACTTATCATTTACAAAAATATCAACATTAACCACTTAAGGATTTTTAAAGTACTTGTTCTGAAGTAAATCATTCTATCTGGGGAGAGAAAGGACATTTTGATAAAGAAAAATAAAACAAGGGTACCATTTTTTATTTATAAGGAAATGTACAAATTTCCAATAAAACAAACTAAAAATGGACAGGAAGTATTTAAAATGATTTTTTCCCAGGCTTTTATTATGGTGTGCACAGTTTTAGATGAAGTAATTGCTTATACTGCCTCTTCTTAAACATAAATAATCATAATAGACTATATAATTGATGAGCACTAAATAATACCTGTTGATATGCTCAACCACTGGAAATGAGAATCAATCTCTAAAATGCTCCAGTAGTATGAATTCTCCTAATGAAATTTTTGCTTTGCTGTATTTCATGAACTAATAGTTTTAAAGGACATCTAATTGAGACCTGAGTGTCTGATCCATTAGATCAGAACATGTCTAGCCAGTGTGTTATCTATATCCAATGCTTGGATCTAGACATCCAAGGCACTTCTGCCATTATAATCCTAGTATAGTAACATAATTTCTGCACTTCTTTTTGGTGGGTATAAACAACTCCATGGGAAGACTCCCATGCACAGCTGTGGAGTGGAAGAGGCAGCAGGAACAGAGCATGGGTAGGTAATTCAAAACCCTCCCCTGTCCAAGGCCAATGGGGCAAAGCACAAATGAATGCATCCCAGGATGAGCAGGAAGCAACTAAGAGAGTTGAGGACTGTGGATCTTAGAGAGCAAGGACCTTCCTGGAAGAATTCTGAGGAGAAGGTGGTGGTAGTGGCGCTGGTAGGGCTCCGTTTGAGGGTTGCTGTCACATGATTGATGCGTCACCTGAAGGCACTTTTGCCAGAGAAAGAGCTAGCACTTTCCATCACCATGCTGCTGATGTCTACCAAAAAGAGCTCCCTGCGCCCACAGTGGCATACAGTGATTTACGGCCTGAGTTTCTTTGGCCTGGTGGAGTCATTAAAGGAGCGAGGACGAAGTCCCCACAGGCTTCTTGAGCGAAAGCCAAGGAGACTTACTTTCTCTCTTTATCAGAGTAGAATTGAAGCAACTCAGATTTCATATCATGGTCCTTACCATTGGTTTGCTATTGAAATTCTTTATTTCAAATGTACTGTTTGGATTCAGGGGTGGATAGTATTCTAGGGGAGGAAACACAAACTATAAGTAGTGAATTTGATTCTAAAAAGATATGGACTCAGAGTAGAATATTCTAGCTGAATATGTGAGACAGTGGTCCCATTGCTCAGGCCATCTATTTTCAATATAGTCTACGTCCCTTCTTGGCTGTCGTTTTCCTGTTCAAGCTCAGGAGTTTTTTTGGGTAAACACAGTTCCTATTGAAGCAGTCCAACTTGCTCATCTTTCTCTTGCAGCTATACTATTTGCATTTTGTTTTTAAAAATATTTCTACATATAACATGTCACCTTCTAAAACCTTGTTGTACTTTAGCTTTTATGAGAAGATAAAACTGCAACACATCTGGTTAAATGATCTAATTGGCTTTTTTTCTTTTTTGCGATTTGTGAATTGATGCAGCATCACTTCTAGAAATTTAGATAAGGCTATCCAATAGGTTTGGCAGAGGAAGTAGGCTTTATAGTTGGAAAAAAGATGGAGAAAGCAGAAATGGGGAACACAAGTGGGGTTGGTTGGTTAGCCTGATGTTGCTTCAGGTCATACTCCTTGTCAAAGTGAAAGCAGAATGAGCTTCCTCATGCTGGTTATTCATTCTCTCTCTCTCTCTCTCTCTCTCTCTCTCTCTCTCTCTCTCTCTCTCTCTCTTTCTGTGTGTCTCTCTCTGTTTCCTCATTTCTTAATACATGAGATAAACAGTTTGGTTTGGTAACATGAAACTTTAGGAACAGTGACTCTATTTTGGTTTTATTTGATTTGCTTCCTGTTGAGTTAGTGGAAGAGTTCAGTTTAAATCAGTAGCTTTGTTTACACAAAGGGGCCTGATTTATTTCTCTTATGAGTATGGTCTCTAGTTGCATTCATTTACCTATAAAAGCCTCGAGTTTATCTTTCTTTATAGCTGAGTCTCACATTACCTCCCCAGTGTAAGAATCTGAAAGAGTAAATAAAATCTGAAAGGTACAATAGATACTGTGAAAGGGAAGGAAACTGCTCAAAAGGAAAGAACAACTGGGGTGAGGGAAAGCAGAAAAGAAAGAAGGAAGAGAATATATATTGATAGTTAAGACAATTGTACTACTAATTTCTATTGGTTTATAAAAGGAATCACTAATGCTTAATTTTTGATCAATTTTCGTGTCTATCTGATAATATGAACAACTACTTTAAAGATAACAATATGTAATGTAACAACCATTGTTAATTTCCTGTGTCTGCGGAGCGGCTGTAGCCTGTGAGCAACGAGATCCAGGGACAGAGTCTCAGCCTCGCCGCCACCATCCAGAGACCACTGTGCCCGTCCATCCACCGCCACCCACCCAAGACACAGAACATCCAGGCATGGATAAAA
>NW_004524599.1:2755904-2758236 GCF_000260255.1 Octodon degus
TCTCTCTCTCTCTCTCTCTCTCTCTCTCTCTCTCTCTCTCTCTCAAATAAATAAAAATAAAAAAAAGAGAAGAAAGCCAGGGTGGTGATGCATACATGTAACCCCATCATTCTTGGGAGGATTAGGCCAGAGGGTTCAACTATGAATCTCAGCAGGGAACTTAGGAAGAGCCTTAGCTTCCATAGAATGCAGTAGAACTTTTGAAAATCTAGCACAGGTCCCTATGTTATAAAAGGGGTCCATAAAACTAGGCAGACTTCTCCAAAATAGTTTCATTGGGATCTGTATTTAAATTCTTCACCAAATACTGAGTCTTAGGAACCCATCTTTTACTGTTTAAATAAGGAAGGTGGAATCCACAGCTTAGGTGCAGCTCCCTGTTTCCCAGCACCTTCAGACTCATAGCCCCATTCTTGAAAAACAGCAGGCAGAGTCCCAAGAAGGGGGTGGGCATGTGGCAGATCATCTCACCCTGTATGGTGGGAGCCAGTGGTCCAGGAGGGTTTGCTCTGGTTAGCAGTGAATGGGGACCAAAACTAAGCTCAGACTTTAAGTTTGGCCTTTCCTCCTAAGAATCTTTGACTGCCTCTTTTCCCCTACTAAAGGGGACCAATCTGTGACTCCACACACTAACTTTGTTCAGGCCCCATGTTCTTCTCTGTTCCTATCCCAAACCCAAAAGATCCCATCTGCCACTTTGCACTCCATAGATTACCTAATTTCCTCACAGGAGTGAGTGAGTGAGGGCAATGACTAAAGCTTTTAAAAGACTTCACAACCTTCTTAAGAGAATAAAGGAAAATTTATCTCCAGCTTTAGGAAGCAAGTTCTGTTTCATTCTCCCAGAAATCCTGATGACCACACTATAGTGACAAGTACAAAGTCAGCAATCTCTAATTTCCAAATACTTGTTCTTTGGAAGAATAGTTCATTTAAATGGATGATATCTCAATTTTGAAAAGGTTAGTGGTAAGCTACTTAAGTTAATAATTTTCATAAAACAAATTAGATGGTCTATTACTCCAAGCACCAAGATATTCCCTATTGCTTTGAACATGGGGTGAAGCAGACAAATCAGGATACATTCAGTCAAGTCTGATCCCTGGGCAGAGGAAAGGGGCTTTGTGTCATGTTACAATTTTCAGTTTTTATCCTTGTCAAACATACAGGGCAAATCATGTCACTTAATAATTATTAACAGTAGCAGATTTGTTAAAATTTGTTATAGTACTATTTAAATCACCAATTATATTATATAATTACAGCACACAAAAATTTTTGAGTTGTTGGTTAAACTGGAGACAAAGTCATAATCCAGGCAATCATGAGCCCTTTCCTGGCCTTCATTTGTCACCTGTAAAACAGGAAGGCTGAGATGATCACTGAAGTCCCTGTAGTAATCTATCTCCTATCATCTACCTACCTTCCATTCCCCTTTACAATGCAAAAGCAAAACCAGCAACATCATTATTATACCATAGACATTTTAATACTCAATGTCCTCTCTTGTATTATTTCAAGAATATTTTGTTTACTTAAAATTGTTAAGGTAATTATCAAAAAAACCTTGACTAGCATTAAAAAATCCATATGCTAAAAAATTTTAAAGAATATAGTAAAATGCTGAAATGGAAAAGATGGCTTTATACCAGATGGTGCACTGTGGTGAGGATCCACAAAATAGGAAACAAGATTGTTGAAAACCAAAAGCATTCAATGCCCAGAGTGGTGAAATCTGAGAGCCCTGGACAGTGGAAAGGATGGAGGCCTTGTTTGCTGACTTTTTCAGACAGCTACATTTTCCCCCCACTGGACAACATCAGGTGTATTCAATAGGACCATCCCACTCCCAAATTTTTAATTATAGCATTCTCAAAATCCCTGAAACATGGTTCAGATATTCTTTCAGATTTTAAAGATTCCTCCATCCAAGACTTCCAATACATTAGTTATGACAATGATAAAAGGCTATATTCTCTGCTAAATTAACCCTCCCTTATTGAGGTCTCTGAGTACAGGGTCAAGAACAAGATCACTAATTCAATTGAAATTAAAATGTTAAGTGAGTTATACTTCTGCACTTAGCATTGAGAGGTGGAATAAGGTGGTGATGGCAAACTTTTGTGAGTGTTCAATGATTCAAACGTTTCACTGCAGCATGCATGCTGTAGGCTCGTCACCTTGGGAGTAAGGCCAATGAACTAGCCTTAGATGTCAAGAGGACCAGTTTTTGTTATAAGCAGCAACTGCACCTTGCACTTTCTTCTTCTTCTTCTTCTTCTTCTTCTTCTTCTTCTTCTTCTTCTTCTTCTTCTTCTTCTTCTTCTTCTTC
>NW_004524599.1:2758591-2760438 GCF_000260255.1 Octodon degus
ATAGGTATTCAACAGTGCTTGTCATATTGCACATTGTTGTCTTCAAAGTAGTTGATCAGATTACCAGACACAAGCATACAATTTTAAGCATTAACTGCTACCTTCAAAAAACTGATAGAAATTAGTAGTATAATATCTTAGCTATCCTGTAAACATGCATACATGAATTTTCCCTTTCTTTTCTCCTTTCCTTCATTCCAATTGTTTTATTCCTTTTTCTCAGTTTCTTTCCATTTTACTATATCTATTGTACCTTTCCAATTTTTTATATTCTTTCAGATTATTACATTAGGGAGACAATATGGTGTTAACACATGTGGGTCTGACTTGTTTCACTTATGTGTATAGCCTCTAGTTGCATCCATTTATTTATAAAAGCCTCAGGTTAATCTTTCTTTATGGCTGAGTAATATTCCATTGAATAAAAATGTCACATCTTCTTTATCCATTCCTTGGTTGATAGGCATTTAAGTTGTTTCCAAGATTTAGCTATAACAAATTGTGCTGCAATAAGCATGGGTGCACATCTGTCACTGTGGCATGGTATTTTAGATTCTTCTGGAAAAATACCCAGAAAGAGAATAGCTGGCTTGAATTGGACCTCTAATCCTTGTTTTTTGAGGAATCGCCAAACTGATTTTCCTAGAGACTGTACCAGTCTACATTCCCACCAACAATGGAGAAGCGTTTCTTTTTCCCCACAGCCTTGCCAGCACTTGTTTTGTTTTTTTTTTTTCAAAGAACAACAACAACACATGTTTATTAGAGTAAATGGAAAAGCAGTATATAGCACCAATGAGATAAAAAGGCTCCTCACAGAAGTCATGGCAGAAAGCTTCTCAACCAGGAAAAAAAAATTTGACATACAAATAAGTGAGGCATGTAGAAGTACAATTAGCCATGACAAGGCATATAGCAATATACCAGATTCCGGAAATTCAAACATTGGAGAAAAAAAAAAATTTCTGTCAAGACTCCTAAGTTTATTTATTTTTTAATTAATTTTATTGAGAAACAAATAGCAATGAAATATTCAAAACAGATTAGTAGGACAGTTTCAATAATGCATTGCATATTGTTGCCTTTGTAGTTATTCATAGTACAAGATGCAGACATGATATCCTGTCCACTCTTAGTACAAATATTTCTTCTCATTGAATTAAGAGAGAGTAGCTGTATATCTATCCTAACTATTTTGTATATAGAGATACAAAATGGTCCTTCATTTATATCCCCATTTTTGTTTAGTTTTGTCAGAGATGTGTATTCCATTACCATTTAAATATTGTAGGTATGTGAATTCAGCAAAATAATCCAATATAGTCCAGTAGTCCATAATAGGAGTGAGTTATCTGTAGGACTGGCAATGTCAGAAGTTGTTGACCTCAGCCTTTCATAGGTCAGCATATTAACATGGCTTTACTTTTTATACCTCATTTTTATGCTTTTCTGCTGGATGGTTAAGACCAAGATAAAACAAGAGCTACATATCAAGAAATGTAACTTTTTTTTCTGACAAGATCAGTCAAATCCCCTCAGGGTTTACCCTGAAACCACATACCGCAGTTTATAGATCCTTTGTCAGTGTCAGCCATGTGGATGAGTCACGGCCATTGCTTGACCAATTTGATCTCTCTGAAAGCCTGAGAGAATATTTTCACTCCATGTGACTCTCTTTAGGCATACTCTACATCACTGATCACTTTCCTCTGTAGTCCTATAATCTCCTTGATCAGAAAATTTGGGACACTACTGAGTTGCACGATTTCACAGTACAGGTTCTCTTATGTCCTGAGTCCTCACTGACCTTAAAAGGCTAGGGCTAGCTTGATCAGGGAAAAAAAAAA
>NW_004524599.1:2760800-2761863 GCF_000260255.1 Octodon degus
TTAGAAATCTAACCATATACAGCATTGTAGCAGGACAGTTCTATGACATTTTTTTTCTTGTTTCTTGTTTTCACTTATTACTCTTTTGTTTTTAAACAAACATTTACTTAAGAGACAATATAGCAGTACTTGATATGACATGATAAGCAGTATGCATTTAGAAGACCAGAATAATATGCATTCCAAGCATGGCCCTAGTATTACATATTTCTATCTTCAGTGCAGTTGCTTAGTTCACAGGTATCAGCATATATAGTTAATCAGGGTGAGAATCCTACCAATTAACTGCTAGTTTCAAAAATCCTGCTGAAGATTCCAGAATCATTACCTTAACCATCTTGTGCATATAAATGTATGGTTTTGCCCCTGTCGTCTTTCCTACTTGTGCAGTCTTCTTCGTTTAATCCTTAAGTTCTTGCTTTCCTTTTAATTGTGTTATACCTTTCTATTTTTATTTCTTCTTTTGTGTTCTTACACTAGGGAGACTATACGATATTTACACATGTGAGTCTGGTTTATTTCACTTATGAGTATATCTTCAAGAGGCATCCACTTAAATATAAAGGCTTTGAGTTTATCATTCTATGTAGCTGAGTAATACGCCATTATATAAAAATACCACATCTTTTTCATCTATTGCTCAGGTGACAGGCATTTTGGTTGTTTCCTAGATTTGGCTATCACAAATTGTACTGCTATAAATATAGGTGCACATATATCACTATGATATGATGTTTTCAGTACCTCTGGGAAAATTCCCAGTAGGGCGATATCTGGATTGAATGGGATTTCAAGTCCTAGATTTTTAAGAAGTCTCCAAAGTGATTTCCATAATGGTTGCACCAGTCTACATTCCCACCAGCAGTGGAGAAGTGTTCTTTTTTCCCCACAGCCTCTCTAACATTTGTTGTGGGTTGATTTATGCTAACCATTCTTTTTGAGGTGAGACGGTATCTCAGTGTTGTGTTAATTTGTATCTCATGGATTTCTAGGGATGTGGAGCATTTTTTCATGTATTTGTTATCTTCTTTAATTTCTTCCTCTGAGAAGTGTGTGTTCATCT
>NW_004524599.1:2761963-2763007 GCF_000260255.1 Octodon degus
AGACACAGAACATCCAGGCATGGATAAAAACGAGCTGGTGCAGAAGGCCAAACTGGCTGAGCAGGCTGAGCGATATGATGACATGACAGCCTGCATGAAGTCTGTAACTGAGCAAGGCGCTGAATTATCTAATGAGGAGAGGAACCTTCTCTCCGCTGCTTATAAAAATGTTGTAGGAGCCCGTAGGTCATCTTGGAGGGTTGTCTCAAGTATCGAGCAAAAGACGGAAGGTGCTGAGAAAAAGCAGCAGATGACTCGAGAATACAGAGAGAAAACTGAGACTGAGCTAAGGGATATCTGCAACGATGTACTGTCTCTTTTGGAAAAGTTCTTGATCCCCAATGCTTCACAAGCAGAGAGCAAAGTCTTTTATTTGAAAATGAAGGGAGACTACTACCATTACTTGGCCGAGGTTGCTGCTGGTGATGATAAGAAAGGGATTGTGGATCAGTCACAACAAGCATACCAAGAAGCTTTTGAAATCAGCAAAAAGGAAATGCAACCAATGCACCCTATCAGATTGGGTCTGGCTCTTAACTTTTCCATGTTCTATTATGAGATTCTGAACTCTCTAGAGAAAGCCTGTTCTCTGGCAAAGACAGCTTTTGATGAAGCCATTGCGGAACTTGATACATTAAGTAAAGAGTCATACAAGGACAGCATGCTAATTATGCAATTACTGAGAGACAACTTTACATTGTGGACATCGGATACCCAAGGAGATGAAGCTGAAGCAGGAGAAGGAGGAGAAAATTAACTGGCCTTCCAACTTTTGTCTGCCTCATTCTAAAATTTACACAGTAGACCATTTGTCATCCATGCTGTCCCACAAATAGTTTTTTGTTTACGGTTTATGACAGGTTTATGTTACTTCTATTTGAATTTCTATATTTCCCATGTGGTTTTATGTTTAATATTAGGGGAGTAGAGCCAGTTAATATTTTTTTTCAAAATTTTATTGATAAACAGCAATGAGACAGTTTCAAATCAAATCGGAAGTACAGTTTCAACAAATAACACACTGCGTATATTCTTCTTAGTGGT
>NW_004524599.1:2786361-2800285 GCF_000260255.1 Octodon degus
ATTCAAAGTGGTTGGGATAGATATATAGTTACATTCTGTTAATGAATAGAATGATTTTTTCTAATGGTGTTTGTAAATAGGATCACAAGTCTGCATCTTGTACAGCAATTAACCACTAAGAAGAATATATGCAGTGTATTATTTGTTGAAAAATAAAAAAAAATTAAAAACAAAAAAAAAATTCTAACTGGTGCACCTCAGTGAAACACTGCATGTTGTTCCTAGGTTTTTCCTGCTCCTCTTCTGTGGATATGCAAGGAACCTGGGACAGACGATCTACAGGAGGGTGATCATGTTGCCTCTGTCCAGAGATGGGGCACAACTGAAGGCAGCGAGAGAAGGTAAAGTGGTGAAGAGGCCTGAAATGTGGAAGGGAAAGCGGTCCGCAGTGGTGTATCATTCTCAATATATCTGGATCTCTTTTTAGCTTGGAGAAAGGCTCTTTAGGCAAACGTATTTGCTTTATATTTGATCCTGAGATTGATTCTATTTTCTTTAAAGTTCTGATGTGAGGTTTGGAAATTGGGATTTGATACCAGAAGAAAGCTCTATTACTGTTGTTTATGAGCTTTCTGAAAGATTACTTTTAAACTTCCATGGTTGAGTGGTAATAATAAAAGGGAACTCAACTGTGTCAAAGATAGTCACAATGTGTGTGTGGGGGGTGTGGGTGGGTGTGGTGTCTGCGTGTGACTGTGAAATGATCTGGCTGTGTACGAGTACAGTGTCTATGTGTTCATGTACTTGTGTGGGGAAAGGTGACGAGTGATGTGATATATGTGTGCGTATGTGTGTTTTGTGTGAGGGTGATGACTGCATATGTATGTGGTGTGTACGTGTGCAGGATGCCCAGCTAGGTCAGTGGGGGCAGCCTGGGTGGCACCTCCATTTCCACTTTCTCTTCACAGGCAGGAATGGTCTGATAGAGACACAAGAGGCCAGCTGGATCATCCCCATCGGCCCCAGTGTTCAGGGGGGTGGCAGAAGTCACAGCTGGATTATCATCACAGCCTGTGTCCTCCAATCATCTGAAATCCACAGGCTCTTAAGAATAAAACAGGCCCTAGGTAACTCCCTAGAGTTTGATCAAATATATTTCCATGCAAATATACTTAGATAAAAGCATGCCTGTGCTATCTAGGCAGAGTGCCTGCTCTGAGCTGGCTCCTTCAGTTATCTGTATGCTCACCCTGCAAGGTTGAAATTACTATTCTTTATTATAGATGAGAACACAGGTCTCAAGAAGGAGGTTAACTGGCTATGGCCACATGCTGGAAGCTCTAGTTCTCCAGCGATGGTGGTGGTGGGGTCTAGTCAACTGAAGCTACAAGAACTACAGCACA
The DNA here is from genome assembly GCF_000260255.1 of Octodon degus. Taxonomy (NCBI): domain Eukaryota; kingdom Metazoa; phylum Chordata; class Mammalia; order Rodentia; family Octodontidae; genus Octodon; species Octodon degus. The sequence continues at coordinate 2,787,705 of NW_004524599.1, forward strand.
GTGGACCCAAAGCACTGACAGCCCTGCCTGTGAAGGTGTCTCTTCCTAGAAAAAGTGGCTCCACTCAGAAGAGGCCATACGGTCCTACCTATAACCCATGGGCATGCTTTGGGAGTGGTTTTCATGAGACGGCTCCAAACTGGCATGATTCTAGGAAAGCACTGTCAAGGGTTTGAGCCCTACAGCAGCAGGTAGCATGAAAAGGAAGAAAATATTCACTAGTTTTGTCAAATAATCACTTTTAAACAAAGCTGCTTCTGTTTTTGCAAAAGGTCGATCACTTATCAACTTGGAGCACAGAGCATGATCAACTGCCAATCTTCCCAATGCCCCCACAACCTCCTGTTTCCTTCTGCCCCACTGCTCTGCTCGCAGCCTGCCTCTCCATCCCACAGGTGTCCTGGTATCATCAAGGTGATGAAGCCTTCACTCCTAGACATATCCTAGGGGAAGACAATGACTCCTAAGAGTCACATGAGTGCTTCTGATTGTCTAAGAGTGTGCACAGCATAGGAATCATGTGTTGATATGGCTCAAGCATACACTGATTCAGTCTGGGGTAGGATCCTAGAGTCTACATTTCGAATATGTTCCTGAATTATGCCCATGGTATGAATCTATGGTCCATGTTTTAATCAAAAATGATCAAAGGGACAAGAGTTTTTTCTTGCAGCCATTATTTGGTATCTGTTGCTATTCCCAGTACAACTTCAGATCACCAGAGGATGGAAAGAAGTCAAAGGGATGAAGTTGAATGGGAACCCCACTCTGCCACACACAAGGAAACACACGGCAGCCTGGAAATCATGTCCAGGCACAACTATGATGTGGCTCTACCACCGACCATGCACATTCTCCACTCCACCCACCACCTTCACTGGATGGTGGTGACCCCCATAACTGGGAATGGTGGCTGTAAGCTTTTTCCAGTTTGGGCCTGTGTCCTGTGCTTCTGCTGTCCCTCTAGTGCTCACTCATCTCTGCTCTGCAGCTAATCACCTGATCGCTTCCATCAGCCTAAGCACGCTTGTATCAGTCCATGGGCAAGTTACAAAGATGTGTCATTCCATGCTTACAATCAAGACTTACTAACTGTATTCCTATAGACATAGCTCTACTCATAATTAGTAACTGCACATTGAAGCACGTGTAACTCTGCTTTAGTGTGAAAGTATTCACTAAAAGAAAAGCATATCCCTATAAAAAATGATTATGCTTAATGACCATATAAATCCTCCTGATTTTATGCATGAGGATGGTCTCTGGCCTTTCCTTAGAAGCCTTTCATTCTGTGATGGTTTCCTATGACACACCATAAAAGTGCTCCTCTACTGGAGCAATTATAGTTTCCATATCTGCTTGCCACCTTGTTGGGCTATTGATATCAAACCACACAATACTCCACTTGTTTGACTCATTCCTGTCTTGGTTATTTTCAACAGGAGCTAGGAGCAGGGCTAAGAGGAAGCCCACCTCCTGGGAAAAGAGATGGCATGAACTTTTGTCTTCTAATTTGTTTATAGTCATTTGAGCACAAGGAAAGGAACAGTTGGCGACATTTCAACAATAATAGGTATTTAGGAGCCGGGAGAATGAGAAAAGAAAATTGGTTTAGCTCCAACAGTGAAAATGCCAGTATTGATTGCAGTAACTTAAGTTCAACTTCCATACAAGTCAATAGTAACCAGGCTTACACCTATATGTACGTGACTACACCATTAAACATTAGATGTCAGCATACACTTTATTTGATTCACACAAGGCCCAAGTACAAGTGGGTAGACTAAAGCGGCAAAGGAACATCCCAAATCACATGAGATACATTTTGTGTGCTCCGTGTCCTCATTCTTTTGGCAGTCTTTTAAATTATTTATACCACTCAGAGTAATGGTGATTGTCCTATTTCCCTTGGGAATATGACCTGAATGTCCAGACCAACATTCCATTTCACAGCAAGACTCCACCACTGTCTTTATTTCTTCCTGTCCACAGCCGTGTCCTTGGAGTTGGCACACTGAGTGCTCCAGCCCTGACCTTGGCTTTCTGCCACTCATCCTTCATTCAGGTCTTCACTCCAGTAGCCCTCTCCCTTCTTCCTCTTCCCCTAAGGCTCAGTTCAACCCTCTATTTGTACATTCCTTATATTTCATACTTCTCTATCTTAAAATTTTCACATTCTACTGATACTACTTTCATGTCTATGTTCCCTCCTATACAATGAGTTCACTGGGAGGAAAGAGTTCATAGTTTTCTTTATTTGTTATGATCCCGAGGATGGAATCCAGAGCTCTGTGGCTAGTAGGCAAGCTCACTGCCACTGAACTATAATTTCACTCACTGTTGTATATGCCAGTGATGTTTAGCCCAATACACAGCTCTTAATGAGAACCAGCAACTATTTGTTGAAGGAATAAGTGAATGAGTAAATCTTTCTTTCCTGCTCAGCCCAGACCATACTGCTTCTTCTTGCCTTAGAAGAGAAAGGCAGTCTGGCTAGATTAAATCACTTTCAAGACAATTGTGACTAATGCCCAAGATTACGCTAAAAATTGGGCCAATTTTTTCTTCTCTGTAAAGCATTGGCTCTGGTGAGAGGCAGGCTCTTATTGTATCACTGTAATGAAATCTTCACTATGGTTTCATTGTGAGATGGGAAAAATAAGAACAAAATAAAATGCTTTGCATTGTAGTAAAATGCCAGCGTTGTTTGGATACTATGAAAGCAGATTAGGAATTAATCCCATAATTAGAGGGCAGCGTCAGTTAGAAGCTCATGGGTCCAGGGTTTCCTTTCATTCCCTTGCCATCTTGGTAAGACATCATTATAGTATTTGGTCTCTAGTAAGTGCCCAGTAAATTCTAGCTAGTTGCTGTCTAACCACATCCTCAATCTTCTTCCCCGATCTATGCCTTCTCTTAAATGACTGATCTTAGAAAAACTGACTTTAAACTCTAAAGAGGTTGGAAGGCAGACGACTGAGACTTAATTCACGTCTGGAAGAATTAGGCCCTCCTCTTCTTCTGCGTACATTAAGCCATGGTTCTTTCTCTTAGGCTCCTAGCCAATCTAACAAGTGGTTGCTATATACCTTCTAGGTACCAAGAACTGCATTAGGCCAATGTGCTTCTATGAATTGACTATAAAATCATATGCTGTTGCCAGTTATTAAGCAGCTTCAAAACCTTTCTGTAATTACTCCCTTAGGGACTGGCACTAAGCGCTTCCATAAGCTTGTGTTCTTGCCACTAGCTTCTAGGCTCTTACACATGCACATAGATGTTAATGTTTCATTTCTGATCAACTTGTTCTCTCTTTGGTTTGAAAAGAGGAGGGAATAGACATCATAACCTATATGATAAATTCAACCATGGAGTAAAGAAAAAGCTACAACATATATGCACTATTAAATAAAATTGCAAACTACAACCCAGCTTCATTTTACTGGTCAGCTTGCCTATTGTTGGGGCAAAATGTCCAACACGCTGTAACCTAAGAGAGAAGAGTTCTACTAGGTTTGCATTTTCAGAGGTTTATTAGACTTGGCTGGCTCCAAAGCCAAGAGATCCTGGTGGAGAGGGTTGGGTTGAGGAAAACAGCTGAGCTGATAGTGACTGCAAAGCAGAGCAGCTTGGGAAGAGGCCAAGAGGAAGGGCCCAGGGGCCAGACATAGTCACCAAGGTCCTGCCTTAGTGCCACACCACCTTCAGCTAAGCTCCACCTCCTTAACAGCCCATTCAGTCTGCATTCATCAATCAGTTAAACCTACTGACTAGGTTAGTGTCCTCAAAATCCACTTGCCTTACCAGGAGTCTCTCAACCCAGTCAGGTGTTGTCCAGCATATTCATGAAGCAGAATCTAGGGACCCTGACAGTCTTTCAGACACCAGTAGAAGAGTTACATTCAACTTGTTCTCCTGCAGCCTGTTTTTAAAACCAAATATATACGCTTCAAGTTCAGGCTTTAGCTTGAAACTCATATTGCAAATAATTCATAAAGCATGCCTAGAATTAATTTGTTGGATTTCTCTTTCTATTGGTTAGCCATCGCAGAGGTGGTCAGATGGGGATTGACTTCACCAAATAATTTTCAATACTTTTGCACAGTAAGGTGAACCAAGGATACAACTTTAATTCGGGTGTCGGAGTCTTTTGTGGACTTTACAAGTCCTTTAAAGTTATATAAATATCAGCATCCATTTGCATGGGTACAAGCTAGAATCAGCTGCAGAAGGGAAAAGAACACTGGGTTTCTACTTGGCAGGCTTCTGTAAGCTCTGACTGAATTTATGCATGCTATTTCCTCCTAGTTTATATGCGCTGAAGGGGTGATGCCATCAAGAGGGTTAGTGTACAAATGGCATTTGTATGAGGCATTTGTACGCCCGAGCCTCCCTCTTTTGTATTTGTTCCCTTTTTTTGTGGACATATAAATCATCTTTTGCATTTTGATGGAAATGTGAGTTTGGTGAGAGCTCCTTTTTATAATAAATAAGACAGTTATTGGCAGACACAGAGCAATGGGATTTGGGGTCCCTGCAGAGGAGAAGATTGATGAGGAAATAGGAAATAGGAAATGTGAATCTAAAAAAAGTGTCAGAGGAAGTGACAAGCTTAACCAAGAGCAAAACCTGCCATGGGATTCCAATAGACAATAGATGTCAAGGTATCTATAGGCCAAAGAAAAAGCAGAGAAGAGCCTTCTGGAAATTGAACCTGGTCAGGAGCCTAAAAGTGAGAAGAAGTGAGAACCTACAATGAAAGATACCTGAGAAGTTTAGAGGACAGTGATATGTGGCAGTGGTGATCAGATTTGGGTAAATCCTTTCAAGAAAATGTCACCATGAACTGAGACCAAGAATAGATGCTTAATTATCCTGGGACACTATTCTATCAGCATCAGCCAGACTTATGTCAGGGTGTATGACTAAAGTGACCTTTTCTCATTATAGTTCCTACCAAGGTGGGCATAGGTATGTTTTGGCAAGACAGGAAGCATGTGCTGACCTGTTTTGGTTGCTGAGATATGATGGAAACTGACATGGTCTTCCAACCATAGCAAGAGCAGAGTTTGATAGGGGAGTCACACCATGGTGCTTCAGACCTAAGATGTCTCCCAAAAGTCTTATGTGTTAGAGATAGCACCTGATAGGAAATGAGGGAGGCACTGAGGGTATGATATGGAAGAAAGCATCCTTGTCCCAAACGCCTCTCTTCTCTCTGCTTCCTGGCTGCCCTTGGGTGGGCAGCTTCCTACACTACGCTGGTTGTGTCTTAGAGGCAGCCAGCCATGGATTGAACCCACCAGAACTGTGAGACAAAATCAACTTCTCGTTAACTTACGGATATTAAGTATTTTATCCTAACAACAGGAACCAGACTAACACACACACACACAAACTTATCTAAATGTAACATAAGGAAAATATTATAATAAAGATTTATTTGAAGAAGTACATCGACTTTTTCAGGTATTTTTCTGATTATTAACACCCTTCCTCATTCCAAAGGAGAAAATACTTTATATTAAAGTTTCCCAATTTGGGGCTGGTGAGATGGCTCAGTGGTCTAAAACACCTACTTAGAACAAGCTTAGCAAAGCACAGGAACCACGGTTCAATCCCCCAGCACCACATGCCAGCCAGCCCCGCCCCCTGGTGGGCTGAGCTGGCCACACACACACACACACACACACACACACACACACACATAAATAAAACTTTAGAAAAAAAAATAAATAAAATAAAATAAAGTTTCCCAATTTAAGGGAAATGCATCTGATTCTTGCTCTTTCCAGCCATAATCATATATTACGTTTTTTATTTGAAAATGTGGGATTCTATGTCTGCTGTCTTTTCAAAGAAGTTTCAGCCATCTGCTGAATACTAGGATAGACTAGCAAATGGGGGAAGTAAGCATCAGGTAAGTATTTGTGACATTCCCCAAATCCTTCTGTTGATGGTCAACCAGCATTCACTGCACCTTCTTCCTCACATGCACAGGTCTAAATCTGGCCTGAAATCTCTTTCTTGAGCAAATGGTTCCAGGAGGCCTCCCCTAATCCCAGCCAAACACCAAACCCACTTCAACCAAGAGTATGGCTCTGTTCCTCTTGCCCACATTTTGTGAAGGATTGAACTTAAAGTTCGTCGTGACCAAAGAATTCTGACAGAAGTTTTCCTGGGAGACTTCTAGCAAAGGTTCCCTGACTGCTGAGAGAGATACACGTGAAGATACATATCAGTTCTTCTTTTCATGGATGTTATGGTTTGTGTCTAGGTGTCCCCCCAAAGCCTCATACAGTCTTGGGGTGGCTTCTGGAGTTTGTGATTGATTACTGTGGGTGTGCCTGCTGCACCTGCCCTGGGGCAGGTGATTTGCATTACAATGCAAGGTAGGAAGAGAAGTTAGCTGCTTGAGCTGCTGCTACCCCTCCCTGGCTCTTGCTCCTTGCTGCCACCATGAAAGGTTGCTTTCTGCTCTGTGCTGCTCTGCGTTGGACCCAGATGAGTATGGACTGAAGCCTCCAGTAACTGTGAGCTAAATAAACCTTTCCTTCCTTCATTTTGAGTGTCGGGTATTTGTCCCAGCAACGAGAGAAGAGTAACTAAGACAATGGATGAAGTTATGTCTGCTCATGAATGAAGAGGAAGTAGCTAATTTCCACCCTGTGGAGAGCTAGCTGGAGGTCAAAGCCAGTCCAAGAAGGTAGGCAGAAGAAAGCCTGGATCCTGGGTGACAGTTTTCAAATAAATGGATTCAGCAGTCGTGGTTTCCTTTTGTGGAATGCTAGGCTCTCCTATAATTTTCCATTGGTTTTTGCTTCTGTGTTTTGGAGCCAAAAGCATTTTGACTGAAACATGTGCTATTGTTTAGAAATAACTCTGCAGATTACTCTACTTTAATGACATGTGTATAAGGGGATGATGGAGAAGGCCTGGTCCTTTCATCCTCGTCATGCCAGATTATTTCCCCAGCTCCTGGAGGTAGGCTTGGTCTTACAGCTACTGATCCCACCAGTGATTGTTGCATGGGCTTATTAAAACATTTCTTTATTTCTTAAAGAGAATAAAAAATAGTATACAAGCAGAAAATTTGCAAGTGATACAGAATTTGACTTAACAAAATAATACGAATTTCCCAGTATTTGTTGTGATACATAGTGTTGTCTTCAAACTAGTTGTTCATATTACCAGATAGATGCATGCGAAGTTGGAAGAAGAAATATATAAGAAATTAAGAAGAGAAAAAGAACAAACAACTGAAAAAAGGAGACAAAACAAATTGAGCATTAACTAATCCTTTCTATAGACAAGCAGAAATGCAGAGTGCAGTTGTCCAATCCATCCTGCTTGCATACATAGATTAATTTCTTTCCCTTACTCCCTCTCCTATTTTCCTCAACTCAGTAATTCTTTCCTTTTGAACAGGCTCATTCCTTTTACATGTACAACCTTTTCTTAAAAGTCCTAGAAACAAGAGCCATCTTGCCTGAGCACTATAGTTTCACTGCCCTATAAATTCAACCCTGCCCCTTCCATCTGTAACCTCTAGGCGCTGAGGAAGCAGTGCTCTTGTGTACTGTCCCCTTATTCTCTCCTGGCTACCATGAGGCCAAGGGTCTGTCTCTCCAGTTTCTCACAATGTGGTGTAAGATTGTTCCATCAGTAGCCAGGACAATCAGAAGAAGAGAGGAGAGGAGAGATGTGCATATGCCTTTGAGCCATTTGGCAAAGGGAGAGGAAGAGTAAGAGTATGTTGAGGACACTGGTCAGGGTGAAACCACACACAAAATGAGAGTCAGACATATTGTCAATGAGGGAAGGCCAGACTCCATGGGCTACAACTCAGGCCTTCGTCCATGAACAGAGATGACTGTAATGACTCAACTATAGGGTTAATCTTTTCCCAGTTCTACATATGGAGTACTAACAAGGTGAGAAAACTTTTATTTAATTGCAAAAAAGTAATATGAAAAATAGTAATTGATGTAGACAGCATATTATTTGCATCTAGTTACTGCACCAACTGTGCCTACATTAATGGTAGTGGGTTTTATTTGATGTACTGTGTCTCCAGACTTCCTAGGGTCACTAGAAGTCACTATCATCACCTAATTCATATCAGGCATCGACTCACAACTTTGCAGAGCTGGAAAGGCCACTATCAATACCACAATCTATCTACATTTCCCAGCACTTCTAGTGTCCTTCACTTGGGGAGAACTTGTTTACCTTCCCAACCAGGGTTGCCTTTACAGGCAAAACATCAATAATTTAATTTTGTTGTGTCAGTATTCTTCCTACTGCTTCAAAAGACAACTCCTTTTTATTTGATAGCCTCTTAAATGGCACTTACTAAATGCCAGGCATTTTCTCCTGAGTGCTTCACAAATACTGACTCATGTCATCTTTCTGACAGCCCCATAAGCAGTATGGTGCACTGTATGGCCGTCCATGTGCCCTCTGCCTACTCTTGGGTACAGTGAGAGTTCCATAAGGATAGTGAGGACCACTTGTCTGTGGAGAAATAATCCAATGTCCCATTTACTATGGGGCTCTCCCCAGGGTCCTCAGTACGATTATGTCCCCACTGTTGTCACTGAGAGCCCTCACCTCTTCTCATGGGCCCTTTATGAGCTTCTCTCCCTTGCTGTCTCATGTGACCTTATTTCTTCACTTGGAATTCTTTAGATCACCTCTAAAGAAGTCCTTCCCACCTTCATCCTTGCTCAGGGTCAGCTCTGGCCTGTACCCAAACTACAGCATTAAATACTATTACTACCTTCATTTGTGGACATAAAAATGGGACACAGTGGTTTAGCAGATCGTTCAGATCATCCAACTAGTCAGTGGTGAATTCAGAGCCTATGTTCTTAACTACCACCCTGTGCTGACTCTAAAAACTATCTCCTACAATTTCGTGAGGAGGTTCATTTTCAAAAATATAATAGGGGTAGGAGTTTGGCAAACTGTGGCTCTTGTTCAAACCTAGTGCATGGCCTGTTTTTGTAAATAAAGCTTTATTGAAACACAGCCACGTGTAATTACTTCCATAGAGCCTGTGGCTACTTTTGCACTTCAATGGAAGAGAGAAATCTTGTGGTCTGCTAAGTCTAAAATGTTTCCCATGTGGCCCTTCTTCAAAAACAGTTTGCTGACTTACACTATTTTAAGGCAAGACTTTTACGGGTGCAATATGTTTACCGAATACCATTGGGATTTTCAGAGCACAGCTTTACTCTTAGTTGGAATGCTTTGGGATTCTGAACGCCTAGCCAATAAGCATGTCTCTTGCCATGTTATTCTGCATGAACCCATAGGCTACACAAATGACCAACTGCTGAGCCTGTGGCTTGCTCTTCTGATTTGTGACTGCATCTCCCTTTCCTGGCCTTATGTTTTTAAGAGATTTGAGATGACCTTTTCCCATTAATGACTATACAGTTCCAGGTTTGCTTAACTGACTGGGTTAGTCTTGAAGGAATCTTCTTCAGGAGACATACATAATCATGTAGGAGAGGAGCTTGACTCATTTTTCCAAGCAGGAGAAATCTCATTTTAGATGACCAAATGGGAACATTATAGTTTGGTAGAGATTCTAGGTTAACTGTTTATTTGGGAATTTTATGTCTGTGGCAATTTCTGCTCTGCCTGAACTCACAACACTGCTTTACACATTTGCACCCAGGTGTCAGAAACACTCTGACAGCCGTTCACATCGTTCACATTGATGACATCATTTGCTATTCGAGGCAGTCAGTAAGACGCCTCATTATGCACTAATTATGCCAATCTACCAATGTGGAATTTTTTTCTTTCTTCAAGAATCCATAGTAACACTGTAAATCACTGAGGGGGTTGATTCTGCTTAGACACATCTTCATAATAATATCTTCTTTTCTAGCCAGTGCATTGAAAACATTCTAGAATATATACCATTTTAGAAAGCAGGGGAAATTACCATGTTGAAGTTCATAGAAATATACGAAGGAGTCAGAAAGGACCTTCTGTATAAGCTTTACCTTTGTGATCATGTTTGTGTCATTATTGTTTATATGTCCTATGCCTATAGACAAGACCTTCAGATAGTGTCACATCACTTGTTAACCAGAACTGCATCATCTTCTCAAGGTTTTTGCAGCCCAATATGTTGAAGTGGGGAGCCCCAAACATATACAGCTCTTGCAATACCTGAGAACACACTTCATCCAAATAGACATGGCGCTGGCAAGAAGGCTCAAGACAAGCACAAGAAACACATCGCCCCCCAGCACCTGGAGAGTGTGATAGAGAGCATCCTGCAGCTCCATCTCCTTTTGGGGGATGGCACCAAGTCTCTGCTTGACGAGATGGTCCACAACCAGGACAAGTGAGGAAGCCTGAGTCTTCAGTTCTGGTGACAACCTGTCTACATCCTCATCCAGCTTCCCAAAACCTCATTGATGGAAGAGCCCTTGCTATTGTCACCAGCCATGTCAATAAAGTGATTAAACTGAAAAACAAAACAAAAAAAAAATTGAACAAGGGTCTTGCCCAAGTTCACCTACAGTTTCATAAAAGACATCTACAAACCTCAGTGTTTGTGGGCCGGCCAAATGTCTCAGTGGATTAAAGTGCCTGCAAGCAGGTGCAGGGGCAGGTGTTCAATCCCCAGGCCTGCCATGCAGGCCCCATCCCTGGGGCGCGCTGAAATGGTGATTGAGATTGGGAGTGGTGGCATGTGCCTGTAATCTCAGCTCTTGGGAGGCTGTAAACAGGTAGATCACTACACGTCCAGTCTAGTAGTGAGATCCTGAACACTCTGTAGACCCTTCCCTAAAATAAAAAAAACAAAACAAAAAAAAAAAACCAACTCTGTGCTTGTCTATCCCTCAGACATCTGGTAGTTGAATGTGACTTCTGTCAGCCAATCACCAGTTCAGACAAACAAATCTTTCAAGGTGATATCTCCTTTCAGTGGGCTGTGTCTACTAGAAATCATAAAACCAACACATGGTTGCTATTTAGGAAGACATTTATAGTTAACAAAAATTCACAGCCTGAATTTGTTGGAGAATCAGCTGGAAGCATCTCCTTCTAGAAGACATACTGTTTGTCAATCAAAAGACACTGGTATCCTTCCCTGTGAGCGGTTCTGATGGGAACCATGACTGAAGCCAATGGCATCCATCAAGTGACATGACTGGGATTTGGAATCATCAGCTTCCACCCTTATCTGTGCCAGTATTTGTCCAGGTTGCTTCCTGTTACTAATTGTTTGGGGCCTATAGGGGATCTGACCTTGTTATGGTTTGTATCTAGGTGTCTCCCCAAAGCCTCATGTAGTCAATGGGGGGGGGGCTTCTAGAGTTTGTGATTAATTCATGATCCAATGTGGGGACTGTGGGTGTGAATGCTACACTCGACCTGGGGTAAGTAATCTGCACTGTAATGCAAGGAGGGGAGGAAGGCTTGCTAGAAGCCTGGCTCCCTCCTTTGCTCTTTGCTGTTTTCCACTGCTATGTGTCACTCTGCCTTGGAGGCAGCTGAGTATGGACTGAAACCTCCACTAACTGTAAGCTAAATAACCCTTTCCTTCCTTAATTGTGAATGTCAGGGATTTTGTCCCAGCAATGAGAGAAAAGTAACTGAGATGGGTCCCATACCTAAGCACCGATATGGTCCATAATTTTCAGAGTAGCAGAGGGGGGACAAAAAGGGGAAAGGGGGAGAAGCAGGACCAGATTAGCAGAGATTCTCAAACTAAGAAAGAGTCCCTTCTCCTCCCCCTCCCCCTTGGATTTTGAGTCCCTTTTCCTATCTACTCCCTGATGTATGTGACCCTGTATTCCTATTGCTTATACAGTATTGCCTGTCAGTCCTGAACACACTGTGCAGACTGGGCCATGGCTGTCCTTGGGAGGTGCTGGCAGCCTGTGGCCAGGACCTGCCAATCATCTGTGAGAGCCGGTATCCCTCAGGCACCCAGGGGATACTGCTCCAGAGTTTCAGAAAGACAGGATTTGCACACCAGCTCTTCCTCCTGCATTTGCATTCCAAGCCTACAGCACCTTCCCCGAGTGACCCTCTGCTTATTACATTCCCTGGCTCTGCTTTCTGCCCCAGTTGGTGCAGCTCTTCCCCTTTTTACATTATTCATACTTCTTTCTGCTCATTTAGTAATTTATTTTTAAATTTATTCATGTTTTTATACTCACTTAACTCTGCTTCTTATCTTGAAAAATGACTGCTCTGGACTTACCAAAGAAGAAAAAAATAGTAAATTGTCAGAACTGCGCCTTGAAAAAAAAAATGAGCTCCTAGATTATTTTTGTTTTCAACAGCTGTAACTACGCTGGCCACTTGACGTGGGTCTCAACTTCTTTGCACAGTGGCGCCATCTGCAACGCGTTGAGATACCCCAGCGCCAGGGGCTCTGGCCAGAGATGCTGCTTTAATTGGTCCGGGAGAAAACCTGGGCAGGGGTAATTTTAAAAACTCCCCAGGTGATTCTAGTGTGCAGGTGGAGCCATCTCCCAGGCCGTGCTGTGCAGCGAGACAGGACGTCTAGGAGCACTCCTGCTCCTCCTCCTCCTCCTCCT
>NW_004524599.1:2800385-2806994 GCF_000260255.1 Octodon degus
TCCTCCTCCTCCTCCTCCTCCTCCTCCTCTTTCAGCACAGCTGTCCTTCCAGCTGGGCCCCAGTCCTTGCTCACCACTGTGTAACCCTGGGCAGAGCCAGCCACCCTCTTACAGTTCAGTCTTCTCAGCAGCTAAAGCACCGGGCCTGGCCCTGCCAGGTTGTCAGGTAGCCTATCTCCTTGCAGACCAGGCCCCCAAGCGAGGCCGCTTGGCCTGCAGAGCATTGAGTCTGGAGAAATCCAGGGAAAGCTCAATGAAATGGAGCCAACTTATGGCACCTATGGCCATCTATGCAGGCATCCCCTGTCCACTGCCAATATGGCTTTGTTATGGGCACTTTTGTTAAAGAAAGTGCCTCTTAGGGCCCCAGACCTCTTCTTTCCAGCTTCCAGCACTCATGTACCTCAACACACACCTCAATGCCATCCCTCTGTAGTCCCAGTAGCCTGTTAGCTTCCTTTACTCCCAGCAAGATGTAACCTGCCTCACATCACCTGCCCCGTTCCTTCTTCTATATCTGTGCTCTTGTTGTTTTGAACTCCCATAGTTCCTTTCCCTCCCCATCCACTGGAGCTTGCTTATTCCTAGGAGCCAGTTCTTTCCTGCAGTCCTTTGCTGGCCCTCAGGCAGAAGTGCATTCTCCATCTCTACATCCCAGGTGGTACTGGAAGAGACAGCCAGCTTGAAAGAGATCATGTAGGTAAGACTAGAACCCAAGACTCAGAGAAGGTGGACTCAGCGGCAAGAAGCTAGCTGCTGGCTCAGTCTCAGGTGACAGGTCACCTTCAAGCATCACCAGCACCTCCCCCAAATGGTTCAGGCTATGCTGTAACTCTGAGCCTGATTGCACTGCCTGTCTTACCTGAAAGCTTTCAAGGTTCAGTGCTGGCTATAACTGGGTTTCATAGTGGCAGATCCCACCCTGCCCTCCACCCCAGCCTCTCCATTCCTGGGACTGCTTCTTTCAGGCTCCTCTGATCTTCCCTTCCTCATCCCCCAGCCCACACTCGACAATCTCTCATAGCTTGCAGGCAACTCTGGGCTGCTCTACACAAATGTCCTCCCTTCTCTGTTCATCTGATTAGCAATACATATGCTTTCATCATTTTCTGCTGCAGATTCCAAAGCCTAAGGCCAGAGGCACACATTGCTGCCTGACAACAAACTGTGGAATTTAGGGGCGCTTCTTAAAGCTCCCCAGACTCTTTCACCCCTGCCTCTCCACTCCCCAATTTTTATGTGATGCATAAGGCCATCAGGAATGTGGGTGGACATTTCTATTTTCTCAAGATAAGCCTTACTTACTGGGTTGGGAAACAGCAGAGTGACAAGATTTTGATAGACAGAATATTTTCAGACTTAAAAGATAATTCAAGACAAGCAGACTTCCTTTATTCTTCTTCAGAAAGAAATGGAACATTTCCATACTGTTGTTCCCAATTTTGATGGCCTGGCTTATTTTTAGCCTTTGAGGTAGTCCTCTACAGAAGCATAAGTTGCATTCTAGATGGTACATTTTTCAGTCGTAAAGCGTATGTGCTGTCTCATTCTACTTTATTATTAAAGATAAATTAAATATGATTTAATCATTCCCTTATTTATTTACTCATTCATTCACTCAGTAAATATGCACTGAGCCACAACTATGTGCCAAGCGTGGTTCTAGGCAGTAGATGCCATGAGGAACAAGAGGGACACAGACCCCGCATCGCGGATCTTCCATGCAGGGGAGAAGAGTCAGATAGTGAGTAAACTCACAAGACCATTATAGGTGAGAACACTTGCCATGAGATGTCTACTTTAGGTTGGGTAGTCGGGGGAAACACTGGTTGCTTTAAACTAAGACCTGGAGAATGAGAATAACCAGACTCTAAAAACAGCTGGGGTAGGAAGCTTTCCAGACCTAGGGTATAAAGATGCAAGTACCCAGAGACCAGGACAACTTTACGTAACTGGAGGACAGAAAAAGGCCCAGTGCACCTGTAGGGCGAGCTGCTCTGGGAGAAGGAAGGGGAAGGATCTGCATTTGCTTCCTGGACTCCAACCCTCAGAGAAGTCATTCTGTGTTCGACACCATTCCCCTGATTGCTCGGGAGGATGGAAGAGTCATTAATCCAGGAGTGCCTGTACTGTAGAAAATTCTGCCCTGAATCTTTCCTGACAAAACCACAACATTCTGCTCAGACTGACTAAAATCTTTACCCTGTAAAACCTCCTCACACCTAAAACAACGTTTTTGACAATGTGGGAGAGCCAAGTTCGCTTCTGTTACATTACTGGGCTCCGTAATGTGACAGAATGTGCAAAGTTGAATCTGAATGATTATAAACACAGCTTCTGACCTTGGACCATGCAGACTTGGAATATGCCTGATCTTACAGGAGTGATGAACATGTTCTCAAAAGTAATCATTCAATTCAGATAATCTCCAAGACAACAGTGATGCCGCATACTGCAATAAAACATAGCCAATTTTCCTTCTTCTGTATCTCTTGGATCTTTTATCATGCAACAAAATATGTTTGCGAGAAAGACCAAAGCAACATAAAATTCGACTCACAACAATGCCCTGCATTTCAGATTAGGAACATAATTCATGTAAACATCTGGCACAGTTCCTGACAGATGCTCAATTAAGATTAGGGGTAATTATTATTCGACTGAAAGGATCAATCCCAGCCTGATTCTAAAGATTTTAGGTGTTGAAAGGACAAAGCCTTCTTATGTTTTGCCCAAATGAACTCTCCATTTAGAATTAGGGAGGAAACCATGGTCAGGTGTGTTGGTGTGCACCTGAAACCTAGTAACTCCTCCAAATTTTGCATACTGTGTCATTCATACCCAGAAAAGTCATATCCAACTGGGATAACCCACAGAGGCTGTTCATGGCAGAAGAGGCTTTCTTCAAGGGGTACAAGTACTGCAGGGCCCTCTGGCCTCCAGGGTCATGGCACACTCTCTAGATGCACACTCTGACCTATTCCCACAAGCCTGGTGCCTGGGACAGCTCACTGGCCAGGATGCTAACCCTATTTACTGCAAAAATTAGCAGACAACTGTTGACTTCTCAGTACAAAGCCTAGGATCCAAGTATAGACTCTTTCCACACTCCTGGCACCATCACCCTCTGCTTGCACAGGCAAAGGATAAAGATAAATCATTCCTTGGATGAGTATCGTCAGCTGAGGACCAGAAAGGCCAGACAGGGCAGGCTAGCAGGGGCCTCCAAATAGGTAATACAGGGACTCCTAAAGATATGCACACTACTTTATTTATGTGTACCATTCAATGGTTTATAGTAAGTTTTACTGTATCATGTATCAGTTGATAAAAATACCATAGTCCGGAACCAGCAGAGTTAAAAAAAAAAAAGTCTATACAATTGAAATGTATCTTACACAGTCTAATAATTAAGGCTTATATCTATTCCTCTTAAATCCTCAAATATTCATTCTGGATCAATTTGCTCTTCAGTTACAAACAGCTGTAGCAAACTTAGCTCTGACTTGCCAATCAGTAAAAGGGGGGGGGGCACTAGAGATGCCCACACTGGTGAATGACAGCCAGGGAAAGTGAGAAGACAAAGAAAACACAAGAAAATCGAGTCCACTAGGGAAGCAACCATCACAGGTTTCTACCCTGATCTTGAGGGGACCGTTGTAGCAGTATAAATCTCTACAAAAATTGATAATAACATGAACTGGTGGAGACTTCAAATCAGGAAGAGGTTGAGTTGTGCTCTGCAAGAAATGTTTGGAAGAATATAATCTATTTTAGAGTGCTTTCCACTTAAATTGTTTCTAAAAATTACTGCTTGAAGATATAAATCCTGAGCTATATAAAAAAGCCAGCCATCCACTCACTTCTAAAGGGATCCTAATAATCAAAATTGTATAGTATATGGTTTTATTTTCACTGTATTTGTTAAAACTTTTTTAAAAATTTATTTATTTGGTACAGGGTCTCACACAGCATGTAGTACCAGGGATCAAACTCGAGTCCTTGAGCTTGCCAGTCAGGCACTTATACCACTGAGCTATCTCTCCAGCCCTTGTTGAAGACTTTTATGTTCTAATCCTTTGATTTCCAATGCATAAAAGTGATTTCTATTTTTTCTTTGTATAAATTCACCACATGTAGTTGCAATGCTTAAGTCCTGATTGACTTTGAGTGGGCCACAGCTTGATTTTTTAAAAAAATCTCAACCTTCACCCCTGTTTCAGATGATGAAATCACCAAGCTCTGCCTATTTGAAGCATCCATTGGGATGTTAGCAACCATTCTCTGATCTTTGACATCATTCAGTTTTTACCACAGGAACTACAGGCTCTTGTACATCAGTTTCAGTTTCCTGTAATGTGAACACACTTAGCTCACCAGCAAATCATTCTTCTTCAGCCAAGTTCTCCTCCTGCTCCTGCTAAAGAGAAGCCAAGTGTTCAGATCTCAAAGAAATAGAGTTGTACACAAATACGCAATTTTCTGCATGGCCTCAAAATATAGAGCTGGCTATAGCATACCTCCAGTCACTTTTTATTCAAGGAGTTTGGGATGGAAGAGATTATCAGGAATTCTTCACTCCAGAAGAGGCATCAAAAAAGAAGCAAATCATTAGTGAGTACCCCAGGGCCAGTGAAATAGCTCAGTAGACTAACTGCCTACTTAGGCAAGTGCAGGGTTTAGGGTTCAATCTCTGGCACCACATGCCATGCCAGTCCCACCCTTAGGTGCGCTGAGCCAGCGACTGAGACTGGGGATGATGGCGCATGCCTGTAATCCCAGCACTGGGGAGGCTAAAAACAGGAGGACCACTATGAGTCTGATCTGTGTCGTAAGACCCTGTGGACCCTGTACCAAATACATTAAAAAATAAAGAAAAAAGAAAAAGGATAATGGCCCAGTAGACTGATGACCATTGGTTGCATAGTGAGTTCAAGGCCTGTCTGAACTATAGTGAGACCCTGTACCAGACATATTAAATAAATACCACTCATTGATGAACACCCCTACGTGCCAGGTGCTGAGATTTTTATTGATTCCGTAACATTTCTGTGCACAAAGTATGCATATCCCAATTTCACGCATGAGCAAATAGAGATTAAGAGAGGTGACACCACGAATTTCAGAGCCAGAAGGTGGAGAGTATCATTCCCAATTAAGGGACAAGCGGTAAGAGCACATGGGCCAAGCAAGACCATCTGGCAACCTCCAATAAAGGCACTTACAAATGCTTTCTTTTCATGAGTACAGAATGAGATTCAGGGAAGGCATGAGGTTCCAAAGCAGACATATCAGAAGTCACCATAAAATGTTCTTTCCAATAGTAGTCATCATAGAGAACAAGGCACCTAACTCATTCCAGGATGTTGTGAAGGGACAGACAGCACGAAGTTGTAGTGACATCTAAGAGCCATCAGGTAGAGCAGCAGTCCCTGTCATGGAGACCACGATTTTAGGGTTTGCTGGAAGTCTGGGAAGGGGGAGCCAGGGAAATGTCTCTCCACTGGGGAAGTCCTTGACTTGTTAATGATTTCTTCTTAGAAAATATTTATTTGATTAGGCTCCCATGCAATTGTTTACCCACAAATATTCATAAAACCTGATTAAATAGTATTTGATTGATTTTATCCACTAGAAAAACATTATTAATAAAGATTTACAAGAAATCTCTCAGTAATCTTCTCTAATCACACGAGACCCTCAGAGAAATAACATCTGCCTTTTACCACTCCACGCAGACACATAACAAGTGTAATTTCTGTTTTTTTTTAATAAGTGGATACACAATCTTGTAACAAGTTCAAATCTTTCATACCATAACCTAAGAGTATCAAATTTGTAGTTGATAACTGAACTTTGTTTTTGTGTTAAGCCTTGTGTTTTTTGATGGGGGAATATCAAGTGTTCTTAAATACCAAGCCCTATTAGCTCACAATCCTTCCCCCCTTCTCAGCATGCATTTCAATTAAGGGAGCTGGTAAGACAGGGCACTGGGAGAATCCCAACTCTATTTACCAGGCTGGGTAAGTGGCTGCATCTGCCAGTGCACAGCATTTCCTGATGGTAAAAGTATAACCCTGCTTGTACCACATTGCCCTTTGGCCCTATGTCAATCAACCTCTTATCTTTATTATTCTTTGGTCCCTCTCCAAACATCATGACTCCTGTAGCAGAGGAAAGGACTTTTTCTTCCACCCTCTAGTGTTCCATGGAACCCCGTAAATTAAACTGACAAAGGTAAGATAAACAGAAGAAAAAGCATACAAGTCTTATTTGATGCTCATGTTTTAATTCTTTTTTGGTACAGACTATAAAATGGAAAGCCGAGGAAGTGGAGGGACCTGAAAGCATATACACCATCTTAACAGAGAATGATACACGTTGGGGGAACTGATAAGACAAAGGCAAAGGCTTTGCATCTTCAGGGACAATAATTATGGAAAGATAAAAATACATGGAGAAACTAGTCAAAGATAAAGTTTATTTCAAGGTAAAGTGTGTTTATGTAGTTTTAAATTGGTGTCTTCTTCAGAGATAAAACCCTTCCTTGTGGTAGGAAAGAGGGAAGGGAGACATCCTCACAAGGAGAAATTTAGAGTTTGCCTTTAG
>NW_004524599.1:2808764-2814762 GCF_000260255.1 Octodon degus
CTCATCCCTCCCTGCTTCTGCTGCCTGGAATGAGGTTGTGGTAACTTTTAAAGCATGCAGAAGAGAGTTGTGCCCTGCAATTGGTGAAGTAGATTCCTGGAAGAAATCTTATTTCCTTCAAGTCTTTGTTGAGCAGCTGAAGGTACACAAGGCTGCCTTCTTTTCTCCAGACATTTTATGTGAAGGAATAAAACCTTGTGTGTCTAAGTCACTGTTCATCTGCAAACCCTGCCTTATGCAGCCAGACCCATTACGATACATGATTTATAACCAGATCTTACACTGTTTGGGTTTGGGGTACAGGTAGCAAAGAGGGTGTCGGAGAGCAAGCTGAAGTTATTTGTAAGAATCAATACTCACAAATGACTCTCAGAAACAGATTAAATGAGCAGGCTGAGCACAGAAAGGTTTTCATTCTGCAGCCCTGGAATGTGCCTGGTGGTGTCTCTTCTATCCTCACTCTACCTCCCAGCTGCGACAGGAATGAATGTGATTTAACAAGTCTGTCTCTTGTGCTTTGAGATGTCAAGTGCCCTTTTCCTGTGACTTGTGAGGATTCATTGTGGTTGCTATAGAGACCAAGTGAATCCAAGTTCAGCCACAAGAGCGAGGCCTTTTTGTTCAAAGGGACATATTTTGAAGAGGGAGTCAATACGTAAGATGGTAAGGTGACTCATCTGTCGTTAGCACAGCCCAGCACACTGGAGGTTTCCTTAAAGATCCTAATGGATGTTATCCCAAGAAGTGCACATTTGTAAGTGAATCATGAAATGATTAATTAAATATAGTTCCCCTCCCACCCAGCATCTGTCCTCCAAGAATACTTGTCTTCCAGAATTTTAAGGAGAATTTAATCATCAGTTCACCTTCTCCACTGAACAACATAAATCCAAAATTTCTGGTAGCCTTACTTTCTCCCTTGTGCTTTGTGATTGTTCTCCAAGGAGCATGACGTGGTTGAAATAGCCATGGATTTGAGTTGGGAGACCCAAGCCCTAGTCCTGGCCTTGCCCTTCAGGAGCTGTATGGCCTTCAGTCAGGTTGTTCTGGGCCTTGGTTTCTAGATCCACAATGTGCAATGACCCCTACTATTTCTAACAATTGTAAAAACTTGAAATCCTTGCTGACTTTTCTTAGGTCTTTGTCAGTCATGGTAACTACTTACTAATGTTGTTTAATATGTCATTATTTCTTTGTGTAGGTATTTATTTATTTTTGCAGCACTGGGGATCCAACCGAAGAGTCAACACTGAGCTACACCCCCAGTCCCTTTTAAATTCTGAGGTACAGTCTCGCTAAGTTGCTAAGCCTCAGGTGGGAGCACTCCTGTACACAAACAACAAACTCACTGAGAGAGAAATTAGGGAAACCACACCCTTCAGAACAGCATCCAAAAGAATGAAATACTTAGAAATCATTTCAACAAACGAAGTAAAAGATCTATAAAGGGAAAATTACAGCACTATGAAAAAAGAGATCAAAACAGGATTTCAGAAAATGGAAAGCTATTCTTTGCTCATGGATAGGAAGAACCAGCACTGTGAAAACGGCCATACTTCCAAAACTGTTACACAGATTCAATGCAATCTTGCTCTGTCCACTCTGCACAGCGCACTCATCTGGAAATGTCCTGCTGTGTTCTCTGGGAGATCTCTTTGTTTCTATTGTCTGCAGATCCTGGGAAAAGAGGATCCAGGCCACTTGAGAAAGCAGGGTGTGTGGCTCCCGGGTCCTCTCCTCTCCTTCCAAACTCTAAGCCATCTGGCCTCATGGTCATCTCTTGCTCCTGGGATCTGTAAATCCTTGCAATAATGGGGATATATAGGCCATGATTGCCTGAGCCAGGTACTGTGGTGTGCAAGATGGCACTTGAGCCTTACAGGAAACTCCTAGAATACTCCTCTGCAGAGGAAGAAGCAACCTCAGCGGGACCATGCTGTTGTGCTGCTCTGGTTTAATTCAAGTCCAGTCCTTAGAGCCCCTGATCTTTCCCATCCTGCTTCCCAGGTGATCCTAGAGCTGACTCCAAGCCCATCACCGGACATGGGGCTTTGTGCTTATTTCTGTTTTCATTATAGTGCTAGAGGCTGTTGAGTGCCACAGGGGGTGTATGACGGTCATCATTTTATGGAGGAAATTTTAATAGAAGAGTGTTCCTGATTTTTGATGGCTGTTTCCCTGTATAGTTAACATGCTCAATTTTTACTTTTTGTTTTTAAAATTTAATTGAGTTTCACAAAATGTAACACATCTTTGTGCTCAACATCGAAACTGCACAAAAAGGCTTTCTTGGGGGTGCCTCACTTCCCTTTCTGTGCCCCTGCCCCGCTCCCTCTTCACATCTGTGACAGGTGGCCACACTTTCGGCTTCATCCTTCCCACATTTCTTCAAAAGAGCCAGAACATATGTGCGCACACACAGGCAGATGGTATCCAACCTACAACACACTCATCCCTTTCCTTTCTTCATCTCTCCCTCCCTGCATGGGACTGAGAGATTGAACCCTCTTAGGACATGGTCTGACTAAGCTGGCCATGCTGCCTCCATCTTGGGATCAGTAACTGGAGGCCACTATGCCTGGCAGCTTCTTTACCTTATGACAGTGCTGTCTTCACTGTATTGTAATGCTTAAGTGATGCCAGGCTATGCTGTGACCATAGGAAGGTTATGCATATTAAGCACATTTTGATATATTTTCAGTTTATGATCAATTTATCATGACATAACCCCACTGTAAGAAAGGGAGCATCTGTATGTATGTGCATGAAGAATCCATTTATATAGTTTATATTTGTATTTTTTTCTCTGATTTCAACAATCATCCTTGTCTTGAATCTTCTTATACTTAGTGCATCCTGGAGGATGTTCTGCATCTACAGAACTTCTCTTTATTCCTCCTTCTTTTCATATGGCTGTGTAGTCTATCACTGTGTATTGTGCCTGGTCAAGGAATTAAATCATAAGTGATGGATACTTGCATTTCCAATATTTTGTTATTGCACATAATTCTGTAATTAATGGCTTTGGGCAAACATGTTCCATATTGATGGGGATATGCTTTAGAGAGTGTCCTAAGAGGTCCAAGTGTTAATGCATGCATAATTTGGATCGATGTTGTTAACTGCATGCATAACACACACACCCAGAGGCTAGAGTGCTCCATTCTCCCCCTAGAGTATGTGGAGCGCCAGAAGCTCAGCCCGGTAGCAGAATGTATTATTCAACTTTTGCTGTGTTCACCAATCTGTAGGTGACAACTATCAGTTTAATTCCAATCTGAATTTTTCCTCTTTTAATTCTTTTCATATGTTAAAATTTTCCATCGTTTTCTATGAATTATCTGTGCACATTTCTCCTTTCTATCATCCCTGTTTAACTTTCAGAGTGCTTTAACTCTTAGGGAGCTTAGTGCCCTAGTGACAAAAGTTACAAAATTCCCCCAGCTTGTCATTTGTCTTTGGACTCTGGTTGTGGCACATTTTGCCACTGCAAAAAAAAAAAAAAGTTTGATATATACTTTGACAGGTTTATTGATCTCTTATTTTTTCTGAATATTGAATCATAGAAAGGCTTTCCAACTGCTAGCTTGGAAACTCATCCAGGTTTTCACAGAAAAATAAACAGGCTCATTTTTTATGTTGAGATCTCTAATACATTTGAAGTTTTCCCTGGTATTATATATGAAGTAGAAGTCCAATGTTATATTTTTTCAAATGACTGTTCAGCTGTCTGAACATCTTTTGATAAGAAGTTCAAACTTTTTCAGTTACTTGAGATTCCACCTTGATTACACAAATATGTTATGTTTATGTTTCTTTCTGGACTTTTAATTTTGCTCTATTTATCTTCTTTATTACATTGGTCAAAATATTTTAACTGACACACAAAGACATAGAAGTTGTACGTGTGAATGAGGTACAATGTGTTCACTACAGGTATACATTGCATAATGTTTAAGTCAGATTAGCATACTTAACTCTTCAAATAGTTTTGGAGGTGAACCTTTCACAATTCTTTCTTCTAGCTACCTGAAATCTGCAGTATAGAGTTACTTTTTTTTCATAATTTTCATAATTTTATTGATAAACAGATAGCAATGAGACAGTTTCAAATCAAATCTCTAGGACAATTTCAATAACTAACACACTGCATACATTCTTCTTAGTGGTTAATTGCTGTACAAGATGTGGACTTGAGATCCTATTTACAAACACCATTAGAACAAATAATTCTATTCATTAAGAGAATGTAACTATATATCTATCCCATCCACTTTGAATACACAGATAACCCTTTTTTCTAAGTTCCGTTATTTGAATATTATAGGTGTGTAAACTCAGCAAAATATTCTAAAAGAGTCCAGTAGCCCATAATAGCAATGAGTCTTCTGTTTAACTGGCAAGGTCAGAAATCATTGACCTGAGTTCCCCACAGCTCAACATAACATCATGGCTTTACTTCCTATATTTCATCTTCATACTTTTCTACTGGATGGTTAAGACCAAGGTAAAGCAGGACCTATGCAACAAGAGTTGTAGCTTTTGGGTCTGATAAGGTCAGTGAAATGCCCTCAGGATTTATCCTGAGATCCTGTACCTCCGACTGTAGAACCTTTGTCAGTGTCAGCCATGTGGATGAGTCACAGCCATTGCTTGGCCAATGTGCTCTCTGTGAAAGCCTGAGAGAGTGTTTTCTCTCCATGTGACTCTCCTTAGGCACACTCTACATCATCGATCACTTTCCTCTTTGGCCCCATAATCTCCTTGATCAGAAAATTTGGGACACTACTGATAGAGTTACTTTTTGTCACTAGTGTACAACAGAGATTCTTGCTGAGATCTAACTGTACCTTAGTACCCACTGATCTATTTTTCCCCACTCTACTCCCTCATTACACTGTTAACATGAGGTGAACAGTATTTGTTTACATTTATAAGTGATGTACTGTGCATTATGGAATTGTGTTCTTTGTTGTTTCCCGTCCGTGTACAGTCCACCTAATATTTTTATTGAAGTCAAATTCTATGTATTTTTGGCGAACAACAAGAATATACCATGTACCCCACACCATGTCAGGCAAAGGCAAGGTATCTTGAGGATCTCAGTGTCCAGAGGCTGAGACACCCAGTATGTCTTCCTTGGTCATCTCGGCATCGTGACTATAAGGCCTTTCCCCAAAGCCTCCTTGATATTTCAGAAACTCTTATGTATACCTGAAGTACACTGAGGTTCTTTATCTACATGAAATTTCTGACCAAGGCACACATGCCTGAAGATATTCAGAAGAATTCTCTTACTAATTTTTTTCATGGACAATATAACAATGAAGCTTCTGTTGAGGCTGACATTGCAATTTGCCCTTTGGGTTGAAGTTGAATGCTATCAGATTATATCACCTGATATGGTGGCAGAAGGCAACCACTCTTACCTAAAGTGATTCCTGGAAATCAAATTATGTACTCTTCCCAGATTCTTCCTTCAGCTGTGCCAAATGCCATTGGTTCTCAAGTGCTGTGAGTGAGATTGGAGTCTTAAAACATTCAGGGGCTCACCAAATAAATTCTCTCAGACACTTAGGAATTCTTTGCCTCTCTTGTCTCTTCTTTTCTCCCTCTCCTTTTCCTAGCTTTCGTGTGTCATTCTTTGCTTCAAAGCCCTAAATTTCATAGAGCTTTGAGAAGAAATCACTCTTAATTTCACCTGAAATAACTGTCTTCATGGACTCAAATAGAAGTCTGTGGGATGAAGAGGTTGGGAGCTTGAAAAGTAGCTTCTGAAGTAGATAGTTATTTGTGGTCAAAGCCTCACAATCCCCTTGTCTTCAGCCATTCTGTAATCCTCTGGAATTCTGTAAACATCCTGTTCATTATTTTGTGGGATGGCTTGCATCTCTTCTATGTATAAGTCCTGTCTGTCCTAGAGGCCAGTTTGAGCTCTTCTTCTTCTTCTTCTTCTTCTTCTTCTTCTTCTTCTTCTTCTTCTTCTTCTTCTTCTTCT
>NW_004524599.1:2815252-2852411 GCF_000260255.1 Octodon degus
TTCTTTTTTGAAGCCCTCTCCATTCCTATGATAACCTCTGTATTTCTCACTGATGGGGTTGGCATGCATTCCTTTATGTCTGTACAGACAAGTCTCCCTTGTTCTACTGAGACACTTAGTAAGCCCCTGTCTTCAGAATGTGATCCTTTTTGAAAATGGCGGTCACCGCATGTCAGTCAGTTAAGATCAGGCCATGCTGGATCAGGGCTGACTACTGATATAACATGAAGAGCATTGTTACAAGGTATGGAGAGAAACACACAAGAAGAAGACAATCATGTGATGGCAGAGACCAACAGTAGCTGCAGGTAAAAATCCAAGAAACTCCAAGGAATATCAGAGAAACACCAGCATCTAGGGAGGCATATAAAAGGGTCCATTCTTCAGGTTTCAGAGGGAGTCTCTGAAGCAGACTTCTAGTCTCCATAACAGAGAGAATAAATTTTTTTAAAGCACCCAGTATGTACTGTTTTACTATGTAAGCTCAAGGAAATAGATACAATCCCAATGTTCTGTTTCAGGAAGATTTTCATGCATGTAATTCATGCCTCAAAGTACAAATATGAAAAATACATATAGAAGTAGATTTCTCTTTTTTATAAGATGCTATTTTTAATTTTCTCAAAGGATGAAGGTCAGCTCATATGAAACAAGGTGCTGTTACTAGGACTACATCCTGCATGAAAAGAGGGTCAGCAGGAATACCTTTGGCATTGCCAGTTGATCACAGTACTGGCAAACTCAGGCCCTCTCTTCTACTCAAGCGGCTCCACTGATTGCCTGTTTCTCACCTAGAATTACCCTTACACTTCCTCTCCTTGCTTGAATTCCAGTCTACCCAAGTCTTTCCTGACTGGAGCAGAGCACAGGGTCCTCTCCCACCTCTGCATTCACCTTACAGTCTTCTCTGTGCTTCTCACTGCCCTAAGAGAGCATGAATTCCTACTGTCCTACAGATGGGTCTCCCTGTGCTAACCTGAGTATAAGAGCTTTCAGGGTAGTACTTCTGCCTCTGGCACTTAGGGCAGCATCTTGTACATTGTGAGAGCCCAGGAAACTCGGAAATAGAACCATTCACAGAGCATGTCCGTCAGCGTAAACTAAGCAGGACCTCAATGGGCACACAGAGGAAAATAGGAAACAATGGTTCCTCTTGAAAATGTGGAAACCAAGCAGAACTATTTGGGAGGGAAACAGCTAAATGGCCATTTTTCTCTATAATGAATTAGCAAAGAGCCAATGCCCGAACTCACTAGTTCAAATAGATTCTTCTGTCTGCCCCCAGTCTCCTTCCACACTCTGTCTCTCTTGTACTTAGAATTCCCTTTGTATCTGGAGTTTGGCTTAGTATTTATGTCTTGATCAATGTTTTGTAGTCCTCTCCTTAAAAAGCATTTTGACGGGGCTGGAGAGATGGCTCAGTGGTCTAAAGCACCTACTTACAACAAGCTTAGCAAAGCATCAGGGACCGCGGTTCAATCCCCCAGCACCACATGCCAGCCAGCCCCGCCCCCTGGTGGGCTGAGCTGGCCACACACACACACACCACACACACTCACTCTCTCTCTCTCTCAAATAAATAAAACAATTAAAAAAAAATTTAAAAAAAAAGCATTTTGACATTATAGAATTTTATTGCCAGTGAGGAGCTTAGAGATTTTCTTTTTTTATGTTGAGGCAGTAAAGAGACAGCATGTGGAGTTAGACATTTGTAAGCCATGTCAAGTCCTGTGTTTATTAGCAATGGGACTTTGGGTAAGTTACTCTTTAAACTTTGGTTTATGTCAATTAACTGAAAGATAGCAATGTAGTCCGGGAGTGCTTAGTGGGAAGACTAAAACTTCTGCAGACTTTGTCCTGGAAAATAGAGGAGGCACTTAAAGTTGTAGCTTTTCCATCAAAACAGGAAAACTTGTCCTTAAAACAAAACATATTAGTCTGCAAAGTCTGCTTCTTAAAGCTCTGGAGGGGTGAGAAGGTGGTTCTGTAGCCACCATGAAAACAGCAGGTGAAGACAAAGGGGCGGCCTGGTGGCTAGAATTCCAGGTCCATAAACCTTCCTCAACCAAATTGCTATGCATTCTTTATACTGGGATTCTGTGCTGGGCTGACACGTTTTTAAAGGAGATTTTAAAAATGTGGAAGCTCTTAGTGGAGTTCATTGATTTTAAGACTATATTTACCACAGCATACTTGCTGGTTACTAAAACTGAATACTTCTGTGATTGAGAACAAAGACATCAGTGTAAGGTCAGGAGAAATACACTTGATTGCAACAGATCTTTTTAAAATACTGTGTCAATTAGGAAAACTATGACTGCCCCATACAATAGACACCCTGAAAGTTAACCTGTTCCAAATGTTCATTGGCTAAATGTGTGATCACTACATCTATCATAATGTTTTGAAAGAATAAATGAGATAAAGCTTGGAAACCTTTGCCATAAAATACAAGGCATTATTAGAAAGTCCTTGCTATGGCACCATCTGTATTTAATTTATACTTCCTTATCTTTGGCATGCTCCTTGCAGCCTGGAGATTTACATAGAGGCTGGTTGAAAGCCATCCACACAGAACTCAAGCCATAAAAGTCTTGTAGCTCTTATTAATTAGAATAGTGTCTAGAAGAGAGTGTAGCAAGGATAATTTCTCATCCCTGGGGTGATAGCCTCCTGCTGCCACCAAGGGCTATTAATAGGTTACTCGATGGCAGACACCATGCTGAGTACTCTGATCTCTTCTACAACATCCTGTGAGTAGACTGTCATGATCCCCATTTTATATGACAAGAAAACTGAAGCTCCGATAGTTTGAACAAGTGCCTATTGTTACCTACTTAGCAAGTGAAGTAGCCAGGAAAGTTTACTCTAGGCTATTTTACTCACAAAGCAAGCCTGCAACTATGCTACTCTAATTAGCAGCAAAGTGATAATGGACGCCATCATTCTGGCTTTCTGAATTCACCATTTTTCCTTTCTAAAAATTCATATAGGCTTAAGCTCTATCGTAGCTCAGTGGTTCGGTGTTTACTGGGCATGTACAAAGCCTTGGGCTCGATCCCTCAACAGCTCACACATAAATACACACAAGAGTAAGTAAAACAACAGTATATCTCCCGTCTGTGTGTAAGAGGAATATAGAAGGACTTTGTTTGGATGAATAAAATAATTATTTTAAAATGTAAGGTGTTTTAGGAAATTCCAGTTTAAGAGGGCAGAGAGAGCATGTGTATTTCCCCACACTTTCTCCTATCCTATCAAAACAATAGTGAAGATACATAGGGATGAATTAGTCTATGAGGGTGCTGAAATCAAAGGAAGTATAATGATAAGAGTGTTAATGAATTGGGTAAATTTCTTGGAGACAAAAGGCAAGTGGTCCATATGGATACCCCACGGCGAGTAATACTAAGGACAAAAATATACAAGTGAGTTTCAGCAACAGTCATTGTGATATTTTTTGTTGTTGTTGTTTTTGTATTTTAGGGAAGGGTCTACACGGGGTTCAGGGTCTCACTACTAGGTCAGACTTATAGTGATCCACATGTTTATAGCCTCCCAAGAACTGGGATTATAGATAAGTGCCCCATGCCCAGTCTCAATTGCCATCTCAGTGTGCCCTGGGGGTGGGGCCAGCACGGCAGGCCTGGGGATCAAATCCTCCCCATCCCCTCACCCATCTGCACCCCCAGCCCTGTGCCTGCTGGCAGGCACTTTAATCCACTGAGCTGTTTGGCTGGCCTTATTTATATATCTTCCGTTAAATTTTTCTCTAGTAAACACTGACTGATACAGTCCTCAAATGGAGGGCTCTAAGGTTGGAGCTCTTAGGTTAAAAAACAAAAATAGTCTGGGGCAATAATATGGGTAGTTAACTACAGAACAGACAAACCACGGAAAAATTGGGCCAGTCAGGCCACCCTCACCAATCCACCTGCTGCTGGAGCACCAACGTATTCTGTAGATATATGCTGGAAACAAGATTATCCAAGTAAGGAACTTGAGTGCAGGCAGGATTTTTCAGCTTGAAGAGCTTCAGAGCCTCCACGATAATCACAAATCCACCTCCACATCACAGTGCAGTTCCACTCTACCTCTAAAGTCATCCCCTTTCAGGCATCTGTGATAGCCCTCAACTCACTGGGTAAACGGAGGCAAGCCTGTGGCAGGACCTTCTATCCAGAGTCCAAAAGATTTGGCAGTCTGTGACATCCACAGATTAAGAGCTGGCTGTAGTAAGGCACACAGAATCAACAGGAGGAAAGAAAACATAATCATTTGAAATTTGAAGTAATTTTTAAAAATTTTAAATTGCCAGTAAATAAACTCAAGAGGAGAATGGAGATAAAGACCAAAGTGAAGATGAGGTTAATAAAGTAAAAGGTATCACCTAGAAGACCCGACATGGAAAGTACAAAAGAAAAATTAAGCTAATGTAAATAAAGGGCCTGTGTTTGTCTAAAAGGAGGTTAGAAACAATGGAAAGTACGATATAACTGAAGATACTATAAAGATGATTTTTCTTAATGTATTTGGTACAGGATCTCACCACGTAGCTCAGACTCATAGTGATACTCCTGTTTCAGCCTCCCCAGCACTGGGATTACAGGCACAGGCCACTACACCTGGACTCAGTGCTCAGCAAGCCCAAGGGCGGGGCCAGCGGGGCATGTGGTGTCTAGGATCAAACCCCGGTCCCTGTGCTTGCCTAAGCAGGCACTTAGTTCACTGAGCTATCTCACTGGCCCTCAGGTAATTGTTTTGATCTAATAAAAGACTCAGGTCTTTAAAATCAAAAAGTCCAATAGATGCCAAGTATTTGAATAACATGACACCCATAGTTAGACAGAGTTAGAAATTTTGTAACACAAGGGCTGAAGAGGAAGAATCACAGGGTAGAGAAAAATGTTTAGGCCTCCCCCTCCAACAGAACAAAGGTAAGCTGGAACAACAGACATCTTCTAGCAACCCTCAAAGCTAGAAAATACAATAGCATTTTAAAATACATTAATGGGGGCCGGGGAAATGGCTCAGTGGAATAAGCACTTCCCTGGCAAGCGCAAGGGCCTGAGTTCAATCCCCAGTTCCGCCAAAAAAATAAAAATTAAAAAATTAAAAAAGTAAAATAAAATACATTAATGCTCATGATCTTTTTTTAAAAAAATTATTTATGTGTGTGTGTGTGTGTGTGTGTATGTGTGTGTGGCCAGCTCAGCCCACCAGGGGGCGGGCCTGGCTGGCATGTGGTGCTGGGGGATTGAACCGCGGACCCTGTGCTTTGCTAAGCTTGTTCTAAGTAGGTGCTTTAGACCACTGAGCCATTTCACCAGCCCCAATGCTCATGATCTTGATCATGACTTAAAAAAGACAAATGTGGCAAAGGGAGATCACAATGAGCTTTATACAGTGTTGTAATGAGTCGTATATAATGACTCAGAAACTTTATGCTCCATGCTTCCTCTGAAAATTACTTAAGCATATGGTTTCACAGAGCAAGGAGAATCCAACAAAGAAATCCAAAGGCGTGAGTTGCTAACCCGGAGAACATTGAAATTCTAGTTTGACAAACGTGCAGCAAACCTAGGCAGCGCCCAGTGAGTATTCCATGAAGAATGCCTCCAAGAGGAAAATAGCTTTCAGTACAAAATACTGTGAAGTCGTGCTTTGTTTGTGCTGTTGGAAGAAAACAAGCCAGATAAAAACTGGGGGAAATGTTTAAGCTGTACAAAAAAACTCACTTTTTCTCAGATATGTTGCAAACTGAGACATGACATAATTTTGAATGGAGTAAAAAGTGAATAGTGATTTGATTCTGAGGTTTAGAATGCTTTTCTTTCAGTGGCACAATGTTTAATGAAATAAGACAAGGTTCATTTTTTCCCTATGGGTTCAATCATGCTAACTAGTTTTACAGTAAGTAATTGTTCTGGGCATCTTGGCTGTATAACAAATCACCTCACCACGTCACAGCTTTAAACTATTGCCCTCATTTATTATCTCTCCCATTGTTTCTTTGGCCAAGGAATTTGAAAGCACTCAACTAAATGGTTCCACCTCAAAGCATCTGGCAAGGTTGCAGTCAGATATTTCCTGGGCCTGGAGTCAATTTAAAGTCTTCCCTGCTCATAGCTCTGGTGCCTGGGCTGGGGAGACCAGCAACCCGAACACAGGAGGTCTGCAGCAGTCTTTCTGTCAATATAGTCTGCTGCTGTGGACCCCTAGAATAGCAGGTTCAGGGTAGCTAGAGTCATTCATGATGGCTTAGAACTCTAGAAGCACACAGACCAGGCCAGACTCAGGCAGAACCTACGCTGTCTGTTAGGACCTAGAATAAGAAAACACTCGCATCACTTTCTCTGGACTTAGGTTGTAAAAACTGAAGTTCAAAAGAAGTAGAAATAGAGTCTACCTCTTGATAGAAAAGACAAGGTTTTAGAACAATATACAGGACTGGAAATACCATCGTCCTTTTGCCACTATGAACATGCACTCTTTATTAAATCTTGAAATTTAAAAATCAACCCAGAGATAAAATGTGGAAAGCAATCATAATGTAAAATAAAACATGAATGTTATAAAGCTTGAGAACATGAAATTCCATTACTGGCATAGAAAAGAGACAGAAAAGTAAGTGTAGCATGCGAACATCCAATGTAAAATAAGCAAAACTAGTTTTCAACTGAATTTGCCTTGAATCAAAGTTATTTAAAAGGTTAATTATGAACACACTCAGAAGGCACAAAAATTTGCAAGTGAATAAAGAATCAGTTACCAAAGTATTACCACTTTACATAAACTCATTAACAAGTGATAGCAAAGAAATTATAGCTAGCTGGGAATTTGCTGAGACACTGATTATAAAATGAAGTGTACACTAGTTTTGCTAAAATATGTTCTTTCATTGTCATTCTATCTATGGCCAATGTTCCTTCTCCAAATTAATCCAAATTAGAAGCTACAAAAGAAAACTTGGAGACAATAGCATTTAGCAAAATTAACTTTAGTCAGCAAACACAGTGGTCCAGTGGAAAAGCACTGAATCAGTGGTGCAGGCTACAGTGCAAAGCACCTTTCTTTTTTTTTTTTTTAAATGTAAGATGTGTTTATTATAATCAAACGATGTCATGGTTGTGTTATCATATTTGATTTGGACTTCAAGGTTTTAAGGATATGTAATGTTGGAGATGTGTTGGTATTTTATCAAAAACACTTTTTTAGAAGACCACAAGAAAAAGAAAATGAGCAGAACAAGTCTGGGCATGTATATACTTCACTAAAAAAAAAAAAAAAAGCACTTGAAACCATGAAAAGAAAGGCACTAGGCAGCTTCAATTAACTTTTGTCTTTGCTATTTAATGTAAGTAACCTGTTAAAACAAAATTAATGAACAGTACAAGATTGTCTTATGTACATGACAGGAAACTGAAAGAAAAAAAAGAAAGGGATATTATCATTTTCTAACACAAAGAGCGTTTCTGCTCCCTCCTTGCTCATGAGGGTGGCAATTTGCGCTGATTGATTCTTGGGGAGTGGTAATGTTGCAATTTTTTATACACACTCTTTGAACAACAATGAGTAAGTGAAAAGCTCTTCGTTTTTTAGCAATTGTAGGCTGTGATGGAGTGGACTTCATTATAGCGTCAGAAGACCAATAGGTTAAATCAACATTTGCTCAGCAGGGCAATGCTGTGGCTGGCCATGGAGTAATGGAGCTCTCTGCCAGATGCAAAGTCAATAGGTCAAAGCAATTGACCAGTACTGGAGGATAAGTCTGTCCTTTGGCTCCCACAGTCCTAGTTAAAAAACAAATAGAAGGCCTGTTCTGAGCCTCTTTACTCCTGTCACCCTGGAGAAGACAAAAGTGAAGCTTCTCTAGATTCAGCCTTGTTTCTGCTACCAGGCACAGGTAGCTGCTGCACAACATTTTCCAGGGGCAACAATTGCACACGTAGAAAAGTAGTCCAAGTCCTAAGCTTAGGGCAGAGCACCTTGAGCAATTATTCACAGTGGAGTAGCTTCCAGCCTGTGTCATTCCCAAATTCTCAGGCCACCCCTGAGGACCCCTATCTGCTGAGGTGGCAGAATAGGTGCCAGGGCCCCTGGTTTTATCACTCGAGTACCCATTATCCTCAGCAAGTCAACTACAACAAGAATGATGAGCTTTGTCTCTTACCTTTCGTATCTCCTCCTTTTGACTTTCTACATAGAAATGGAGGAGGAAAACACAGGGCTTATAGTCAGCCATGAAGGCTCTGGCCACATGTTTACCTCTTTTGGCTAGTCCCTGATTTGTAATATCTTTATAATCATCTCTGGGAATAAACAACCTTTAACAGGCCATTCTCCTGTGCTATGAATAGCTGAGAGATTAAACTGTCTGCTAAGGGGGAAGAGGAAATTCTTTGTTAAAGCTGTTGATTCTCAAAGAGGAGACAGACTGGGAGGGTGGAAGAGGGAGACCACGCCCCAGGTGTTGGTCCTGGGGAGCAGCACACAGAACTCCTCTTGTATTGTAGAGGGGGCCACCTGCAGAGCGGGACAGGGCACATGGCTCCCTAAGTTGCCCGGTTGGTGAACTACTCTATAGAGCTGCCTTGGCCAAATGAAGCTTGAGAGTTGCTGCGTGCTACTGCGACATCTCCAGAGGGAGAAATCTCACACATGTAGGCAGCAAAGAGACACAGACCAACGGCAGAGGCATGGGTACCTTGGTAACAATTATACTTCAGTGTGTGGTTTTAAAACAGAGGGGGTGCAGTGAAGCCAACAGTACTGACGAAGGATGGAACTATCAGTGCTTAGAAACCATAATCAAAGGGCTGAACTATTTAAATTTGATTTTCAAAACTTCTTAGGAGAATTTTATTAGATTTATAGGAGAATTACAGTAAACTAAGAAATGTAGCCCTTACCCAATTTCACTTATTACTAGCATCCTATGTTATTACACTACACTTATAATTATTGAACCGATATTGATACTAAAGCCAAATGAAGTTGGCATTTTTATTCTGATTCCTTACTCTCCACCTCACACCTGTTTCCTGTTCCAGGTTATCACACTGTATCTAGTTATCATCTTTTCAGGCTCCTCTTGGCTATGGCACTTTCTCAGATTTTTCTTGTTTTTGATGATCTTGACAGGTTTGAGGAGCACTGGGTCTCTAGTACACTGTTATGTGGCACATGCTTGACAGTTTTTGCTTGGTCGTAGTGGGTCCCTGAGGATTGGAGAGAAGCTCACAGCAATAAAATCCCGTTCTCACCGCCCTGCATCAAAGGCACTGACTACCAGAACGACTTTCCATTGCTTCCGTGTTCACCTCATTGAAGGGGTGTCTGCCAGGTTCTCTGCTATGAAATTACTCTGCCTTCCCTTTCCACACAGTACTTTCTGGAAGAAAATCACCAGGCAAAGCTAAGTGAGGAATTAAGTTTCCCATCCCAATTAAAGAATGCTGTACTGCATTCTTTAATACAGTAGACCTTTGCTACTTTGCGGTTCCACTTTCGCAGGCTGTTTCACGAGTTTTCAAAAAATATTCACCTAAATTATATATTGCAAAGGCCAACCAAATAGCTCAGCAGATTAAAGAGTCTGCAAGCAGGCCCAGGGGCAAATTCCTGGACCTGGGGTGTACCGGCCCCCAGGGTGAGCTAGGATGGCTATTGAGACTGGGCCTGGTGGTGTGCACCTGTAATCCCAGCACTTGGGAAGCTGAAAACTGAAGGATCACTACGTGTCTAATCTATACAGTGAGACCCTGGAGACCCTGTACTAAATACATCAAAAAAGGAAGAAAAAGAAAAGATAGAACAAAAAGAAATGTTAGTGAAAATGAAAAGGATGGGGTCCTCATCCAATACGACTAATAGAAAGGGTAACTTGGACCATAAATACACACACACGGTGAATGTGATGTCAACACAACATCTGAGATCAGTGTAATGTGCCCATAAACCAAGGAACACAGAAGATTGCTAACAACTCCCCAGGCACTGGAAAGCGATCCTTCCGTAGCTTTCAGAGGAAGCATGACCCTACTGACATGTTGAGCTCAGACTCTGCCCTTTAGAGAAAGTGAGACGCTAAGCTTCTGTTGTCCTAAGTCCCCTAATATAGAGTACTTTATTATGGCAGCTCTGGGAAACTAATAAACCCTCCAAATACCCTCATCC
Source organism: Octodon degus (assembly GCF_000260255.1). Lineage (NCBI taxonomy): Eukaryota > Metazoa > Chordata > Mammalia > Rodentia > Octodontidae > Octodon > Octodon degus. The sequence goes on from NW_004524599.1 coordinate 2,825,432, forward strand.
CTCTTACAGAAGAGAAAAGAAAACTGCCCGAGAGGCCCAGAGCAGAATCTCTAGATGAAAGACTCTGGCACTGAGACTGTGTGGAGATGCTTTAGCTGGGGAGTAAGTGCTCATAGGACCAAGACAGCCTCAAGAGAGAAGGAAGCAGATGGGGAAGGAGAAGCCAAACTGTAGCCACTGCAGCTGCAACAGATGCTTCAGCCAATCCTGCAGGGAGCTCTGGAGCTGAGACCACCCCCGCAAGACACTTTCACTTGAGGTGTGGGGGTTGGGGCAGAGGAGTGGGGAGGCCTTGGATTCCCGGATCAGCCAGTCAGTAATGGAGGCTGTGCTGGCGGGAGGAAAAGCCCTGGCCAAGGCAGCTTGTTGCTGGCACAGGCAATCCCTGGGGAGCTGTGCCCTATGAATGCTCAGAGCCAACGCTCCCAGCATGGACAAGAGTAAGGACCTCAGTCCTTAGAGGACACTGGATAATGCATGTGTGTTATTGCGTTTTGCTTTTAAGAGAAACGACGTTAATTTATGAGCTGTTTTTTCTAAACTAAAACCTCAGTATTCAGGTTTAATTGTAGCATTGGTACAATGAGACAAGTAAATCACTGCATTGTACTTTTCACTAAAAGGACATACATTTCTGCACACACAAAAAAATCTATGGATCATCATTTATTAAGCACCCCAGAGAACTAGCACATAAAAGGCAATTTTGAACTCTCTTCCAGGCAGGCCTTCAGGAAAGGAATTGTCAAGTTGAGTTAGTTAACCCTTAGAAAAGTGGCACAAAGAAAAAGGAATAGGAAAATTAGCTCCGATTTCATGGAAGAAAGAGTAAATATGCCCTTCCTCTTGTCAGACAAACTGTCCCTCAGCACAATTGTAAAACAAAGTTTAGCTAGTTCCTATTTCTTTCAGTGTCCATCCAAATAATGTGATATTTACTAACTGTGATGTTCTGCTCAGGAAGCCCAGGCTCCTCCTGACGATGACAACCCATAGGCTTAGAAGAACTCTGCTTGGCTTGTAGGAGCTTTTTCCAGCCGGAATAAACCCCAGGCCTGACAAGTTATCCCTGCTGAGCTGTTGGTGGCTCCTGTCTCTGACCTACAGCCATCAAACGAGATGGTGCTTGCTTTCCAGGTCCACAGAAACCCGTAATTTCTACATCAGAGGCCGCCTTTCTTACCTGTCTGTAACAAACTGCCCCAGTGTGGATGGTTTAACATAATAGACATTGATTCTTTCGCAGTCCTGGAGACTAGAATTCTGAAATGAAAGTGTTGGCAGGGATGTCTTCTCCGTGAAGAGAATCTAGGGAGAACCTGTTCCATGCCTGCCTCTTAGCTTCTGCTGTTGCCAGCAATCCCTGGCATTTCTTGGCTTTATGTATGCAGCACTATGATCTCTTTCTCCACCATCATATGGTATTCCTCTGCTATGTATAATCTCCTCTTATAAGAAAAACAGACATAAATTAGGACCCAGTCTACTCCAGTATGACTTCATCTTACCCTAGCTATAGCTGTAAGGACCTTCCTAACCTAGTTATATCAGCACTTCAGGGTCAGTCAGATAGCTCAACAGACTAAAGCGCCTGCTTAGACAGAGCACAGCGATGAGGGTTCAATCCCCTGCATGCCGTATGCCATGCCGGCCCCACCCCCGGGGTGCACTGAGATGTGATTGAGACTGGGCATGGTGGTGCATGTCTATAATCCCAGGGCTTGGGAGGCTGAAAACAAAAGAATCACTATGAGTCCAATGTTTGTAGTGAAACCCTGTAGATCCTGTACCAAATACATTTTTAAAAAAGGACTTCAACCTATGATTTTATGCAGGGGAGAAGGGGGCTCAACCTGCAATATTGTCTAAGGGTATTATGTCCACATTAATTAATTAGCATGCACTAATAAGAGAAACCTTGTCTATTTCCTTAGAGCCTCTCAACATAATATCTCTACCTTTATACTTTGGAGAAAAATGAAAATCAAGGATAAACTTTAGGGGCTGGGGAGATAGCTCGGGAGAATAACTACTTGCCTGGCAGGCACAAGGGCCTGAGTTAAATCCCAGTTCCAAAAAAAAGATAAACTTTAGAGATGTATTATATAAGTGAGCATTGGGGACAATTTTATTACAGGTAAGAGGAGCTATCTGGGCCAAAGTGAGCCAAAAGCAAAGGCATTTTGGGATCTTCTGGGTCTTACTGATTCCTTTTACCTCTTAAATAGAGAATCAACTTCACTAATTCTTGGGCACACACCAATGACTAATTCCATTGGTTAAGCAGAGTATATTGCTTGTAAGGCCAATATTTGTGTGTTGATTCAAAACTACTTATTATAAGTCTGATCGTCACTGGTTTGAAGAGAAGATGGTGGTTTGTGGAAAATTGGATTCAGATCACATGTGTGGAGCACCCAAGGCGAGCCACATGAACAGGCTCTTCTAGCTCCAAGAACACAAAGAGCCTGAGGAAATCCACGCAAACAGCTTACTAGGCAAAGGAGTGCCAGCTTCACCAACCTGCCAAGTATATAAATAAATGCATTGCAGTCATTGAGCAGTTCCTGTCTTCCATCTGGAGAGAGATTCCCTCCTGACTTCAGCTTTCCATTTCCTGACTTCTTTCTTTATTTCTTCACCCTCCACCATCCTTCACCTTAAGAATTCTAAGAACCATGCTGGGTGCCACAGTGGTCCATAAGGAATTACTGAGAAAGGCCAGTGTAAGCCCTCCTCAGCAAGGGGAATAAACAAGCCGGGCAGCTTCCAGTGATACTGGGTTAAAGAAGCATCCATATTAACAAAGGATGCCACTCTAATCTACAATGTGTAACTTTGAGCATGCTGTATTTTTTTTTAATTTTTTTTAACATTTATTTAGTGTGTGTGTGTGTGTGTGTGGCCAGCTCAGCCCACCAGGGGGCGGGGCTGGCTGGCATGTGGTGCTGGGGGATCGAACCGCGGTCCCTGTGCTTTGCCAAGCTTGTTCCAAGTAGGCGCTTTAGACCACTGAGCCATCTCTCCAGCCCCGACCATGCTGCATTTTTATTATGTTCTTAAATAGGAAAACTGACAAGCCACTGTAAAACTGCAGCCATCCATGCATTAATGTGCATCACCGTGAAGCTGGTCCTGGCAGCTGACGTGGGAGGAAGATGTTCTAAGTTTCAGAACAATGAGAAAGGGTTTACACTTACATTTTGTTGCTAGAAGAGAAAGAAAAGGTAGAAATACTTTTTTAAGTCCTCTGAATTTAAGTCTAATTTCAAGCCTGTTGAACTGCTTTCTGAGAAGAACTTTGAAGAGATGAAAGAAAAAAGGGGGGCTATCTCCTAAACTCTTGAAAATTGTAGAAATTCTAGGAACAAGTCTATCAACCCTACTGGGTCTCACAAATAGTGAGAGGTCTTCCCACTGTGATGAGGCCCATGACTGTCTTTTTCTTTTCTTTTTTTTTTTAACCATCTTGAAAAACAACATGAAAAACCAAAGTCCATAGTGGAACATACAGCAGTCAAGCTAGCTGCGCCGTGTTCCTGTTTAGAGACCTCTCTCGGCTTAACAAGATTTGGAGCCTAATCCCACCTCCTAGTAAGTAGAAATGTGCAAAGCTCGCCTAGGAGCAATGCAGTGTAATGGCGAGGCCACGAGTCCCAGTTCTAATACTGCCCAGACCTTGGGCAATGAGATTATGCAATGTCTCGGAAGTTAGTTTACTCACCTATAAAACTATAATCATATCCATTCTCACAGAATTGCCGTAAAAAATAAATAGGGTACAATATGTTAAATATTTGCTTTTCCCAGGTGTAGATTTGCAACTTCCCTTTCTAATTACATACAAGATAAATCACTTTAAATCAGAAAAGTTTGCATCTGTTACACTTTGAATCCAGCTCATAGATGTACCTACCACCTGGATACACAGCCCACACGGCACAGCCGTCCCAAGCCTTGTGCATCCGAGACTGCTTAGTTGTACTGGCTAAATCTAGATTTACATGAAGGCTCCTCACCAGTAGGTGTTGGACTCATACTCAGATTATGCAGTTTTTAAAAAATGAAGGATGGAGAAGGAGAAAATTCCTTCCGCTCTTATTTAAGCTTTAGTGTCTCAATGAGATCACTCCCCTTTGTGGATCTTCTGCCTAGTGACTCAGGGAGCAGAGAGAACTCAGAGACCTCCAAAGAGAGGCAGGGTAGGTGCCCTGGCCCCTTCCAATGCACTGCTTCTCAAAATAGCAAGTACAAAGTTCAGCACTTCCAGAGGTTATCTAGGTTTAGGGAAGAAGAAAGCAAAAGAGGAAGTTTTTATCCATCAGAAGCCCGATACTGTTTGAGGAGCTTTCTTTATTTCTCAGGTTTGGAATTACCCAGCAGAGCTTTCCTGCCCGCTTAAGGTCAGAATGCATTCCTTGGCCTGGCTCTGAGATTCTCGGCTGTGTAGCTGCACAGGAGCTAGGGCCTCCATAGCAGACGATAGCATATGCAGAGTTAGCCTGATCACTTCCTGTTCCTTTTTCCACTCTGGGGAGAAGGCCAGACTTGTGCTGGTGCTGGCCACCCTCTGACACCCACACAGAGACAGATGCGCTTTCTCTCCATGGAGAGCACAGGCTGACCTTAACCCCTTCTTTGCCCTTAAAACGTTTGCTTAGAGCAATGGTTCTTTCTTGGCGAAATCTTAGAATCACTTGGTGAAATAAACTCAGCTTTAAGATAATCCTAATGTCTGGGCCAATTCCAGACCAATGAAACGACAGGCTCTGGGGACAGCACACAGGCATGGATAATTTTGTGAATCTCTAGGATTACTCCAATGGACATGCAAGCTTGAGACCCACTGCCTTCACCAGAGAGTGAATGAGAGGATGGTGGCATAGCACAGTGTGAAACAGGAACAACCAGCTTGTTTGGGCTTAGGGATCGTCAGTTGCCAGCTCCGGGAGCACAGACGTCTGTCTGGGTGTCCAGAACTGCTCAGGGTTATGCAGCCAGGACACTAAGGCGGGCACCGTGATGCCTGTATTAATCAGCTGGAGCTGCCATAACAAAATCCCACGGCCTGGGAGTTTAAACAACATAAATATATTTCTCCCATTCTATAGGCCATCTATCTGAGATGAAGGTGACAGCATGTTTGGGGTCTAGTGAGGGCTGCCTCCCATGCCTTTTCACTGTGTCCCTCCATGGCCTCTCTCTGTACTCCCAGAGAAAGGCAAAGAATAGGAGAAAGTATACAAGAGTCTCTGGCGTTTCATTTCCTGGATCTTCTGATGAGACATCTTAGATCAAGTTTTCACTTTTATGACTTCAAATAACCTTAATTCCTTCCTTAGAGGTCACATCTCCAAATATAGCTACCCTGGGGGGTAAGGCTCAAACATATGAATTTGGGGGAGACACAACATTGAGTCCATAACAGTGGCCAGGGCTCTACCAGAACCTCCAACGATGAGAGCCCCCTTAAGTGCCACACATCCTTGCCACCCAGTGTGGTCTGTGGGCCAACAGCACTGGTGCTCCTCGGGAGCTTGGTAGAAAAGCAGGACACTTGGCCCTGCCCAGCCCAGCCCCTGTACCAGAATCTCCATTTCATCGAGACTTTCACGGGGTCAGAGTGCTAACGGACAAAACTTTCTCCTATTGTCGCAACTCGTTAGTTTCACAGATCTTGGCCAGTCAGTTTGCAAAGCAGCCAAATCTATTGCCTGTGTCTCAAAGAAGGGCCCCTATTTTCTTATCCTTTGGATGATAGAAAGTGAATATCCTGGCTATCTACTTTAAGATGAAACATCCAAAACGATTCTATACCCACCCACATAACTTTCTCTTCCCTTTTGTATACTCCCATTCTTTCCTAAGAAAAATAATCAAAATCAACTTAGAGCTCACTGAAGGTAACACTCATGGTAAATTCCAGTATTTCTGGCCACCTTCCCAGCTGAGCCAGAGTCTTAGGAGGATGTGAAAAGGGCTAAGTGGGGACAAGGGTGAGGCTGTGATAGTTATAGCCCACATGAGGCCACAGTGCTACACCTGAAGACTGCTGCAAGTTTGTCCAACCCAAGGGCAAATAGTTGTGAAATCAGATTACCAGATTGGTCCTTTCACTTACCAGGGCAAATACGCCTACACACACACACACACACACACACACACACACACACACACACACACAGAGTTTGTCAAAAAGAATTGCATTAAGAGCAACCTCAAAGGGAAATGTGGTCACAGAAAGGCAAGATACAGTCAAAAAGTATGCTGGAAAGGAGCTGTGGAGATAGCTCAACTCTAAGCACCTGCCTGGCCAGTGCAAGGACCCATGTTCGATCCCTGGTACCATACACTGTACCAGCCCCAGAACCCCGGGCACACTGTGCAGGCCACTGAAAGCGGGTCTGGTGGCACACACCTATAATTCCAGAGCTGGGGAGGCTGAAATAGGAGGATCACTATGAGTCTGAGCTGCTAAGTGAAATTCTGTGCCAAATAAATAATTAAAAAAAAAAGGAATACTAGAGAATAGAAAGGATTGAACTTAGAGGCACAGAGCTTCAATATTGAGGAAGGTGGGGGCTCCCATACCAGACTTTCTCTTGACATGTAATCGGAGAAGTATGAGTGTCCTTCTGATTTATGCTCTTTGTTACTTCCTGTATGCTACGTCTGGAGGTATTAGAATATTTTGAGTTTGTATAACTGGAAAATATTTTACTTTTAGTTTTCAAAGGTATGTTTGCTAAGTATAAAATTCAAAGAGGACAGATCTGGTTTTTTTTTTTCCTTTCTTTCAGTCGTATAATTCAGTCTAGTTTCTTACACACTTGATATTTTTTTTCCTTTCTAATGTGGAAAAAGATGCCATTTAATTTTGTTTTTCCATAGCTAATTTTTTAATGTATATGCTTTAATGATTTTTTTCTTTACAATACGTTTTGGACAATTTCATTTTTGTGTATCTGGGTATTATTTTATTCAAATTTCTTGTGCAACAGGTTCATTTTTCTTGGAAATGTGGTGTTACAAGTTCAACTAAATTCAGAAATTTTAAATCTTTAAATATTTTTTGGGCTGGGGAGATGGCTCAGTGGAATAAGCACTTCCCTGGCAAGTGCAAGGGCCTGAGGTCAATCCCCAGTTCTGAAAAAAAAAAAAAATTATTGCCTACCTCTTTCTCCTTTGAGAATTCTAATTATATGAATATAAGTTTCTTGATTTTGACAAAGAGTGAACTATTATATGACTGATCTGTAAATTCTTCTTCATTTTTATTTTGGACAATTTTTATTGTAGTCATTTAAGTTTGTAAATAATTTATTTACAATGTGAAATTTATTATTAATCTCATGTGATGTATTCATTTCAGAAATATTATTCTGAAAATCACTCTGTATATATCTTATATCGTTCACATTTTAGTATTTGTCTACAATTTTTAATATGATATGTAATTGTTGATTTTCAATAAAGTTAATGAAGAAAAAAGTATGAGTGTTCAAGCCTTGAGACAATAAAGCTGCCCCATCTTAGATTTTATGGAAGTCAATAAAAACGAATCTTGAATTTTGCTCAGAGAAACAATGAATCATGAATCTGAGCCAGTATCTTTAGAAGGAAATATTTTGGAAAGGGGGTGGGGAGTGGATGGTAAATGCCAAGGAGGACAAAGACATTTTGACAAAGAACTAGAAGGAAGGGTGGATTCTACTACATGGTGCTTATGGTGCAAGGCTAAGGAAAACAGAGAAAAGAGAAGGGTTCCATCTAGTCAGTCCTTTTTTGTTTTCTCTACCAATGAAAATAACATTTGAACTAGCAAGGATAAGGTGAAGAATATTAAAAAAGAAAATTAGGTCACAAGGTAGGAAAATTTCCAACCTTGAAGCAGTTCACATCCCTAACTTCATGAAGCTATCTAACTCAACTGGAACTACATTTCCCAGAATCCCCTTTCCTGTATGGTTCTAGATAAGGAAAGCCAAAGTGACATTTGCTTTAGATGTGGAAGGTAAATGGGAACCAACAGCCAAATTCTTTTCATGCTATGCAGGTGTGAACAGGATCGCTATGGTGGCTGATGCATGTCACTGGTCTGCTGACCCATTTTTGACATGGAGAAGTAGCCAGATGCTGGCTCCCCCATGCCAGAATATGACTAGGTCCATGAAGAAAGGCGCCAGTCTCAAAAACAGAGAAGAAGCGGGTACCAGGTTGTCCTTTCTTTCCTTGCTCTGCATCTACCTGTCACCTTGACCAGTTACTATCCGGCAGACTCAAGCTTCCAACATCAGAGGACCTTAGAGTCAAAAACCAACTCCCTGGACTGCATTTCTTAACCTATATCATTCCAGTGATTGTTTCTCTGCTTGAACTCCAACTGAGAGGAATGAGTGCCCAAAGAACTGGAGAAGTTGCAAATATAGAAAGTTTTGTTGGTTTTGTTTTAATAAATAAACACAGGAGGAAAATAAACACAGTAAAAAAAAAAAAAAGGAGGGGGCATGTGTACTGGTTTCCAAAGGAAGAAGCAGATTCAGAAACTATTTATTTTGATGTCAGCTTCCCAAAATTCAAGAATGGGTTTTATAATTATAGACCACTAAGAAGGGAACATGACAATCATTAGATGAAAGAATGAGTTGATTAAAATAAATTTTGTCTACTTACATTTCATTTGGGGTGACGCTGCTAAAGTGGTAGGTACAGTGTACACAGAACAATGAGATGGTCCCTCTAACCTTAATACCAGCAAATGTCTCTCATGCCCTTCTGGAAATATAAGGATAGACTTTATTAAGTGAAATCTGCAGCCTGACTTGAGAAGAACCTAACAGTTGCCCAATTCAAAATCTACTATCTTTTCCTTTTTAGAAACAGAAGCTTAAGGGCCAGCCAAGTAACTCAGCGGATTAAAGAGCCTGCAAGCAGGCACAGAGGCTGGGGGTTCGATCCCCAGGCCTGCCATGCTGGCCCCACCCCCGGTGTGCACTGAGATGGTGAATGAGACTGGGTGTGGTGGCACCCACCTGTAATCCCAGCTTTTGGGAGGCTGTAAACAGGTGGATCACTATGAATCCAGTTCAACTTTTTCTCTCCCATTGGCTGGATTGGGGAGTAACTGGAGCCCCAGAAATTATCTTCAATCACTGTGGAGTCCCAGAGATGAAAGCCACCTGTGGTAGAACTAAAACCAAAATGCAACAAAAAACACAACACAAAACTTTGAAGTAAAAAAAACCCTTGAAGTCCTTGATACTTTTCAGTTGCCGTACCAGCTCTGCACTGCCTGTTCGAAGGTTTACTTTCAGTGAGAACAAAGAATTGAACATCTATCTAGGTACTTTTCTTGTTATATGCCTCTGCACCTAATCCTTATACTGAAATAAAAGGGCACTACTGCTTCTAAAAATGAGTAACTGTCAACCTTGAGGAAGATTTCTGATGGCTTTGCATTTGGTTGACATTGTTATTGATTCACCTAATAGGTATACAAAGGCTATAATAATTATAGATTAAAAATCTCTTTAAGGGATGATTATAGTTTGAGTAATAGGTAAATATCAAAGGAAACCTCAAAGGTCAAAATAAAAAAGATAAAATATAGTAAGGATAAACATAAAAGGTGACTTTTATCCTACATATCTTCCTAAAAGAGTTAATGACATCATATCACAGTGGTACAATAATCATGGCTGTAGCAGCCAAATCTTGGAAGCACTCTCGATGTCCATCAACAGATGAATGGATAAGGAAAGAAAAACTTCAATCATTTGTAGAAAAATGGATTCATCTTCAGGCCATAGTGTTAGGTGAAATAGACACATAATCTTAAATATCACTGGTTTCTCTTACAGAAAAAGCCCTAAATATAAATAAAGAGCAAGATAAAAGGGAACCAGGAGGTAGATCAATCGCAAATGGGACAGGGACCAAGAGATGAAGAGAGAAGGAGGAAGGGGAGGGGAAGAGGATTTTAAAAAAGAAGTAGGATATATTATGCTCATGTACTAAATACCCTCAATGAATATAATTACGTGATGTAAACACGTAGTAATAAAAGTAACTTCTTTTTCACAAAGTGACTTTGAGCTAAAAAAAAAAATGGCTAATGCTTCCACACCACTTGAGAGAAACTGACCAAGTCTCTAAAGTTCAAAACTAAGAGTTCTGATGCAGAGCTCACCATCATCCTCTACGGTGGGATAAAAGGAACCTGGTCCCGGATGTGACACATTCTTGAAGGGCCCTGTTGGTTCAGAGCACTCCCTGGAGCTCAGATTTCCTGTCCTCCCTCCTGGCCCTGCTATCCTGAGCAGAACAGTGCCTGCGTATTTTTGTTTGTTCTTTTCAATGGTGCTTGCTGATGTTTTGTGATACTGCGGCAATTTGGATACACTTATTAACTTGCTGGGGCCATTCATCTAACTACTCATAAACTAGTTAATTCATTTGATGCTTACTTATTGAGCACCTACTACATGTTCCGTTGAGTGTTGTACTGTTACACAGCACACGGACAGAGAGGAAGCCAAAGGTCAGTAACGAGGAGGAAGACTGTGTGCTGGTTCTTGGGAGAGAGTGGGTTCTGATGTGCAGAGAAGCCACAACCTGTGCCCTGCTCTCCCTGTGCTGCTCAGATCCAGTCCGAGCTGAGGCACAGGTGGGGTACTGCCCTGAGTATAAGTCAGAAATGCTTAAAGGGTTTTTGCTGAAAGGCTGACAAAAACAAACACACCAAAGAATTACTGGGGATGTTTAAAGATAATAATGAAAAAAAAGCCCCAAAGCTATCTCTGGTTGTGGCCGACCTTTCATTGAGGGAGGAAGCGGTGACCAGAGTCCGCAGGGGAAGGACACATACCGGTGCTGTGTCAAGTTTGTACTGTATGCAAGCATTACCTGCTCAAAACCCAAATAATGTCTTCAGAGGATTTAGACAAAAAGAAGGACAAATGGAGTATATGCAGAGAATGGCTGGAAAAAACACCCTGGAGAACAGATCCCTCGCATTGTTTCCCTGTACACTGTGTACAGGGGGGAGCTCTGCACTAATCTCTGTGGATTGCAGTTGGCCAAAGAACTGTTGGTTCACCGTGCAGCCTAAGAACCAGTTTATCCTTCTCTGATGGTCGTGTGTACTTGGGAGTGGCAGATAGATTGGTAATGTTTAACCTAGACTGGAGGGGGTAGTAGGTGATAGCTGAAGAGTTTGAAGATTCACCTCAGTCTATGGCTTATTTATTATTTAATTATTAATTTAATTATCAATGTTAGAGATTGAACCCAGGGCCTTTGTGCTGAACTATATTCTCAGCCCTTTTTAGTTTTTATTTCAAGACAGTGTCTTACTAAGTCACTGAGTTCAATAAACTGGGCCTCAACTTACAGTCTTACTGCCTCAGCCACCCAGAATTCTGGGATTACTGGGATTACTGGGATTCTGGGATTTCATGATGTATGTACCACCATGCCCAGCTGTCTATGTGTCTTTAGATGGCAGGATTAGTACCAGAGAAAAGAAATCATAAGGAGGAATCAGGTCACCTTCACATTACTTTTTAGGTCTGCAGTTCTGTCATAAAGATGTTCCTAACAAGAGATCCTAAAGTGTTTGCCATATTAAGGGTAAACCTGTTCCTAAAGGAACTTTGACCTACAGTTCTGTAGCAGTGGGGTTTCAATTTGGTACACAGGTGATCTTCAGTTCTCTTTGAAGCTAACTGACATCCCATTTACCTGCATACTTCCTGTCTTTATTTTCTCTTCAGTTTTGGTAATCAGAGCAGCAGGAAGAAAGAGAAGAGAAATGTAGGATGACACTTGTCAGCTGACTGCAGGCGCTGGGAGCCCGAAGGCCACGGGAGGGAACCTGAAGTGCTGGCTTCTGCCCCAGGTGCACAGGGCCATGTTTGTCGAAGACATGAGGGTCTCAGTTTTGACCCCGCTTGCTAGAAAACAAGTCATCCTGTCACAGTTTCACAGATACTAGCAGGAAACACAAGACTCTTGGATCAGTAGTAAAGGACTTCGCTGCTCATGTCCACACTGGCTGCCTGTGTATGCCCGCTCCACTGTGACAGTGTGGGGCAGGTCCAGGCTGCCAGGTTCTGTGTCACAGCAGAAGAACCCCAAGACAGAGCCCCCAAACTCACAAGCTTGCCCGACCTCAACCCAGAGAGATTACCTTTGTTTTTCTCCTGTCTAGGAAACAAATCTGCCCCCTGCCCTAGAGAGATCTCGTTCTTCTATGTTGCTTACTATGCAAATATTTTTAAAAGACAGGGATTCAAATATCCTGCAATAAGGAGAAAAGACCCCAGAGAACAGGTCCCTCACAGTGTTTCCCTCCATGTAGGGGAGGAGCTCCACGCTAATCTGTGTGGATTGGGGTTGGACACAGAACTGTTGGCTGACTACAACCCTACACACCAGTTTATCCTCCTGAACCAAGAAAACTCAAAGTCCTTAGGGCTGGACAGACCTGGATTAGAATCTTAGCTCTGTCACTTCACAGATAAGCAAGTTATTTGTTTAGTATCTCTGATCCTCAGTTTCTGATTTGGAAATCAAGGCCAAAGGTACCTCACAGTGTTCTGAGGATTAAAATACATGATATGTATAGCTGAGTGTTAGTTTACCACCTGATGTTCTCCGGTTTTTACTGAGAAAAACAACATTTTAGGGGGTGGGGAGGTAGTTTAGTGATTAAGCGCCTGCCTGGCAAGTGTAAGGACCCAGGCTCAATCCCTGATACTACATGCCATTCTGGCCCTGAAACCCAGGGCACAGCCCCTGAAACCAGATGTGGTGGTGCACACTTGTAATCCCAGCACTGGGGAGACTGAGACAGGATGATCGACCCCAGTCCAAACTGCATCGTGAGACCCTGTACCAAATAAATAAATAAATGATTTAAAAAAAAATTTTTAAAGAAAAAACAACATTCTAGACACTCAAGGTGCAACAGACTTAAAAATACATGTGAAAGTAAGCTGTCTTCTCCTGTGACTAGATTCTATAAACAGAGGGTATTAAATAAAATTTGTAAGAAGTCTTGTCCCTGAGCTAGGACCCTACCCTGGGCCCAAAACAACCAAAGCATTTGAAGTTTAGTCATAGTGACCGGGGTTTCGTTGGTTGTAGGAGGCCTGGTGACCACTCTACAGATTCAGCTATGAACAGCTAACTAGGTAAGCTATGACTAGCATACTGGCTGACTGAATAAGCTGCAGGCACCTGACGGAGGCCTTTTCTGTTTCTTAACTGCATTTTTCTGCAAAGGCTGATCACACTGTTGGCTGCAGTTCTCAGAACCTGCTCTGGGAGCTGCCAGATCCATCCATTATTTTTGTTTTGCTTTGCAAAACTGTACTATCCAATTCAATTGGTTTAAGAATTTTTCTTTTAACAAAGCTGAGAGGTAGGAGAGGATAAATCTTTAAACTTCTCCAATTAAAAACAAAAACAAAACCAAAAAAACCCTCCTTTCTGCCTCCCAGTAATTTTGCCTGGAAGATCTCGGACCCTAAAATTGAACTCCCCCGTGGTCAGAACAGTCGGTCACCTTTGCCTTTTCTTCTCTTGGTTCAAAGTGCTGCTCCCCACCCCTGCTCTCTGCGTCTGCCTTCTCCAGCCTCCAGCGCTCAACCCAAGTTGCTCAGTGTGTAGCGAGGTTCTCTGATCTCAACCTCCACGACAGCCCACCTCTAACACACACTGCCCTTCAGGAGTTCCAACCTGGTCTCACGCTAACTAAACCTGTTATAGCTTTCTTTTTTCTGGCAACACTAGGTTTGGTAGAAGCAGAAACAATAGTAAAAGCTAAAAAGCTGCACTTTATAAAACAACGTCAAAGCAGATGACTTAATTACATGAGAAAAAACACTTGGTCTCCACTGTTTCCTACAATTACTTTGCTTTGTTGGATCCCAGAACAGAAATAATAGACTCAAGAGTGTCTTCTGCATTTTTTCCTCCCCGGTGAGCCAGAGCCCATCACATTATTCCTGAAAGCAATTAGAAGGAGAGAACTGAATCATGCCACAGATAAGGAAATTAGAGGCAATTGCTAACAGCTTAGGTGCCTCAATTATATATACGTATTGATTGAAATATATGGTGAAAGCTTAAATGTTAAAAAAAAAAAAAGTTACTAGACAGCAGCCGGGGTTCGATCCCCGCTATGCTGCTGAGCCAGCCCTACCCCTGGGACACTCTGAAAGAGTGACTGAGACTGGGCATGGTGGCGCCCGCCTGTAATCCCAGGGCTTGGGACACTGAAAACAGGAGGATCACTATGACTCCGATCTACATAGCGAGACCCTGTACACCCTGTAGATTGTCCTAAATACATTAAAAAAAAAAAAAAAAAGTTACTAGAGTAAAAGATATCTTTGCTGTCAATCCTCTTCAGCATACTCCCCTCAGGTGGAACCCAGCACATGGCTCCTGCCCCTTTCTGAAGCAGCTGTAAAAGGCCTCTTTCATGAGGGAGCTTTCCAAGGTGCGACCAAGAAAATAGTGAGAAGTGCCACCCACCAGAAAGGTAGGTTTGTGGGTATGTCCTGTGCACCTGTGTGTGTGTGTGTGTGTGCGTGTGTGTGTCCACGTTGGTGTCACAGTGTGTCCTCACCCACCTTAGTCACCACACCAGCACCGTGAGACCTCCCTGGCTGTCCACCAAGGTCCAAATGATCATGGAAATAAACATTCTGAGTCCGTTCAGGACATCAAGGCAGCAGCAGAAGCGCAGCTACAGACACAAGGCAGGACTTCCACGACCCTTTCCTAAGTTCAAGAGTGTTTCCAGGGGCACTCATGACAAGGTGTCTTTCACTGTAACAAACTTGAATGTTTTTCAATATTCTCTGTAGTTTTCAATCATACCACTTTGTCATCTACACTGATTTCGAACTCTTGTGGTGTGTGGAAACCACAGAGAACCTTTATTAAAGCTGATTGGTTTAAAACACACAAATAAACAAATGGAAGAAAACTGACTGCTATGTGTTTTGACTCAGCAGATCCCAGAGGGCCTCAGAGGGTTCCTTTCTAACAAGTTCCCAGGTGAGGCTGAGAAGCGGCTCAGAAGACCACACAGAGAACAATTACCAAGCGGTGGCTCTTGGCCCTGGTGACACGTTAGCACCATCACCCAGGGAGCTTTCAGAAAGCCATGCCTGGTCCCCCTCCCAGAGATTCTGACTTAGCGACCTAGCAATGGGCCATTGGCACACAGGTATCTAAAAGCTTCCCAGGTGATTCCCAGGCCAGCCTGGTAACTCACCAAGACAGATGGGTGGAACCAATATATGTTAGCGAACATTGTTGGATTGCCAGGCATGCCAACGCCGAAGCCAGCTGGAAAGTAAACAAGGAAGAGAGGCTGGTCTGCTTGGCATTTCCTGCCCGCTAGGACTAATGAGGGCTCCAGCTGCAGGACTCCGCCTGGAATGCGTGCTCCTGAGCTGAAAGCCACCCCTGGAGGCTTCTTTGTACATAGTAACTCAGCAGTTCCTCCCTACTTCAGCAGAGGAGCTGTGTGTGGACTGCAGCTCAGACAGGGGAAGGGTGAGGAGCTGTACCACCTTGGCTGGGGCCCTGGAAAGGGGGAGAAAGAACCATCCCACCAGGCCTTCTCTTTTACAAAAAGCTTCACCATTGCCATCATCATCATTTTCTATGGTGATAAAAGATTCCACAATATTTTCCCAAGTCCTAAATTACTTGTCCTGGGCTTATGGATTAAAGTTTAGAGCATTTGGGGTCCTCAATCCTGACTGGCTAGAATCACCTGGACACGTACTAAGACAATCACCTCGCTCCAATGAGGGTGAACACTCAATGCTCCCAGGTTTTTGTTCATTTTAACACTGAAATTCTTACATTTTAGAAACCCTTCCAACCTCCATAAACAAGGAAGACAGTGGGTTCCCCTGCCCCACAGCAAAAGAAGATGAGAACCTCTGGAACTGTGTGCTGGGATGTTACAAGCCCTCAGGAGACGGGTAAGGTATGGTAGGGCCAAGAGCCAGTGGGCTTCCGAGTAAAGGAGTGTGCGTCATACAGTGTATGGTACTTTCGGGAGCTCTTATGATCTCTGTGCATATTAAGTGTGTGTGTGTGTGTGTGTGTGTGTGTGTGTGTGTGTGTCCATGCGTCTGCACTGATATTCTTTTAAGTGGAGGACAAAAGGGATCCCTCCAGGTACGTATGATTTCTAGGTTATTTTTCCAGGACCTCCAGGTAGCTGTGACATTTCAAGTCTCTTAAATGCTGTGACCTTAGCAGCTGCATTACATGGGGTCATCTGATCATGCTGAGCCTCCCCGGAGCTCCCACAGCCTCACTGACTGACCGCTTCTAATGTGGTCAGCAGAGTGGACAGCTGGTTACTTCTGAGCTAGTTTTAAAAAGTCTAAAAATAAAACTATAGTGAAATTAAAATTAAGATGAAATGTGTAGCCTATGCAATGGTGCACGAGGGTCCTTCCAGGATGATTTCAGAAAGATTATTTTATAAACCTCACTGGGGCAAACAAGAAGGCCTTAGCCTGAGCAGCCACTTCTCAAGGTGGTAACAAGGTCTCACTGCTGGCACAAGCGGGACAGTCACCTAATTGTCCCTGTAATAGTATGTTATAGCCTACTGTCCAGAATAGGCTGGACATACCCTGAATTAGTTCCCCTCAGGAGCCTTAACCGGTGGGAATATGGGGCAGTCACGGTGCAAGGAGCCAGCACCCACAGAACAGAGCATGGTAAAGTGGGTTTGGCCCCAGAGCTTGTCTAATACACAAAGTATCAAAGAACAGCTGGCCAGCTAGTGGGCAGGATGGCCAAGCCATTGAGGGCTTCTGGTAGTATCCCCCATTGAAGAAATAAAGATTTCTGTGGAGGAAAGTGAAAAGGAAATTTTATTCAGTGGTCACCTGACTTGCAAAAGTTTAATTAAAAATAAAAAATGAAAATAAAATAAAAATAAAAATAGTTGCCACTGTCTGTGTATACGCACTTTGCTGTTCTGGATCTGCACGCTGGACTTGGAGTGGCAACGTGGTGCAGCGGGATCAGTGATGCACTTGGGCGCTGGAGACTGAACTGTGGCTTCCTTGGCAGATCGCCTGACCCTTGGAGTCTCTGTGATTTCCTCCAGGGCAAAGAGGACTGGCTCATCAATCCCACATTTCCCAAGTGGGTCTAAGCCTAATATGAAGAATATCTTTGTCCATCAGGTGATTGGGAACATGCTGTGAACCCAACCTGGGCCATTTAGCAAATTTGAAAAAATAAAAATAAAAATTTTAGAAAGGGTTAGAAATATGCCGCACGCAGAGGCCATGGGTTCCACTCCAATACTGAGGGAGGCAGGGAACAGGAGCCCTGGAGCCAGCCTACCACTTACTAGCTCAGTGGCTTTGGGAGAATCACTTATTTGTGCCTGGTTTTTTAAATGTAAGAACAAGAGTAATAATTCTACCCACATCAGGGGATTATCAAGAGGATTAAATATAGGAATCTCCCTAAAAATTGCCTACAATGAAAGCAAATAGTTGTGTCAAATTAGTGTGATTAATGACAATGACTTCAGCGAAGAAGTAAACCATAGAAAACCTTGAGGGCCACGAAAAGAACAATGGAGAAAACTGAAATCAGCTCCAGGTCACAAGGTATTTTCTAGACAGGACTGTGAAACGATGCCCTCCTGAGGTCTCCCAAGACGCAGGCAATATGGACAAAGCAATCTCATGACTTTTAAAAAAAATTTATTTGGTGCAGGGTCTTGCTACCCAGCTTAGACTCATAGTGATCCTCCTGTTTTCAGTCTCCCCAGTGCTGGGATTACAGGCATGCACCAACCCACCCAGCCTCGGTGGCCAGCTCAGCACACCTGGGGATGGTGCTGGAGCAGTCTGTGGTGCCTGGGATCGAACCCCTCATGCCATTTTTTGTTCTTTTGGCTTTCCTATTTCCACTGATCACCCTACTTGTATTGCACTTAAAACAGCACCTGGTATCCAGAAAACTTGTCAAGGAAAGTCAGAGTCTGTGGTGGTAAAGGTGGCTGCCTTTGTCACAAATATTATCCCTCATCTAAATAAGAAGAAACATAGATCAGTAAAGAGCTATTTAAATGATATGAGTGCAAATATTTTGCAAACTAGAAAGCACTTCACAAGGCCAAGTATTATCCCTCTACCCCAGTGAAAGTGACTAGTAAGACAAATATTTGCAAAGTCCAAACCACAAGCTCTATTTTGTGCAGAAGGAACTGAAGTGATCAGCATTACCTTATCTGAACCTGTACTGTAACAGACTCCCTTGAATACTGGCAAGCATGACCAGCAACCGCTTTCTTGTTGGCTGAGAGAGTCTAAGCTGCAAAAAGTCTATTGAGATCCTAACAAGCAGCCATTGCGAAGTTCCCAGAGTCAGGTAGTTGACATGGTTCTTCACAGCCTGCTGAAATATTTGGAGAAGAGAAGGATGAAACACAGAAGTGTGAAGACCTGCTGTGTGCCTCCAGTGCAGTATAAACAAGACTTAGCAAGGGAGGGCTCCCCAGCCAGGCCCCCAGCCCTCCCCCAGCCCCAGGATGGGCCCACTTCAGGCTCAGCTTTGTACCCAGCAGACACTTGACACTGTGCCAGACACTAGGCAGCTCCTTAAGCTGAGTAATGAGACTCGGTTTATTGGGAGCCTTTAATTACCAGTCTAATGTGCAAACACATTTCCCTCCAGAGACATTCACGCAAGCACAGGCTTTGTTCAGAAAGGAAATGCACACTGCTTCCCCTTCCTGGCTGAGAAAACATGGGTCCGGGGAGGGTGTTTATGTGGGATCCGTGAAATGCAGTCTGCTCCAGCTCTGACACCCTGGAATTCTCACTGCCCCACCCACGAACCCATTTAGCAAAGTCTCCCATGGAGTCTGCACTGCCATGGTTCTCATAAAAACAGGAGTTAGATCAATGCACAAGATACCAAGAAGATTTACAAAGCAAGAGCAACATGCATTCACCCTATTCTGGGGCACCAAGTCTAATTCTTCTTCTAAATAGAAGAGATCTCCCTAGTCTAATTACCTGAACACATTTCTACTCATTGATCCCATGAAAGATCTTCTTGCAGAGAGGAGGGGAAGGGGCAGGAGTAATCCCATTAGAAGTGGTTGACACTTGCTAGATACCATGTGCTGACACAGTGCTGAGCTTTCTTCCGAAATGTCTCTCTTAATCCTCACAAAGACTCACAGGAGTTATTGATCATTCCCATTGAACACACCAGAAACTGACCCCTCAGCCTAACTTAATCTCTACACTCATTTCCATTGCTTGATATTTATTAATTCTTTAATAAACTTTTTTTTCCTTTATGTATTTGGTACAGGGTCTCATCACACATCTTGGACTCATAGTGATCCTCCTGTTTTCAGCCTTCCCTGCGCTGGGATTACAGGCATGCACCACCACGCCTGGACTCCATCGCCCACACAGCACACCCCGGGGTGGGGCTGGCGGGCCATTGATAAACTTCTGAATGGCAGTCTGAATATGCCAAGTCATTAGAGATAAAATATTAGAAAAAGCTTAAAAGTGTATCCCCACCCTCTTGGAGCTGACATTACCCACACGCTACATCAGCCACCCCATGAGAAGGTACCCCTGAGATGTTGGGTGCAGGACAGCTGGCCCAGGGCCTCCACCGGCTCCATCTTCAGATCAGCTGGTGTTTCATAGCAAGGCCTTGACTGGGCTGCAAGGTCTGAGCCTGGCCATCCTTGGCCTCCCTGGGATTCCTCAGGTGAGAAGTCTTGGGCTCCCCCTGAACCTGGCACTGCTCCTGAGGTGTCTTCTGCCCTTCTCTCCCTGCCTCCTCTCCTATCTGAGCCCCTACCTATTCTTTTATCCTCTATGGAGTTACACAAAGAAAACTCCTGCACATCAAGCACCATTAAGACTTGCACTTTTGAACCTTAAGACTCAACTGGGGAATCTCCCTTTGTGCTGGATCACTGGGAATGGTCCACATCTGAAGTCAAGGATTCAGATAGCCTCTGTGTCTGACCCCAGCCTCTGCGCCTGCTGGCCGGACCTCGGTCTCTTCCCGCTTGGTCTGATCTTCACCTGCCCAGGTCACCCTGCTCTTTGATCTGCCTGCTTTTCTCCCTGTCATTAGCTCCCTCTCTGTCTGGCTGAGAGCCCATAGCTGCTCGTTTTCATCATTAATAGTGTAACTGGCACTCTGAGAGGGAGCAATTGCTTGCTGTGAAGTACATGCCCACACATGGCAGTGCATTTAGCATCCTGAGCTCCTGCCCACTAAGTTCCAATCATGTTCCTCACCTTTGTGACAACTCAGAGCAGTCCTACTGTTGTAGACAGCTGAGTTAGATAGAAATGTTAAAGGCAGTCAGACAGGCCTGGGCTCTCAGAGGGCCAGTATGGAAGCCAAGATATCTTGCAACTGTGAGAGACACAGACACTCCTGCTGCGGGCCAGACCTCAAGACAAAGGATCAAACAAATGCATACCTTCCTAAGGATAAACACCAGGTATTGATATTTTAAATAGGTCTCTGCCACCTTGAGGAAGTCAGGAAGAGTCACTAACCCACCCCACCCCCCAGGAAGAGCCCTGTTCTATATCCATGCCCACTTGCTGCACCACTTGCCTCCCCACTTGATCCTGGTTTGATCAATTTTACCTGAGTAATTATGCTTCTAACCTTTTCTGGCTGACCAAAGTTTTGTCCCACCTGGCTGGTTCCCACCTTGGACCCGCCTCACCTTGTATCATGGTTTTGCTCTATAGAAATCTCCAGAGAAGGCGGATTCCTGGGCAACCCCCTTGGGTCCCCTGCTGCCCCTTTCTCAGACAGAAGCTTTCTGTCCCCCAACAAATATATTCTGCTCTTAATCCCCATTGCTCCTAAAATTCATTCTTTGGCTATAGAGAACATGAACTCGTCCCAGGTGTCTTTCGGGTTGGGAGTTTCTTTCCCCTATATCACTACCCAGAAATCACATGGGTAGCATCCGGTCCACTGCTGAGAACCTCTGCCTTAGTCTCTTGTCACTTTCCCTTGCTCATTTTCCTTCCATCATGACAACCCGAACCACCCTCAAGTGAGCCTGGATTCCTAGAGCAATCAGGAGCTCCCTTCCTGAGGCCAGGTGCCCACGTCAAGCTAAGCACAGCCTCACAGCTAGGGTGATCTTGCCATCGGCAGCTTATTAACTCACAGGTCCCAACATCAGGGGCAGCATGAGCTTGCTTTTCCATTCCCCAGCATGACCATGAAGGTCTTCTCCATTCTTCTGAAATGTCCCATCCTCAACCTCCACAAACTCAGAAAGAAAACTTGATTACTGCACAAAGAAAGTAAATATCATCAGCCCAACTGCCCCAAACCTCTGCCACAACCAGTTCCAGGCCCACACGCCCTCCTTGCCTCCTTGCCCTCCCAGGACAGTGCAAGAGGTTCTCCCCCCATCTGGTTCCTACCTCCTCCTACATTATTGCAACAATAAAAGTTTGTAGGCATTCCCTCCCTCTCCCACTCATTCTTCCCTCTCCTCTGCCTCCTAACTTTATCCCATGCCCAAACACATGCTGCTGTTTTTTCTTCATAAAAGTTTATTGCTTAGAAGACATATGCAACAGCACTTCACATAACACCTCATTAGGGCTTCATTATGGGGAGTGACTTAGCTTGCCTAAAGACTTAAAACGACAGCTCTCTCCTTTGATCCCATACCACCTCGAGGGGTGGTCCAGGTTTGTTCCAACAAGGCCTCCTCCTCGGTCTCTTGTTTCCTTAGCTCTTCATGCTGCTGGACCCTTTTCTGGACCCTGTCGTCCTAACCACAATGACCACAATCACAATTGCTCTTTCCAAGGTTCCAAAGAGCAGATTCCCTGGCCATGTTCAGTGCTCAGCTTGCCTGGCCTCCTGGAAACATTTCTAGAACCGCGTTCCACCTCTGGCTTCTATGACAGCACGGCCCCTGGCTGTCCACCCAGCCTTTGGCCATCTTCCTCCCGGTTAGCTTGCACTCCCAACCCTCTCTCGAAGTATGTTTCCAAGGCTTCTACCTCAGCTCCTTCTTTCTTTTAATCCTTCAAACTTTTTCTTGAAATTGCTGAATCCAGAGTCAGGTACCCCTGCTAGATCTGCATCCCCAGAATGGTGCTTGGAGCACTCTAACCTTTTCATCCATCAGACTGAGTTCTGAATTCAAGACATGTATGAGTGCCACAGACTGGGGGATCTAACCTGTGTTTGGGTTCTGAGGCGTAATAGAGTGTGGGGAATGCAGCACTGGTGTCCTAGTGTATTTAGCACGGACAAGGAGCAGCACAGAAGAGGGCATAACTAAGCCATTGTATGATATGCCTCATAACAGCTAAGAGCTCCTGTTTTAAATTCAACACACCATCTCCTATTTTAAATTTATTTATTCATTCATTCATTCATTTATTTAATTTATGTATTTGGTATAGGGTCTCACTACTCAGCTTGGACTCATAGTGATCCTCCTGTTTTCAGCCTCTCCTGCACTGGGATTACAATCATGCACCACCACATCCAACCTCGTTGGCCAGCTCAGCACACCCAGGAGCAGGGTCCGTATGGCCTGTGGTGCCGGGGATTGAACCCTGGTCCCTGCACTTGCCTAAGCAGGTGCTTAGTTTGCTGAGCTATCTCCCCAGTCCCCATTCCTCTTCTGATGCACTTTATTTCTGTACACTGCATCCCCATATCCACTTTGTGAAGTCTGAGATGGGAGTGACAGACCTGCTCCATTCTTTGATCCATACTCAGGTCTGCCAGTTTAGTCCCTAAATGCCATCTAGTTTGATTCCAACTAAGTTTAGCAAAACATAACTACAAACATATCACTCTTTTGCATAAAACTCTCAAGGGCTCATTTGATATGCTCCCTCCCAGCAGGTGATGAACAGCAAAGCAAGTGCCAGATCTTCCTGGCAGGGCTATGCATCCCCGAGCACTGACACAGTGCCAGGCACAGGGGGAATATTGCTACTGTGGCAAAAAAGGTTTTCCCTCTCTAGCCAAACAACTGTATCTTCATGTAGTAAAAACAAAGATTTCAGGCCAGCCAGATAGCTCAGCAATTAAAGCGCTTGCTTAGACAGACACAGTTACGGGGGTTCTCTTCCCAGGAGTGCTGTGCTGGACCCACCCCTGGGGAGCCCTGAGATGGTGATTGAGAGTGGGTGTGGTGGCGTACACCTGTAATCCCAGAGCTTGGGAGGCTGAGAAACAGGAAGGATCGCTACAAATCTGATCTGTGTAGTGAGACCCCGTAGGCCCTATACTAAATCATATTTTTTAAAAAACAAATAAAGTAAGAGTTCAGCCTGTCTGGTGGCTACAAAAGAAATACACATTTTACAGTATGAGTCAGACTATGATCTTGTTGCAAGATAATCCCCCAACGTCTAAATTGCTTCTTACAAGCACATATATTGACATAAAAATTAATTAGCGAGAAATAATAATAAGTGTACATGGAAGAATGAACCTGTCCTCCTGCTATTTGGTCTTCTCTTGCTCATGAACCTCATTCTCCTTTATTCCTCGCTCTCTTTTGTCAGTTTCCTTGGCATCTTTTCTTTCTCCACCCCCACTCTTCTCATTTAATATCCACAAGCTTGCTGTTGATGGAGAGCTGCAGGCCAGTCCTACAGTCCCTGATCCCCATCAACCACAGGTTTCCACGTCGAAACCTGCACTGCACCAGCAAAGATGACCCTAGCGCTTCCTTAGTACCATGCTTTCTGTTCTCCTCTGGAACTGTCACCGCATACTACAAGATTTCGCACCAAGCAGGATTCCTGCAGCCCCATACAGCTGTGTGCTATTATGGCAGTCCCTCTGTATCAGGGTTTTCTCAGAAGTTTTTTAATAATCTCAAGGCATACTCATGGAATCAGGTTCTGAATGTGCCTGGAGGAAGAAACAGGACTCTAACAGGCTTCAGAAGATAACAACAACGGTATTCACAGCATTCTTACTCCTCTTGCCATGAAAACAGCCCTGCACCAACATCACAACAAGCAGAGTGCAGACAAGAGAATCACGGGGTGCCCAGAGCAAGCGTCCTGAGACATCTGTGTGGGGTGGTCCATCCCCCGTGCAGAGCTGCTGCCCCGTGCTTCTTCGTGGTGTCCTGGGCTTTGGTTTGGATGCTGCTCCTGGAGGAGGCAAACACGGAAGCAATGGATCCTGATGTTTCATTATTCTCTTCATTTTAGGGATATTCTGTCCTGTGCAGTGAATGCTCCTCATGGTCAAGAGGGATGCTTCCTGCTGCTAGGAAGGGACAAGATGGTTCAGAAAGACACCCTCCCTCCACTTTCTGTAATAGGAAAGCTTGCGCATGCATAGTGTGTGTGTGTGTGTGTGTGTGTGTGTGTGTGTGTGTGTGTCCTTTTTTATTCATATATGCTGTTTCCTGATCTTTGCTTTTTCTGGGACCTATTAACTTGCTGAGTGAGTTTATCTTCTACTGCTAACTTCATTCAGTCATTGAGTACCTCCGTGCCCTCCGCTCTCACAGTACATTCACAAATAGCAATGGTCCTGATTGTCAGGGCAAGATACAGACCCCAAGTGAAGCAATTTTTCACAGTGTAAAAAGGGGTCTCTGGGGAATAAGTGTGGAACATTGAGGAAGCACACACAGGAAAGACCCACCCAGAGCTGGGCAGGTGAGGAAGGCTTCAGTGAGGACAGGACGTTGGCCAGAGAAGCAGCCTCTCAGAAGGGCAGGTTTGGAGTGCAAAGACTTTGGATTTGAAACCCGGATGCTACAGTTTGGCCCTAAATGTCCCTCCCAAGGCCCATGTGCTAAAGGCTTGGTCCCTAGCCTGTGGCACTATGAGGTAGTGGCGGAACCTTTAGGAGGTAGGGCCTAGTTAGGTCACGAAGGGTGTGCCCTTGATCTAAGGGACTGAAATCCTGACCCCTCTCTCCTTCTTGCTTCCTGGCCTCTATGGCTTAAAAGGTTTCCCCTGCCAGGCCTTCCTCCCCAGAAGGCTGTGGCTCAGCACAGGCACAAGGCAACTCGGCCAAGTGATCATGGCCTGACCTTCTGAAACCATGAGCTTTTAAAGTTGATTATCTCTGGTGATTTGTTTCAATAGATAACTGATGAAAACACCAGGCCTAAATTCCTTAATGTCTGAGCTATTTGGGATACATTAGTCAGGGCCTCGGGCCTTCTTCAACATGGGTAAATTGAAGAGATCCTGGTTCTAAGACATCGTAGGAGAAATAACAAACGTGGCAGGTGGACATAAAAACCCTCACAGTGACCTACAAGCCCTACACAACTGGACCATACTTAACCTCTCATGTAGTCGCCTGCTGCCCTCCCCTCACCCACTGCTTGCAGCTGATCAGCCCGTGCCGCTCCTCAGTCACACTAGGAAGATCTGTCCCCTTAATGGCGTAGTTTACTCTGCCCAAGTTAGCTGCCTTGCACCTCCTTCCCTTTCTCAAGCATCACTTCCCACTGAGGTTGATCTAGCTATAAGAAAAAGAAAAACGGCCCTCCAAAGATGTCCACGCCCTCACTCCCACAAGTTACAGCTATTATAAAGACACTCTGGGGCTGTAATGACATGGGGCTCTTGAGATGGAGGAGTACCCCGGATGATCCAGGTAGGCCACAGAGGCAGGAGACTCAGAGCCCCAAAAGTAGCCGTGATGATGCCACACTGCTAGCTTTGAAGATGGAAGATGGGGCCGCAAGCACAGGAGTGTGGGCAGCTCCTAGAAGCTGAAAAACTGGGAACACAGCTGGGAAGGGTTAGAACTCAAATCTGAACCCAGGCAGTGATGCCAAGAATTCTCTCTGCCTTTTCATCCCCACAGGACCTTTTGAGCATAACAACACCTTCTACCTATGAAGCTTTTCTCTGTCTACCCGGTCTACAGATCCATTGGCTTGAGGCTTTAAAGGGATTGATAAAACATCCCTCTCTCCAGTACCCAACCTCAGGACTGTTATAGGAGTCAGCTTTCCCATGGCTGGACACAATACCCAACACTTGTAGATCAAAGGAGGAGAAGTTTGATTCTGGCTCCCATTTTAAGGGGATTCAGTCCATGGTCAGCTAGGTCCAAGTCGGAAACATCAAGGCCAAAAGGTATATGGCAGCACAAGGAAAGCTGCTTAGCTCATGGTGGCCAACAGCAGGGCAACAGTGCCAGAGAGGAGGAGCGAGGGACCACATGTATATAGTACCTGAGATCTCACCTCCATGCTCCATCCAGCCCCACCCACAAAAGTGCTCCATCAGTGCTCTGAGCAGCTTCTAACTCAATCAAGTTGATGCAACCAAGCTTGACCATCACAACTATCTTAGTCCATTTGGGCATTGTAGCATAAGCCCTACACTGGTATCTTATTTTTAAAATCCAGGAATTTATTTCTTACAGTTCTAGAGGCCAGAATTCTAAGGTCAAGGCAGATTTGATGTCTAGTTAAATGCCACCTCCTGGTTTATGGATGGCTTATTCTCACTGTGCCTTCACATGGTGGAAGGTGTGATGTAGCTCTGCGAGGCATTTTCTAGTAAGAGCACAGATCCCATTCATTAGGCCTGCCTCCCATAGCCTAATCATCCCTCAAAGGCCCTGCCTACTAATAGCATCACCCTGGGGGTTAGAATTTCAACATAGGTACTTTGTGGAAACACAAATATTGCCTTGGCAGGACCAAATTGAGTTAAAAGCAGGTAGGAAGAGAGCAATAGTTGAGCTCTAGCCAGACATGGTGGGACACACCTGCAATCCCAGCCACTCAGGAAGCAGAGGAAGAAGACTAAAAGTTCAAGATCAGCCCAGGAAACTTAATGATACACTGTATCAAAATAAAGTAAAAGGGGCCGGGGAGATGGCTTAATAGAATAAGCACTTGCCTAGCAAGCACAAGGGC
>NW_004524599.1:2852716-2856173 GCF_000260255.1 Octodon degus
CACACACACACACACACACACACACACACACACACACTGAGCTTTGCCCTAATAAAATCCAGCCAGGTTGGAGGATGTGGCCAGGACCAATGACCAATAAGTATCCCCAAAGGCCTGTGTGTTAAAGTTTTGGCCCCCAACCCATGGCAGAATTAAGTGATTAGGGAACATTTAAGAAGCAGGCACCTAGAGGGAGATCTTAGGTCAAAGGGAACTGAGAGAATTCAGCCTCTCCCTGTCTCTCTTTGCTTCCCAGCGACCATGAGTTGTGAAGCTTTGCCATGTGCTTCCCCACCATGATGTGCCACTTTGTCACAGGTCCAGCAGCAGTGGGCACAGCCAGCCATGGACTGACACCTCCACAACAGTGAGCCAAAACAAACCTTTCTCTTTATAAATCATCTCACTTATTGTGTTACAGTAATGAAACTTGATAATACAACCTCTTTCCTAAATAAACATTTACAAATTCCAGGTACCATGACTTAATATCTTTGTAAGGCTCTTATTCAACCTACACTAAAAGTCACGGACACCATAGTTCTCTCGTTTCCAGCCATGACCATCCCTACAGGAGAAATGGGTGAAGACAGCGGCAAGAGTTCTGGGTTATGGTTACTTGTTAAGCTAGTAATAGCCCCTGGAGACACAAGAGACCACAATGAATCCTCCTCCAGCCCCGCCCACCAACCGCAGGTCCACCAAGAGCTTTCTGTCTACTTATGATCAACCTGAAGAGCTCATGCCTGAGCAGAGGAGGTGTACATTCAGCAACAGCTCCCTCCCTCTCCCTGATTAAGCTTGTTACTACAAAAATGTGCTGTGAACCAGATCCACTTTCTCTACCACACCAACAACCACGCCCCATCTACAGCATACAGGCCCTGGTCACCACTTGATAGAAATAGAGGGGAGAAGACTCAGAGTAGCATGATCTATGATTCTTGCAACAGTCAAAACTCAAGGTGGTAGGGCCAGGGAGATAGCTCAGTGGAATAAGCGCTTGCCTGGCAAGCACAGGGTCCTGAGTCCAATCCCTGATACCAAAAAAAGAAAAAAAAAATCAGGGTGGCAAACAGTCACAGATGGACTTGGATTCAAACAGGATCAACAACTGCAGAAGCAACGAAGAGATGTTTTGCGACCTAATGTTTGGCACTGTGCTGTGAACAATAAGACACACAGACCTGTTCCTTGCCAGTAGCAGCTGAAGTGTAAGGCAGAGAGTATCAATCTCCACGCACACGTGAGAACAGGACAATAGCGGTCCCACATTCACAAGAGGCAGCAGTATCCTAAGCATAGAGGAAATAGAATTTGGTCTTATGCATTTGTGTGAGGTGTGTATACTGCACGAAGGGTAGATTTCTTCCTGGTATAAGAACAGAAACTGGGAGTGGATCAGTTATTATTTCTGCCCCTGCACCTCATTACTGCCCTTCCAGAATTTTCCTAATTAGCCTATAAGAGAGCGGTGGGCATTCTATAGTTCTTGGAGAAATTAATGAACTCTGTATTTTCAGTGAGGCCTGGCAGTGTGTGCTTATAATTCCATCACCCTGGGAGACTAAAGCAAGAGGGCTGAAAGTTCAAGCCTAGCCTGAGCAACTTGATGAGATTCTCAATATTTAAAAAATAATTTTAAATGGGCCAGATGTAGCTCAGCATGAAACCCCTGGATTCAAATAAATGAGCTGTATTTCTGACCCAAGCACTAGGCAAGCTAGGAAACACCCAGCAACATGGACTCCAAAAGCGAGGATCAGTGCTGGTCCCCTAAGTCTATGTCATCAGGGACAATGAATCAATATTCATTCAACGACCTCTAGCCATCTGCTGAGTAATCCAAGAGCTCTTGTCACTGTATGGGAATGCAGCGGTCAAGGATGCAGATTCCCAGAGGCAAACTGCTGATTCAAATCTCAGCTGTCCCCTTGAGAGTGAGGTGGCTAGGGGTAAGTTGTTCCTTTCACGTGCTTGACCTAGTACACAGGGTTATGGAGACTAAAAGAGTAAGTGCCCAGGAAGCGCACCCATCCGTGCCTGGCAGGCCACACGGGAGCAGGCAGGGGACACATTGACCTCGTGAAGTAGGTACTTTACAGAAGAGGCAGCTGAGGCTTATTGGGAAGCTTATTAATGTTCCAGGTCATGTAGGCAGTTGGAGGATGAGCTGGACACCAACCCGGGTAGTCTGGCTCCAAGGTTTGACATTTGCTTGGTATGCCAGCTGCCTCACTCCCCACTAACACTCAGGAAGCCACAAGTCGCTCTCAGCTTTCACTAAGCCCTGCAGATGTGCTTTGGGCAATGTCCTGCAGATTATCTGGGATGGAATAAGATTAGAACCTAGCTTCTACTCCCCAAATCCGCCACCTCTCAGGTCTCATTTATAGCTTGGCCTACTATGGTTCCTGCTTGTATCTGGCACCTTCTCCCAATGGCTACCACTCCTGACACAGTGAGCCCTTGAGGCCCAGTTTCTAGCTGTATGAATAACCAGCATCCTGGTGATGGAAGCTGGGCCCACAGTCCTCAAGGATCGATGCTAACTTTCTGCACTGCAGCTGTGATGTTTTTAATGCATCAACCACTCTGAGTATTACCACGTAAACCGCGGCACTAGATATTTTTTAATACAAAGAGGAATAAGCCAGATGTTTGCTGTCAGGGGAGTTTGTTAGCTCGTGGGGAGAGACAGATGGGCAGACAAGCATGAAGCACGAAGGAAAAGAGAAGGGGATGGCAACTGCGGAACTCTGGCTCTCTGGTCCTGCCGTGGGCTGAGGGCGGAGCATCACAGAACTCTCGAGTCGGAGGAGTCTGAGGCGGGCAGCCTTTCAATTCCATCCTGTCCTCTGAGGAGCTAGAGCCTTCTGGAACCACTCTAAGGCCCTTAACTGGCTTCAAGGACACTGGGGTCACAAACCAACCCCATGTGACAGATGGCAGAACCTGCCTCGGGGAAGGAGAAAGGCCGCCTCTTGTGACAAGCTAGAGACAGGAAACATTTTCTCTGAGTTAGAAAAAGCTAATCAGACCCTATTCTGTTGGGAAGCAGCAGATGGACCCGATATTCCAGGACTTCCAAATCCTTTGTAGCTTGCAGACCTTTGCAAGCATAGAATAGAGGCAGAGGCCCAATCCCGCAGAAAAGGACGTGGGCTCAGACAGCATGTTGAAGAGCTTCTGTGGTTTTGCAGATGCTTCAGAAGCCAACTGTGGATTCTTAGTGGGTCCTTCAATCCTGGGCTTAAAACCTGTACTTGTGATGGATTTCAAGAATGACTACAACTAGGCAGTGCCTCAACGCTGTGTGTTACTACAATGGTGAATACGTGTCATTATGCATTAGCTCAAATGCAGGGTGTACAGTATGAAGAGTGAGCACTGGGGCAGAGAGCAAGGCTCAGCGGAAGAGCACTGGCCCAGTGTGCACAAGGCCCTGGGCTGAATC
>NW_004524599.1:2856278-2858849 GCF_000260255.1 Octodon degus
GGAGAAGGTGTCACTATCAGATGTAACAACTGTGGCATTTCTGGCAGGGGATGTTGACAATAGAAGAGGCTGTTCACATGTGGGAACGGGAGGATGTGGAAATCTCTGTACCTGCCTCTCAATTTTTGGTGTTGATCTAAAACTACTACAAAAACTGAAGTCTATTTTTTAAATGACTGCAAATCCTCTGATGTTCCTCCCAGGCAGAGGAGAGGTCCGTGTTCTTCATCTCAAATCTGGGCTCCTCATGACTGTTTACCCACCCAGCATGACTTCCAAAGCTGGTACATCAAGATCCAGGAGGCTTCTGCCTAGTTTACTTGCAGTGCCTGCTCAGGGGCCGCTCCCCCTTCAGAACCCAGCTGCATGCCAGCCGCAGTGGCCAGGACAGGCACTGGAGCAGACAGTCCCAGGCAGTGCTCTTCCTCCCTTGGTTGAAGAGGGCTTGAGCTGAATGCCAGCTGCTGTGGTTGAACTGCATGAGCCCAAGATGCTGAAGTCCTAATCCTCATACCTGTGAACGTGAGCTTCTGTAAACACAGGGTCTTTGCAGCAAGTCAAAGGAAGAGGAAGTCATTATAGATGCCCCAATCCAACATGACTACCATCCTTTAAAGGGGGAAACTTGGATAGAGACAGACACACAGAGAGAACAATATGTGGAGAGGAAGGCAGATCTGCCTGTGCTTCTGCAAGCCAAGGAATGTCAAAGATGGCCAGGGAATCACCAGGAGACAGGAAGGAGGCGTGGAACAGATGTCTCCTTCCACCCCTGCCAACATCTGGATCTCAGACCTGCAGCCTCAGGAACTGTAAGTCGGTTAAGCCTCTGTTGTTTTAAACCACCCAGTTTGTTGTGCTTTATGATGACCACTGAGGAAAGATATCACTGCCCAGATGCTCATAGAAGTGAGGAAGCCATGCTAGAAGATCCAGCACCCAGCCATGCAAGTCACCCACAGTCATTCAGGCTGTCCTGAACACTGCAGAGTATGGACATGCCATTGCTCCTGGGCTCTGACTGAATTTCTGACCCACGAAATCCATGAGCAGAATCCATGAAATGGTGAGGTTTCAGAACACTAAGTGTAGGATTCTTTGTCCCACAGCAGTGATTAACTGAAACACTTCTTAAAATTCTCCTGACCTCTATCTGATCAACCCAAATTACGTCCTCTTCTTTCTTTGCTGTGAAGGGGGCTCACTTAATGAATAGTCTGAGCTGAATGTCTGGGGTAATGGCAGCATAGAATTTGAGAATTAAAAGGAAGCTTGATATTCACAGTTAAGTAAAAACAAATTACCCACAGTCCCAACTTCATACAAATCAAACAGCTTTCATTTTCCTTTCAATCCTTGTGCATACATAATTTGGTTGAGTTTATTCAAGATTCATTCAACATAGTTAGAATCAGAGTAGACATAATTTTGGAGTTTGCTTTTTCAACTTGCAATTTATCATAGCGTTTTCTGTGTTGCTATATAATCTTTATACTATTTTAATTGGCTGTAAAGAATTTCTCAACTAATTGTACTATAATTTATTCAATCACTGTCCTTTTGACCAACATGAAAACTTTGATGTGAATCTTCTTTAATTGCAACATTTTAATTATTGTTCTAAATAAGGGGTTAGAAAACCCTGGCCTGACAACAAAATCTACCCATCCTATTTTTCTGCTGCCTGTGAGCTAATGACAGTTTTAAAGTTTTAGATGGCTGAAGAAAAAATTTAGAAGAATAATATTTTTTGACCCTGAAAATTACATGAAATTCAGGATTCAGTATCCATGAATAGAGTTGTATTGGAACACAGCCAGCTCCATCATTTGCTTATTATCTGTGACTATTCACACTACAGGGGCAGAAGTGATTGGCTGGGACCGAGAGAGTATGGCCCACAAAGCCTCAAATGTTTATTCCCTAGTCCTTTTCAGTGAACACTTGCCAATTCTGGTTTAAATACATGTCAAACTCCCACTCCCCTCAACATTTGGGTCCAAGTTCACCTTTTTAGCCTTGTCCAGAAAGTCTACTGCTCATCTTTCTAATATCATTATTCATTTATTCAACAATTAGTTTTAAAATACTGGTGTGTCTATTCTTTGTAGAGGGTATTGTAGGGATTCATTGGTCTCAATGCAGTTGTTGCTACCTGGGGAGAAACAGCAGCAGGAATGAGAAAGATAGACAAGAAGACAAAAGCCGGGCTAGGTGGTTACTGGTCTGCCTGATGGGCAAGACTAATGCAATGCACAACAAAATGGTCCTTTATTTATATTTTTGCAAAGTTAGTAACATGTGACACAAAGTTGCCTAGTGAGTAATAGCTGACCTTAGCCAGACAGGATGTTTATCCCAGGACTGAGGTAGCTTGTTTACTTTAGGCACTAAGGCCTAGTCCCACCTACACATATTTGATCAATTTCCTAGCTTTCTGAGCTCCATACAGGGTGTAAATAAGATAAAAGTCCTCATTTTCAAGGAATTTACAATCTGGCAGGAGTTTCTAAGCAGAGTTTGGGAGTCCTGGGCTAGGGATGTAGCTCAATGGCAGACAGCTTACCTAGC
>NW_004524599.1:2858964-2872158 GCF_000260255.1 Octodon degus
TGGAATCTGCATTCAGAAAAGTAGACAGAGTGTTCTTGTGGGGGTTTTCATCTTTCACATCTAGATAACTAGTCATTCTAAATGATATTACTATTTGGAATTCTATCTTCCTCCTCGCATTTCATCCAAGCTTCCACTTACAAATTAGAAGTCTCACAAATTAGAAGCAGGTACATTTTCTATCAAAGCAACACAGAGGATTCCATTTGTTGAATCTGAGATAGAAATAATGACTTAGAAAAATTTAACGTGAAAACACTAAGATTCTCCATGCCTTACCCGTCCTTTAACCATATGAACCGAGTGTCCTAGAGCAGGGATTCCCAAACTTTAAAGTGTGTGCAACAGTTGAGGATCCTGTTGAAATGCAATTTCAAATCCATGGAAGTCCAAATGGACCTGAGATTTTTCATCTCTAACAACCGCCCAGCAGGGCTGATGCCGCTGGCCCCGGGAGCACAGTGTGAGCAGCAAGGGCCCAGGCCATTCCAGTCTCCATTCTCTCCTCATTCCAAGGGCGCTTACCCTCTTTCACCTTAGTAGTCCAGTCTTGTATCATTTTCCATTTTATGAAAGTTTGTTTTACTTCCTGTTACATTTTGAATGTTGAATGCACCCCAAAGGCTTGGTCCTCAGGGGCCTTTGAACAGCTGAGGGAGAGCTAATCTTGGCTTGGCTACCTGGTCTGTGGGGGACCTTCAATGTTAACAATGTTCAGTGTTTGGGAGGTGATAATCTTTGTAAAGTAAGGCTAACTTGGAGGCCTTTAGGTCACTGAAGGTGAGTCTTCAAAGGAGACCTGGAATCCTGGGCTCTTTCTGTTCTCCTGTGCCTCCTGGCCATGAGATGGCTGTTTATTCCACATGTACTCTATGCCACCCAGCAGGCACATTATCTGCTCAAAGCAGGCAGTTTCCATAATCTTAGACCATAAACTCCAAAACTGTAAGACAAAATAAGCCTTGCTTTTTTTTTTTTTTTTTACCAGGGATCAAACTCAGGACCTTGTGCTTGCCAGGCAGGTGCTTGTTAGGTGCGAACTTACACAATTGACCAGACCAGGCATTCTGACATGAGTAGAAGATTTATTGGGGGCAGCAAGCAGGCTAGCTGTCTAGTGGACCAAGACAGCAGTGAACAAGGCAAAAATGTGAGGATTTTAAGGTGTTTTTGTGGGGCTGGAACAGCTGAGGGAGAGCTAATCTTGGCTTGGCTACCCGGTCTGTGGGGGGCCTTCAATGTTAACAAAGGAGAGTTTCTGTGGTTGCTTGCCCAGGTCAAAGTTGGGCAGACTTGGTCTGAGGTTTTGGGCTTGGCCCTGCAAGGCACCCAGGGGCAGAAAGTTTGGGGATAGGGTGCCTGGGAAACCAAGAGGGAGAATGTTTGGGGCGGGATACCTGGGAATCCTAACCCATCGGTGCTTATTTCCCTGAGCTATCACCCTAACCCCAAGCCTTTCCTTTTTCAGAGTCAATTATGTCAAGAATTTCATCATAGTGATGGAAAACTAATACACTTCCCAACTTGTTTCCTGAAGTAAAAGTCTTGCTAGGTAAGTACCTATGCCCTCAACATACCACTCAATGGTAGTGCACTGTGTGCACTAAACCAGATCCCTAAAAACCAGTGAACAAGTCAGATGAGACAAGCAGAGCAATCGGTAGTAAGAGCCAGAGTCAGGGACCAGGGATGTAGCTCAGCAATGCAGTGCCTGCTTAGCAAGCATAAGGCCCTGAGTTCAATTCCTGGCAGCACAAAAGAAGAAACAGTTCAGGCAGAAATACCAGCCAAGGCTTCACCTTCGCCCAGTACAAGTGGTCACTGTTCCAACACCACGAGCAGGTACAAACATTGCAGTAGGGTGAGCAAGAAATGGTGCTTTTTCAAAAATAAAATCGCTGTAACTAAATTTAAGCATAATTTCACAAGCTTCATCTTCTGCCTGACTGCAGAAAACATTATCTGGATAAACTGTGGGCAAACCAAATTGCTTTCTGTTTTCTCCTCCATTTAAGCTGCCCCCTGTCCTCTGCCACCTCTTATCCCTTTCCTACAGATGTCTCTTGCCACTGTTACCAGTTGCTGTGGGTCTTGAGCTATCAGTCTCTCCTTCTGCATCTCCCTCCTGACCTCTGTGCCCAGGGGTCCTTGGTAGCCATTCCTCAGCCCTCTTGTATGGCTCAGGGAATTTTTAATACTGGATGCCTGCCTGAAGATCTTAGCGTAAGCAGGGAAACCTTCAGTTATATACCAAAACACAATAGCCATTGGTATATCGGGCATAGAGGAGACAATTTCCCTTCCTTCCAAGAACTTCTCTTAAAGAAAAAGTAGAATGTCTAAGTAACCATCAGCTTATTTGAGTGGACCTGAGTGATAACTGATATGGTGTTCAGAGGTAGACTTACTAGAATCCAGATAGTAGAAGTAATGATGCTTTAGAGCTCCACAGTTGCTCAGGCTTCTGTCAAGCCCCTACTCCTAATTCTGTCATTCTTGTTTTTTTTTTTTTTTCTTAAAAGGGACTGCTTAAATTGTCTAAGCTTCAGACACCATAAAACCTAGATCTTCTGTGTCACTGAAGCACTGCAGGATGGTTAATGGAGAGGTGCTGATGAAACAGAAGCTTGGAAAAACAGGGAAGAATGAACCCAGTGGGTCAGCATTCACTATGACAGGAGTCTAAAGCTCTCCTCCTGGTGGGTGCTGGTGACCACATCCACCGTCATTCAGCCCTTGGCTTCAGAACACTGGTACCCTCATTACCCAGTGGAGAGGATTCTATCTGGGGCATGCTTTTTGGCCCATGAGGTAGATTAACAACTGGTGTTTGAATCAGCATGGTGCTGGGTTTAGGGGCCCACCTGAGGATTGTTGCCACTGAACAAGGCCATCAGTGAGGCTGTTTGGGAGCTTGTAGAAGCTGTTGGGGAACCATTGGAAGCTGCTGGTTTCCTCGGGCTATTCTTCTGGGGGACCTTGTCCTAGTTGTTTTACTAGGGAGCTTGATTGTTCTCATTGGAGGTGGATCTCAGGACCTCATTGTCACTGAGGATGGCTGCGGTTCCTTTTGGGGGAGCTCTGGTCCTCACTTTGAGCATCTCTTCCTGGCTCCAGAAGGGAAGGCAGTGTACTGCTCAGTCTCCTGGAGAAGCTTGTCATGCTGGCTTTCCTGATAGGAGCTTGGCTGTTTTCATCCTCAGAGGAGCTCAGGACCTCACTGTGGCTGAGGTCGGCTGTTGCACTTTTCTGGGGAGCTCTGGTTCTTACTTTGAGCACTGCTCCCTGACTCCAGTT
Source organism: Octodon degus (assembly GCF_000260255.1). Taxonomy (NCBI): domain Eukaryota; kingdom Metazoa; phylum Chordata; class Mammalia; order Rodentia; family Octodontidae; genus Octodon; species Octodon degus. Next base: position 2,862,262 of record NW_004524599.1, read on the forward strand.
CAGACCCCTCAGCCTGCTAGCACAGATCCTTCATCTGATGGCACAGACTTTCTAGCTTCCACCACTGATCTTGGGCCCTCCCAGCATAGATCTGAGAAGCCAGCCTACATTAGACATTGTATGGGCTGTAGGCCTCCAGTTGGACTGATGGCAGGCATTGTTATGAGCTTTAAGCCTTCAGCTGGATTCTTTGGTTTTTTATTTATGAACAGATTTCTTACATACTTTTTGTGTATGATTCCTTGGGTGATTCATTATAAAATAATCTTATAAAAATGTATCCTATTTTGCATTGTTTCCCTTGCAAAACCTCTAACTATGACAGCCCATATCCTCTCTTCTCCAATCCCATTTCACTCACCACAGCTCAGGCTATAGTCGTATCTTATCCCAGACCTTGCCACAGCCTGACAATAGTTTGCTGAGTCCCTCCCAGACCCGCCTCTCCTAGGCTCTGCAAACCACAGCTCCCAGCACCTTCTTGCCTGCTTGGAAACTTCGAGCATGAAGTGCTGCCTCCTGATTCAGCTTCAAACTTGATCTGCTTTTAAGAAAGTACAAGCTTGACAAGCTGGTGCATGCCTGTAATCCCAGCACTTGGAAGGCTACAGCAGGAGAGGATCATCTAGAATTCAAGGCAAGCCTGGGCTACATGGTGAGTTCAAGACCAGTCTGAACTACATGAGACCTCATCATAAAAAAAAAAAAAAAAAAAAAAAAAAACAGGAGGAGGAAGAGAAAATAAAATGCGTATTCTCATCCCCAACCTACTCCTTCGAGTGATTAGATTGTTCTCCGCCCCTTTTCTTAGATCAAAATTCTACAGATCCTTTGTGGTCTAGTTTTATTCAACTCATTTAACAAATCTCCCATAATCTATGAGATGTACTCAGTCCTCTGGACTCTCTTCTGTGGTAATCCGAGTTTATACCCTGGATGGGGACTTTCGAATGGCTGGAGCTGTCAATCATTTTGTTTCTAGCCCAGTTTCCTTGGTTCTTGGAACCAAAAGATCATATGTTCCTGTGATAATCAGTTTTATGTGCCAAGTGGGCTAGCCCAGGGCTGCAGTTATTTATTCAAATATTAATGTTCTGAGCATGTTCTGTAGAAGTGGCTAATATCTACAATTAAATTAGCTTAATATAAGTAAAAAGACTACCCTTAGTAATGTGGGAAGTTCCTCTGCTCCATGAAAGTCCTTAATAGCAAACATGAAGTTTCCCTGAGGAGGACGAAATTCTGCCTAAGACAGCAACATTAGAACCTGCTGCAAAGTTCCCAGATTGTCAGCCTCCATGCTAATTTCAGTCTCGCCTGTTTCCATAATGTATAAGCCAGTTCCTTGAAATATATATAACCTCTTAGTTCTGTTTTCCTGGAGGACCTTAAAAATATGGCACCTATTATATAATTGTAAAATTGATAAAGATATATTGAATGAGGGAGTAGCCGTACATTCAGGAATGTGGAGTTACTGCAGTTGGCCCCTGGCGCATCAGAGACACGAGCTTGGAGACTGATTTGTTTGGCAGTGTGAAGGAGAACACTCACACGAGGCAAGTGAATGGAGATTTGTTGGAAGGACACAGACGCACTCACAGAATCCAATGGCCGAAAGTAGAGCAGGGTCTTCTAGGAACCTGACATCTCCGGGCAGTTCCTTTCATCTCCCCGGTTATAACTGCGTTATGCAGTCACTTTCTTTTTCTGCAAATACTTTGCTTTCTCAACAGAAAGCCAAGCTGTGCTTCGCAGCCACACACTAATGTGGCCTCAGGATTCTGTGGCACTCAGCTCTTTGACATCTACTTCTCAGCTTGCCAATTATGAGCTCCCTGTACGTAGATCCAATTGCTGTGAGCCTGTCATCCACTCATGTTCTATGACTCTGGGCAGGGAGAGAAGAGTCACATGACACAAGCATGACCACACTGGCCCTCTCCTTTCATAGATGATGAGGAAGGGGACTGATTTCACAAGAAGGGCTTCAAAGCACATCTGCTGGAGACCCGATACCATTCTGTACTAGTCTATTTGCGCTGCCATCACAAATTAGGTGTCTTCAACAGCAGAAACTGGCTTTTCCCGGTTCTGGAGATGGCATGCCACGCTCATGGTGTTGGGAGGCCCCTCTCCTTGGCTTACAGACATCCTGCATCCTGCATCTCTTCTGTATGCGCCACTCTCCTAATAAGAACGCAGCACACTTGATGAGGGCCTTGTGAGATGACCACTTAAACTTTATCTCTTTAAAGTTCCCATTTTCTAATCAGCACATGCTAAGGTACTCAGAGGTAGGACTTCATCATGGGACTTTGGGGGGTTAGAATTGCATCCATAACACACCCTTTCTGACAGAGGGACCTCAGAAATCTAAATTAACCAGCAGCAGTCTCTCTCTAAGTGGGGACAATATTGCCCCATCAGATTTGTGTGAAGACTAATTCAAAAGATGACTGTAAAACATAAATGACAGCTACTGTGATGCTTTGCTCCCAAGCAGGAGGGCCGCACACTGCTGCCCGTATTTCCTGAGCATTCTTACTTCCCATCAGATGGCTGTGCTCCTGCCCCACTCTGCCATGGGTTAATCAGGGTCACTGCATATTCACAGCTTACTTGGAATAAGTAGGGGATTTGCAACACCAATTTTAGTATCCAGTCACGTTAATGGCCCATGAAATAACATGTGAGGAACCCATTAAACATTGTGAGTTTCCATTTCTTAAAAATGAGGTAATAATAAAAAAGGCCAACATAATTCACTGCTGAAAGAGAGGCTGACGTTCATCTTCAGATGCCCTTCTACAAGAAACAACTTAAAACTCAGCACTTCTGAAGAGTCTGGGGGATTGTTCAGACTATGTATTAGCCTCAAACACTTTTCACCAAAAAAATAATTAAGAGTTTATGTAAAGAAACATAAGAACAATGTCTAGTAGCTTGTAGTTGAGATGAATTTGAATGCAGAATGATAACTCTTTTCTCTTTCACCAAATTCTCTTCTGGTCTTTGATTCGCATTTTGTTGTAGGACCATGGTCAGTCAGTCCTGCAGAAAAGGCCCCAGTATAAGTCCATAAACAACTTTCACTTAGATTACGCTTCTAACCTGAGCCTAGCCCACCCCTGCCCGAGGCTTTCAGGAACCTCAAGTGACAACAGTTTCTGATACTTACTGCTGTGCAACTCTCACAGCCATCTATTCCTCTCTTCAGATTGTTTTATGCCGTGAAGTCATTTCCTTGGAACATCTTCTGCATCTGGCTTCCTGGACACCACACTCTCCTGGATTTCCTTCCTCGCAGGATCTGCTTTTTGGGAAACTTTATTGGTTCCACATCTCCCTTACCTTCCTCCCACTGGAAACCTCAAGACCTGGGTGCGGACTTCTACTCCTCTCTCTGACCACGCTCTCTGTGCTTGCATCTGTTCTCTTGTATGTAAATACCATCCACACACTGACAACTTCTACACTGAGTGCTCTCTCCTGGCCTCTGCACTCATACATCAGCTGCCCAAAGGGATGCCTAATGAGTTCTGAAATGTATTTTCCCCCAAATCAAACTCCTGATCTTCCCCCCAAAACTCCAACTACAGTACCGCCCATCTGAATCAATGTCACTTGCATTCATCCAGTTGCTCAAACTAACAACGCTGGAGGGCCCCTCTCTACCCTGCCACCTCATAGTGCTACAGCAAATCCCACCAGATCTCCTTCCAAATATTCCCCAGGCTTAACGTTCTCACCACCTCACTTCCCACACTGGTCCAAGCCACCACCATTTCTCATCCTGACTTTTTTTTAAAAATTTATTTATTTATTTATTTATTTATTTATTTATGTGTGTGTGTGTGTGTGTGTGTGTGTGTGTGTGTGGCCAGCTCAACCCACCAGGGTGCGAGGCTGGCTGGCATGTGATGCTGGGGGATTGAACCGCGGTCCCTCTGCTTTGCTAAGCTTGTTCTAAGTAGGTGCTTTAGACCACTGAGCCACCTCACCAGCCCAATCCTGACTGTTTTGAGTCTGCTCACTCTTAGATTTGATTCTACATAGCAGCCAGAGGAACCCCTTTAGCCATACATCAGAACAAATCACTACTTAACTCAACTCCTTAATGGCTACTATTTTGGACACCCAGAGCCAGAGTCTGCAAAACGGCCCCAGGCTCCCTGTAGTATCTGGTCTTTCCTAAACCACTATCTGATTCCATCTCTTCCTTTCCCCTTCTTTTCCCTCCTCTATTACATTCACTTCTTCACTTTTCAACTCTTCCAACGATGCCCCCCTCTCAATAGTTTCACCACTTTACCCAGCTAGGACGTATTTCTCCCACATAACCAGATGGACGGTTGTCTTCCGCACCACTTTCTAAAGCCTTGCTGAAATGTCACTTTCTTTATGAAGCCATTCCTGACCATGCCATTTAAAATTACAGCTAATCAGCCAGGCACAGTGGCACATGCCAGTAATCCAGGAACTCTTGAAGGCTGAGGCAGGACAGCTGCAAGTTCTAGCCCAGCCTGGACAACCAGGCAGCTTCTACAGTGAGATCCTGTCCCCAAATCTAAATTTTCAGAAGAGGATTCATGACATTGTGCAGCATAATAGTCCTGGGTTCAACCCCAGAACTGCAAAACGAAATCCATACATGCATATATAGGTGCACTTCACACCAGCAATCCCAGAATCTGGGCGTGTGAGGCAGGTTTGAGCCAACCAGATCCTGTCTCAAAATATTAAAAAATGAAAATCAATAGAGATGAGGAGGAGCTGTGGATGTAGCTCAGTGCAAAGTTTTTAATTCAAACCTCAAAAATAATTTTAATTAATTGAATAAAAAGTACAGCAAATTCCCCAACATCTATGAGTGCTTTCTCTCCCTATTGTTTTGTGGTGTTTTGTTTGTTTGTTTGTTTGTTTGTTTTGGCAGAACCGGGGATTGAACTCAGGCCCTTGTGCTAGCCAGGGAAGTGCTTATTCCACTGAGCCATCTCCCTGGCCCTCTCTCCCTATATTTTTCCATGATTTCAATCACCATGTGACAGCCTAGATATCATATCTCCTTACATCTGCTGCTTACCTCTGTCTCCCCACTGGAATGCAACCCCAGAAGTGCAGACCTCCCTGTCTTGCTCACATCTGCATGTCCAGCATCCTACACAGCTTGAGCTATCCAATGAATAGATAAGTGGTTGTTGCTGCTGAAAAATTCTTTAAAACACATCTAATCTCCTATTATTTCAGCTAAGAAAACTAAAGCAAGACCAATGACCATTTGCTAACTATCACACAATTTGTTAATGACAGAGCTGAGATTACAGCCCAGTTTTCCAGTTCCAGGTCCAGCTTTCCATTCAGCAAAACATCATCTGTCTTTGGTCCAAATGAATTATAATTTGGGTGGACAGATCACAGTATCACTTCTCTCTGTTTATGATGCCTTAGCATAGTTCAAATTAATCACAGATGATAAAAATATACTAATTTCAGGATCATTAAAACAGTGGCAAATCCAAATGGTTAGGCATACTACACAGGGACTTTTTTCCCACCAAACTTTCAAGTCTACATGACTGATTTCTGTGTCAGATTTTTTTTAATTTTTCCATAATTTTATTGAGAGACAAATAGCAATGAGACAGTTTCAAATCAAATTGGTAGGTCAGTTTCAATAATTAACACATTGCATACATTCTTCCTAGTGGTTAATTGCTGTACAAGATGCAGACATGATATCCTATTTACAAACACTATTAGAACAAATCCCTCAATTCATTAAGAGAATGAAACTCTATGTCTATGCTAACCATTTTGAATACACAGATACAAAATGGACATTCATCTGTATCCTGAGTCAGATTATAACAGAGGAGATGATAAAAACAAAATTGATAACCCCATTGTTGATTGGCCACCAGATGTCAGGTCCTCTGTGTAAACAATCTCATCTTTATAACACCCCTGAAGATGATATTCTATGCCTGTTTTACAAATGAGTAAGCTGAGGCAGAAAGACCTTGAACAACTTGTCCTACTCTGTAAAACTAATAAGCCATGTTTCCTTGACCTGAAGTGTGTGCTCCAAGCCACAGCACTACACTGCCTTCCGCATATAACTCCAAATTGGCAAAACTCTCAAAGAGAAATTGACAAAAAGCATTCAATTCCGGGTGTCTCACCATGCCCAGAACCTGTTACTTGATTCGTGTTTCAAGATCGCCAAAATAGGAAGCCGAGGTACCCACTCGGCCAATCCATCTGCCATCTGGGAAAGGCTGACGCCATGGCAAAATATTTAATTACTAACTCAGGCAATTCAAATGTCAGGAAACTCACAGAGCTAGTGGGATGAGCACTGACCTCTTCAACATTCATGGGGGAGTAACCTCTCATGGGAAGGAGAGGACTGGCAGAAAGTGAGTGGGCCACCACTATTAAGGTGCTAAGGATCATAGTAGGCACTTCTGCAAGTATCATTTCATGTGTTGCTTGTAACAACCTTCTGAAGTAACTGTCAGTGTAGTAGTATGTGCATTCTACCAGCGAGAAAACAAGAGGTTGGAAGGGATCACTAACCAAGATAATATAGCCATGAAGGGAAGAGCCAGGTTTTCAGCACAGAGTAACATGATTCCAAAGCCCACCGACATCCCTAATTTCTGCTGAATAAGCCTAGAAGATCTAATTCTAGGGTAGAATTTGTCATTGACTCAACTTCCTCTGCCTCAGTTTCATTGTACAAGAATAAGACATTATACTTCTATTAGATGCTCTTCAAGCTCTAGCTTTATGCCATTCCCATTTTTACCCAGCTGGCAAAGACCCTTCAAGCCCTTCAGATAGATGGAAAAGCTGAAGTCATTGCTGTCCCCTAACAGGGAAGATGGGCGTGGGGATGAGTAATTCATTTGGTCCTACTATGACACATACAGCCATAAAAGTACGTATAAAACACAGAAGGAAGGGACGATTCAGGTCCTGTGGGTGGGCAACACAAACCCTTACAGCCCTTTTGGTTTATAGGACAAATGAAGTCACACAAACAGAGAGGGTCATTTCTGCCAAAGTGCCAAGCTAGTGGTGAGCATTCCCAGCCCACCTATCTTATTGCCTCCTCCTTCCTCATAGCTGCCAAGGAGATGCTTGTAAAAATGGGTCATGCAATCAGAGAATGTGGAAGATGGGAGGAAGGAGGGAGAAAACATATTGTGGGGAATTGAACACAATTTTCTTCTTGCATACAAGACCCCATTGCCATCGTCCCCATGCCTAATGCCAGCCTTTGAATAATGTCTTCCCTTTAAAGTCAGATATATCCAAAGCACTACTGATGATGCTTGAGTGGGGTGGATTCCTCGTGAGGGGAGGACAGAAAGTATACTGGAAGGAGAGCAGTAATGACATCTCTCAGACTTCCCAGTCTAGTGTTGGTCCAATGTCAGAGCCAGAGAGTTTAGTGAAACCAGTAGAGGAAGACATGGAAGCTGACAATGCACAATGAGACAGAAGGCACAACGCAGACCTTGTAGCAAAACATTTATGAAGGTCCTAGAGGACTGTGCTAAGTTGAAGAGATGGTAGACCACAGCCCTCAGGACGTCAATGCTGGCCACCCTGTTATTATGCTCTAGAAAGCTTTCAGAGCAGTGGTGGTTAACAGCGGGTTAATACCGCAACTTTGGTCAACACCTGTGAAGTTGAATGACGTGGTTCTCCAGGCTTGTGGCTGGGCGGTCATCTGTATGCTCTATGTTTATTTTGGTGTGGATGCTGGTGTTCAAAATTCTGGAAGCTGCCAGAAAACTGACCAGCGAGGCTTAAAGAAAGATCAGAATTTTATTCTTGAAAGATTTTCCCTTGTATATGATTTTTAGGGATGGAAATATCTGAGCATGTCTCTCTTTCCCATGATCTGGGCAGAAAGCTCCTGTGAAGAACATATGCCTATAGCAGAGAGAGAGAGAGAGAGAGAGAGAGAGAGAGAGAGAGAGAGAGAGAGAAATCTGTTCAATGTTTAAAACACTTCATTTTTTTAAGGTATAAAAAATCTCTTAAGGATTAAATAAGAAAGCCTGAACCAACGATGTGGGGAAGTAGTAGGTGACCAGAATGCATCAGAAAGAGCTGGCTGCAACCTGCTGCCTGCTGCCTCCCCAGGGAGATCGAACGCTGTCCGTCCCCAAGATAGGAGGACTGGCTGCTGCTGTCCTTTCATTCAGGGATGTAGCCTTCATTCTCAGTGAGGCCAAAATAACACCCCCTTTCAAAGAAGGATCAACCCAAGAAAAAGTACACTGACTACCTTTGCAAATGTAGGATTCCAGGCCATGCTCTAGAAAACGCACAACCTTTCACCTCGTTATTGACACATCCTAATTGAGAGGTGGGATCCAAGATGGGTCCACAGGGTTTCAGCCTTTTGCATAACAAAGCTGGATGCTTTGGCCTCCATAACAAACCTGAATGGTCTAAGGCGCAGAAAGTGATAATCTCACTGTGCCAGAGGCTGAATGACAGAGACCCGGTGGGCTCTGAAGGTGTCAGAACAGACCCGACTGTTCCAGGCCTCCCTCCTGAAGCCTGGCAGCTCTTTGGCTTGTAGCACACCACTCCATTCTTTACCTGGCATTCCCTTTGTGTGTGTCCGTGTCCAAACTGTCCCTTTCCGTAAGGACATCAGTCGTATTCCATGAGGGCCCATCTACTCCAGTTTGACCTCATCTTAACTAATTATACTTGCAACCACCCTGTTTCTAAATAAGACCATGCTCTGAGGTACTAGAGCTTAGAACTTCAGCAACATAGGAATTTGTGGGATAGGGGTAAAAATTCAACTCAAAATAAGAACATCCCATTTATTTCCTGCATTAAGAATCATTTAAAGTTCACAAGAGAAATTCACCATAGTAAAAATATCAGTGATTCTATTTTACAGAAAATAAATGTAAACAAAAATAAAATAAATGTACCATAAAGAAATAAACTGTAAAGGAAGGCTCAGACCCTAGGATACTAGTAAAATTACAATTCCATACCCACATGCCTACCCTAGGTAGCAAATATTATCAGCATGTTGGAGAAAAAGAAAATGATTAACTATATGATTTGACACAGTGTCTAAGCATGAAGTCAAGTCAGCAAACTATGGCCTACAGCTCTAATCTAGCCCTCCATACATCCCTTGGGGACAGCCCCAGACAACCCAAAGCACTTGCCCTGCAAACAGAGCTCACAAGTGACTTGTCTCTGGCAGATATCCTCGGTATCTGCAAGCTTCTGCTCCAGCCTTGCTGGAGGTCTGCATGACCACCTCCTTTTCCTGGGAGCCCCCAGAGACTGACCAGTTAGCTGAAGCAAAAGAAAGAAAGTGGGCACCCCGTCCCCAAGTGGGCAGGGACAGGAGTGGACTGTGCCCAGGGCCCCCAGGAACCAGGCTCGCCAGCCCCACTACACCTTGCTACAGGCCGTGTCCCCTACTCACTGCATCCTCTGTCCTACCAGAGCAGGGGACACGGCTGTCAGCAACTCTGCACTTACCTCTCTGCATCTTTGGACGTTGCAAAGGATAGAAGTACAGTGTAGGGCTAGGGAGGCAGCTGAGTGGTGGAACACTTGCCTAGCATGTTCAAGGCCCTGGGTTTGATCTCCAGCACCATGGAAGAAATAGAGTGCACGCGTGTGTGCACAGTCACACATACATGCACACGCACAGGCACAATTTAGTTTAAAGATCTTGGGCTGGCGAGATGGCTCAGTGGTCTAAAGCACCTACTCGGAACAAGCTTGGCAAAGCACAGGGACCGCGGTTCAATCCCCCAGCACCACATGCCAGCCATCCCTGCCCCCTGGTGGGCTGAGCTGGCCACACACACACACACACACACACACACA
>NW_004524599.1:2872492-2885101 GCF_000260255.1 Octodon degus
TAAGTAAAAAGACCTCTGGTCCTCATGTGGGGGCCTGTGGTTAGCTAGGTTGTTTAAGTGCCTACTCATGCAAATGCAGCCAGGCACAGAGGACCACGATTCAATCCCCAGCTCCACAGGCCTTACCAGATCTGCCCTAAAGGTAGCCTGAGCCAGTCAAAAAAAAAAAAAAAAAATTCTTCACTTTTATAACTGGGTAGCACTTCAGTCCATAAAACAGAAAAGTATCCAGTTAGGCTGAGCAGAGAAAGTTGACGTACAGTTAGTTTTTTGTTGTTTGTTGTTTTGGGCAGTTTGAAGAAAACAGAACACCAAAAGCAGACCTGTGATTTCAAAGTTATTTTTCTTGTAAAGTGGGAGAAAAGAGACAAAACACAACAAAAAACTGACTGGTCAGCATCCATTTTCTTTAAGTTACCTTTTTTTTTTTTTCTATTAAGGATTAATGCAGAGTGAGCTTTGCTATGTGTCGCTTACCAGAAGACACGAGGCAGCGTGGGGAGCGTGCCTCATAACTTCCTAACTGGATTTCTCAGAAAGCTGGGGGCATTTCCCGGCTGTGTGAGTGGAGCTCAGCAGGAGCAACTCCATCTTGATTTTAGCTTGGTCTGTACTGCCCAGTGCAGGAGCTCAGCCCAACATGATGGTTGTTGTCTTAGCTACTCTTCTCTCGTTGCTGGGACAAATACCCGACACTCAAAATGAAGGAAGGAAAGGTTTATTTAGCTCACAGTTACTGGAGGTGTCAGTCCTTACTCAGCTGACTCCAAGGCAGAGCGGCACACAACAGAAAGCAACCTTTCATGGTGGCAGCAAAGAGCAAGGGTGCAAGGGAGTAGCAGCAGCTCAAGCAGCTAGCTTCTCTTCCCACCTTACATCGTAATGCAAATTACCTGCCCCAGGGCAGGTGCAGGAACCACACCCACAGTAATCAGTCACAAACTCCAGAAGCTGCCCCAAGACTGCATGAGGCTTTGGGGGTCACCTAGACACAAACCATAGCAGTCATCTGTAATTTTGATTTAACAGAAAAGAAAATATGATGATTTTAGTTAGCTTTGGCCTGGCTCAGATGACACGTGCATCCTGGTTAGTAGTGGTCAAGACAGTTCCCACGGCACCATCACTCGTCCCTCAGATCTTTCCACAGATGTCCCTTTCTCAGTAAGGCCTTTCCTGGCCACCCTGCTCCAGCTGCAACTCTCATTCCCCAATTCTTCCCTATTTCGGCTTCTCCTGTGCTGGCTTTTCCCAGATCACTTACCTCTTAACACAGAAGTTACTAATTTGCTCAGATTCTCTAGCTCCCCAGCTATACTGTAAACACCACAAGGCAGGGCTTGCCAGCTTTGCTTAATGGACTCCAGTGTCTACAACAGTGCCTGGCACAGAGGGTTCAGGCAAGATTTGCTTTGCTATCAGCAATGAAAGGTCTGGACTGTTAGTCTGCCCTCACTAGGCTGTATTCCTCCCCTTAGAGTAGGGGTTTTGGAATCTATTGTATTAGTTTGGTTTCTGCACCACTCCCACCAAGACAGCAGATAAATTCCAGTTACTAGAATAGTGCCTCATACCCACAAGACCCTCCCTGAGTGTATGTTGACCTGAGGAACCCAAGAAACCCTGGGGCCCTGTTAAAGACCCCCACAGTACTCTAAGTCTATGGCTACAGTGACCCATTTATTCACTTTCCAGAGTTGGAGTTCTGCTGTGGCTAATAAATACCCACTGTACGTTCCTAACTTGGGGCAAAGAGCAATCCAGGGAGATAGCTCAGTGGCACAGGCACCTGCTTGGCAAGTGCAAGGTCCTAAGGCCAATCCCTGGTACCAAATCAAATCAAATCAAATCAAATCATAATACTGTGTAAAGTTACCGTTGGGTACAAAGCAAAGTGAGACAAGGATGCCCGCATTAGGCCAGTCATGGGGACAGTGAGGATGAACAGCAACAAGCCAGGGTTGATAACTGCATTTGACATAGAACTCCAGTCTTTAACACTGTTCTGCAGTCTTAGAGATGCTATTTGCAGCATGATGGGATCAGAACTTTTCTTGACCTTACGGTTTGAGGAAAATGCAGGTTTCAACTGATGAGCAACATTAAGGGCCGCGCTTCTACGTTACAGATTTGTTCCATTTTTTTAAACCTTCATATGCAAACCTTCTATTACACCAAACCTTTGATCTTCCCTCCCTCTGAATGCTTCCGGAAGAGTTGTTACCATGGAGATGATCACATATACCTTAGCTAATTGTGTAAACAGCACACAGGGCTGTCCATCTTCATCTCACCACTAGGCAGTTGCAGTGTTCTCTTTTACTCTGTATGTTTTGATCTTGCCTTAGGTGAGTTGAGAGCACCAGGCTTAAAGACAGTGTGGTCTTTCAAGTCAACACTGAAGCTACATTTGTCTTGATGAATTAACCAATAATTCAATAGTCAATTAATGCACAAGTGGGAGCAACCATCTTTACAAGCAGGAACCCGAATTCGCAAGGAGATCAGTTTCAATTTCAATTTAATTATCTGAAACTTAGGATTGCCTTATTAAAATTAAGAATACCCCCCAAAATTTAAATTAAAAGTATTCCCCATGAACCGAATTGGAAGAATAATAGTTCTTAATGCAGTCAAATAGCCCAGGATGTTTATTGTTCTTATTCTTGAGCAAGGTTGCCAATAAAATACAATATTTAAGACATACTTCTACTTAAAAAGTATTTGTGCTCTATCAGAAATTGAAATTTAACTGGGTTTTGTGTGTTTTTATTTACTAAGTCTGGCAACTCTACTTTTGAGACATTTCTGGCCACAGAATACTCCATAAACCACTGAACTTTTTCCTAGTTACCAGGAAAAACAAAAGGGTCTTTATTAGAAAAAAAAAGAGAAATGTCACCAGAAACCAGTGGGTGAAAGACAAACAGGGTCAGTGCAGACCTTGGATGCTGGTTTCTTAACACAATATAGGATCCCTAAAACTTAACCTCATAACTAAGACCTCAGATCCAGCGTCATGTAGGATGCAGTGGGGAATATCGTTGTTAAAGCGACCTAAGGTCTCTTTTTGCCTTACGGAGCTGTCTTCTGATGCTTACTGTCACTCTTCTAATACAAGTGCTAGAAATCCTACAGAAATTCTCTTAGGCTCCTGCCCATTTGGCTCTGAAGCAGTATCAAGAAAACAAAATCTTTTATTTTTTTCAACATCAGTGATTGGACCCAGGCCCTTCACACTGAGCTACTTCCGCAGTCTTTTTTTCTTTTTTCCCCATACAGTTTCACTAAATTGCCCAAATTGTGCTCACACTTGGATTTTGTTGCCTCGGCCTTCCAAAGTCCTGGGATTAGCTTTTACTCTAACTCAGTGAATGATCTTGGGACGTCCTGAGATCTGCTGGTCCTCTTGAGCTTCCTCTTATTCTTCAGCCATGAAAGGAGAGCAGCACCAGCCCTGTGTTGCTGTCCCCAAGTGAAACTGTAGTCGAGGACACGCAGGCAGCACCTTGCGCACAGCTGGTAGCTGATCTCCTCAGGCCATCCAATCCTGTGTGCAGTCTGAGAGATGTTCGGGCATGGGCTGAGCTGCCTCCCTGAACAGAAGAGCCTCTCCCAGAAGCGTGAGTCTTCCAGGAGAGCCAACCGGGCTTGGGAGTTTCTGAGGAGAGCACAGAGTCGCAGAAGCAGCAACCCAGCTGGTTCTGGGACCGCCCTCAGGGACCCACAGGGCTCAACAGGTGCCAACCTCCCCAGAAAAGCCTGTCTATAAAGTCACCAAATTGCACCTCAGCAGGATGTGGTGAAGTAATTAGCGTTCCTGCAGGGAAACCCGATCACATTTCAAAGGACTGACCTTACCTTACAGAGGCCAGGAAACAACAGGTTGTGGAGGGAAAGAAGAGAAAAGATGTGAGGCTGAGGAGATAGCCCAGTAGAATAAGCACTTGCCTGGCAAGCCCAAAGGCCTGAATTCAATCCCCAGTTCTGCCAAAAAAAAAAAAAAGAAGAAGAGAAAAAGTGTTATCCTGTTATACTTAAAAAAGTGAGAAGGACCTGGAGGAAAGGATCTTTCCTGCTTCTAAATTTTGTAAGATTATTGCTCTGTAAAACACAGAATAGTAGAGGGCAGACTAAAAAAGACAGGTAAGGTGTTCCCAGATGATACCTGAACTCAGGATTTTGTGGCCTTTATCCTCCTGAGGCTAAGGTACTGCTGGGGGACTGGGTGAATTTCAAGTGCGAGCAAGAGATTTTTCAGAAGCATCTGCCCAACCCTTGGCTCCAACCTCATCTGCCTTCCACAGGCTGCCCTTATTTTCTGCTTTATTTCCTCTTTATCCATGTTTATGGTCATAGTGGAGAGCTGGAGAAAAGATACGCTTGTCTGGTACCACATGCCACAGGAAATTTTATCTCTTATTTTTCATTTAAAATAAGCACTAACATTTACAGCTTCCCATTTAAAAAAAAATCTGGGGATTAGGAATGTAGTTGAGTAGTAGAGTGATTACCTAAGATACACAAGGCCCTGGGTTTAATTCCCAGCACCATAAAAGAAGATATATGCTTGAAAATTGACACTAATATTAACCCCTGATGATCTAACCAGAATTATATATTTCTTTATTTTGGAATTTATCTTTATCATAAAATTTGCCATCTCAAACATTTGTAAGATTAACAGTGTCAAGTACAGTCACACTGCTAAACAACAGAAATCTCCAAAAATCTCTTGCCTTTTTAGTCTGAAACTTTCTACCCTAAACAGCTCCCTCTCTCCGTAGCTCCTGGCAACCACCACTCTGTTTTCTCTCCACACTTTCTGATGTTCCGGGTACTTGAGTCATGCAGTATCCACCCTGAGGAATGGCTCATTTCACTACTGCATCTTCAAGGTTCACCCACTTTGTGGCATATGCTGGAATTTTCTTCCTTTTGAGAACTGAGTAACATTCCACCCACGGTGGGCAGGCTCAAGGCTGAAATGGCATTGAACAAAGGCCTGGCACAGCTGCCCACATCATGGTAGCCAGGAAGCAGAGAGAGAGAAGGGAGTAACAGGGAGAGAAACATCCTCCTCTGGTCACACTCCCAGTGACCCACTCTAGCCAGGCCTGGGCTCCTAACAGTACACTCAGCTGCTATGAGGAGGACAGCACACCCAGGAGCCAAGCAGCGCAAAAGCCCCGCCTCTGCATGCACAAATGTTTGTGGGAACATTCCAGATCCGAATCACAGCATCAATTGATGCTTAGGCTGCTTCCACCTCTTGGCTCTCGTGAGTAATGGTGCCACAGCCAAGACTGTACCAGTATCTCCTTAGCACCTGCTTTTGGCTCTTTCAGACATGTATCCCAAGCTGGAATCGCTGGGTCATGTGCTAACTCTATTTCCAATTCTTTAGGAATCTGCCATACTGTTTGCAATAGAGGATGCATACATTATATCCCCACCAACAGTGTACAAGGATTCCAAGTTTTCCACGCCCTTTCCCCACTGAGTTTTGTTTTCTGTTGTTTTTGCTAGTTGCCAACCTAGTGGACATACGGTGGTATTTTACCATGGCTTTCACTTGCTTTTCCTTGTCAGTGACAGTAATCTTTTCTGCACTTCTTGGTCATTTTTATATCTTTGCTACCAAATGTCTATTTAAGATTTTGCCTGCTCAATAAAATTATGGAAAAAAAAAAGATTTTGCCTGCATTCTGCTCTTTCTTCAGGTTGTTCGTTCTCTTGTTAAGTCATAAATACTATTTATAGCTTCTATATATGGGTCTCTTATCCGAATCATGATTTGCAAATGTTTTCTCTCATCCCATAAGCTTCATTCCCATCCTCTTGATTGTTTATTTGATGCACATAAGCTAGTAATCCTGACATAAATGGATTCCTTTTAAAGGAAAATATATAATGCATATGATACATTGAGCATACATACATATGTAAGTACATATGTATATAATTCTAGTTTAGTATACAGTGATTTGAGATATATAAATCTTAGTTTCCCTCGGGCACTTCTAAAATGTTTTAAACCATAAATCATTAAATCCTAGGACTAGAGTCATTATAAAACCAAATATGTGTATTTCTTTCAAAGAGCAAATTCCAGGTAACTTCTCCAAAGCCCTTTCTCTTTTTTGAATAATTTCTTGAGGCAGTGTCCTGCTGTGTGGTTCAAGCTGGCCCTGTGCTCACTGTGTAGCCCAGGTTGGTCTCAAACTCATAATCCTCCTGCCTTGGCCTCCCTGGTGCTGGAATTGCAGGCCTGTGTCACCACATCTGGCTCCAACATCCTTTCTTATACAAGTTGGCAGCTTCCCCACCCCCTCCTTCAATTCAAGAATTATTCCCAGCTAGTATGAAAATACACCCAGCAGGGCTAATTCTTCAGCACCATTATCAATCAGTGCGAGGGAAGCACCATTAAGGGAAGGAAGCGAGGGAGGAAGGGCACAAACCAAGGAGTTGGAAAAGAACCAACCCTGGGACAGAAACTAGCAGCGAAAACTGAACCGTACGTGGTACTTACCGTGCAAGGCATTGTTCTGGGTGTGTTGCATGTATGAGCTCAGAAATGGGGACAAGCATTTATTTCTGTTTACAATAAGAAGAGACATAGGAGTTTAAAGTAACTTGCCTCAGATCACATGGGTTTTAGATGTCCTTTTCAGTTTTTCTTTTTCTTTTCAGTTTTAACAATGGAGGTCTTACTGTATTGCCCAGCCTGACCTTGAACTCCTGAGCTCAAGGGATCCTCCTGCGTCACCCTCTAAGGAGCTGGGCTACAGGCACCTGCCACCACATCTGGCTGGATCACACAGCTAAAAAACAATCTAGCTAAGAGATCCTGCATCAAGAAGTATAATCATTTTTCTCCCAAGAAACAAATGACACCCGCTCTGTGGTATTCACATCTTTGTGCGGGTCCTGGCTACATCATACTAGGGTTGCTCTATGGGACCAGTTGAAGGTAAAAGTGACGGTGCATTGCTTCCAAGAGTGGGCTGTAAGAGACATGGCGACCTCAGTGCTGGTAGCTGTCTCTCAGCTCACTTGTTTTGGGGGAAGCCAGGCAGCACATTGTGAGCAGCTCTATGGATAGGGCCATGTGGTGACCAGGAGAAGTATCTTAGTCCTCTTTGTGTTGCTATAACAAAATACCTGAGGTTGGGAAAGAAATAAAGAAAAGAGGACTTAGGCTCATAGTTTTGATAGCTGGAAAGCCCAAGGAGTCCCAGGGTCTGTCACCTTGACTGCATCACACCAAAACATGCAAGACAGCAGCACCAGGAAGTATGTCAAGAAACCAGGACTCTCTTTACAATAATACATTCCAATGGGGAAAGCCCTGACCCTCTCTAGAGGCAGCATAGTCCATCCAGTGCAGCAGTGGCCCCTGCCCTGTTTCCCTTCCACTGGGCCCCTGGCTTAAAAGTCTACGACATCACAATGCTATTCCAGTGGGGACCAAGCTTCCAGCTGGTGAATGACAGGGACAGACCGCATACAACGCCTAGCAGGAGGCCTCCAGGCAAGAGCCGCCAGCACAGCTTCCAGGGCCAGCCACGCCTTCAGACGATTGCAGTTCTAGCAGTTGGACGTCTTGACTCAACCTTATGAACACATGTAGGTCAGAGCCATCAACCTAACTTCATCCCAGAAGTTGCATGAAATAATAAATGTTTGGTGTTTTGCTACCAAATAAGGCACAGCTTGTTGCAGTAGGTAACTAATATAGTCGCTTGACATTTTGGGCCTAATTTATAACCTGGTCCAGAGTAAGGACTTAACAGGGTAGCCTGAAATGTCAAACTGCTGCCCATACCTCAGGTTTGATTCTCTATTAAATTAATTGTCATGCACATCCTATCTTAAAGCAATTCAGCTCTTCTAAAATGGGCATGACCTTTGCAATTATAGAGTACAAGCTACAGTTCATATAAGACTCCCCACACTATTCTTTCTCTGGAAATAAATTGCTTCATTTTCATATTGGCCTTTTCAAAAACACCAAAATTCCCATAGTATGTTCCAATTTCATCCTTTTGTTCTAAAAAGCATAGCTCCCTGTCTTCTTTCAAAGTAACTAATCAGAGAAATTATTAAAAGAAATGCCATTTTTCTTAGGGAAATCTGTACTCAGCATCTCTCAGCTGAACAAGTGGTATTTTCATTCATGTTCTGCATAAAACATCTCAAATCTCATTACCTAGAAACCACAGAATAATGAGTCCCCAAACTAACAGTTTTGAAACTTGGAAGAAGGAATACATGGATCTTAACTACTTATTAAAATGTATTAAAGTTTAGAATGCGCGGCTGACTCCTCTCCATCCTTGATATGTCTACGTACGTTTGTGTTCAAGTTAGGTGACATGTATTTCTTCTGAGAATATTGGAACACCCGCTGAGCTCACCTGAGACCACCCCTGATGCTTTTAGATTTGAAATGTACTCTTTGAAATTTATATGCTAAACACAAACAGAATTTAAACTAAAAATTTAAACTAAGATATTTAGGTATTTAATAATTAATATACTGTGTTCCTCTGCCTAGGCCAATTTCTTCAGTGTCATTCTAGTTTTTATTATATAAGGAAAGATCATCCTCCTGTGTCTCTGATTTGAGCCCCTAACAGAATATCCACCAGACACTAGCTACACACCTCGCGGGCTCTGTTGTCCCCCCAACATTCCTCAAGGCTGGGTCTCCGTCCATTTTCTGTAGGCATAACAGAATGCTAAAGACCAAGTAATGTAGAAGCAATGGAGGTTTACATGGCTGTAGACTAGGAAGTCCGAGCACGAGGGGCCACATTGAGCGAGGGTCATCTTTCTTTTTCAGTAGTGGGGACTGAATCCATGAACTGCTCACTGAGCCACATCCCTAGCACTTTTTATTTTTGAGACAGGATGAAGCCAGCTTGCTAAACTGTCCCGGCTGGGCCTGAACCTGTGATCCCCCGGCTGGAGCCTCCAAAGTGCCAGCACGGCAGGCAAGCACCCCACACCTGGCTCACCATGCTCCTACCACTGTGGCTGGCCCCGCTGAGGACCCTCTTGTTGCCTCACAACCTGGCGTAAGGCCCTGAATGACGACAGAGCATTCACAAGAGTGAGAAAGGGGTGTAGGTCACCCTTTACAAGGACACCAGTCCTGCAACATGACATTACCTCTTTCACAAGGGAGCACCACTACCTGGTCACATCCTCTCCACGCTGGCGATGGGAATCAATTTTCAACTCCTTGACTCTAGGGCACAGGTTTAAACAACAGCGGTCTGGGGGTCCCTCCTCTTTACAGGGGGAGGAAAGAGGCTCAGAAACATTAAATCACTTGCCCAGATCACTCAGTGTTAATTAGCTGTTTGTTCTTGTGATAATGAAAAAAAAATTTTTTTTTCTTTTCTAAACAGTCTTGCTATGTACTCCAGGCCAGCCTCAAACTCACATGCCATCTAAGCCTCCCCTGAATGCTGGATTATGGGCATGGGCACATGTGCTCCAACCCAACTGAGCTCTGGCCCTCAGCCTATTGGACTGAGCCTCTCACTTTCAGGGTGGATGTCCCCCTCAGTTGGCTGCCCCACACGTCAATCCTCTCCGGAAACACCCTCACAGATGCTCAGAAGTGAGTTTTGTCAACCTAGATTTCTCTAAACTGGATTGAATTGGCGATCAAGATTAACTGCCACACACAATCAACAGGTAGAGACATCAGGATTTGAACTCGAGGTAGCCACTCACCAAAGCTGCCTTGGGGGCTGTTTGCTTCCACTGTATCACATTCTGCTCCACAGCAGCTCAGTGTCTGTCCATATCAGTCCTTTGGCAGTACTCTGGGCCCCCGAAGGCCCCCCCATTTGGCTCCACTTCATAACCTCCCATGCATTTTCAGAGCCTACCTCTCCCGTTTCTCCCCTCCCCAGAGAGGGGGCTGCGGGGGGAGTCCGACCTCAGAGGCTTCTCTTGGCACACACACCTCACCCAGCGGGCACACTCCTCATCCACGCTTTTGCTCACACCCTCCCCTCATCTTATAGGCCTGCCTCTCTCAGGAATTGTCTGACACTGCGCTTCCCAGTGAATCACGGCACCCTCCAGAGACCCCTTACAGCTCTCCTCTTCCCACTTTGAATATGTTGCCATGTCCCTATGTACTGCACTCCTGGTAACCCAGGGAGTACTGCTTAGCTACATCCACAGCCCTTTGTAATTTCATTTTGAAATGCAGTTTCCTAAGGTGCCCAGGCAGGCCTTGAACTGGTGATCCTCCTCCAGCTTAAGCTTCCCGAGGAGCTGGAGCTACAGGCATGAGCGATCACACACTCCCCATTATGTTGTCATCATCTGTGTCCATCTGCTGCAGCAAACTGGGCTCTCAGAGGTGAGAGGTTGTACTTGATTCCCATTTAATTCCCACCCCCTACCATCACCACCTGCAGACGGATGGCATTCAGCACTCAGTGGAACCTCAGTCAGCACCCTGGAATGAACCAGAATTCTGTCAATTCTGTGAGCCACACAGACTCCAGACTTCAGTCTAACCTGGGCCACACGGTGGTTGTGGTCAGCTCATGCTTAAGCCCTCTAACCTTAGTGACGAGAAGGAGCCTTCACCTCTTCAAACTTAAGAAACAGAAGGAGAGTTCCTGGCTGGGAAGTGGTGAGATTCTGCATGTGTGTAGTGCCGCTTAGAACGGCACTGAACAAAGGCCATTACTATGAGGTGTTATGTGGAGCCAGTCAAGCCACACAGCTCTCAGAAAAAGCCATCCCTAACAGCTGGTCAAACTAAGCAAAATGGGGATTTCCCTGCCTTCCTAGGTGCCTCTCATTTTAGGCAGACAAGAGTCCAAGTAAAAAAGAACAAGAAAAAAATTCAATCCGATTTCACTGACCTGGGCATCTCTGCCCCCTGAGAGGACCATGGATGTCCTTGATAAAGGACTGAAAGCACTTCCTCAACCCACCAGCTCCATTTCCTCCGAGATTACATAAACACTTCTGGGAAGCAGCCTGGGGTTTGGCCATTGAGGAGGGGCATCTCCTATCCACTAAGAATCGGGGTTCAACTGGACGTGATGGCAGATGCATCTAATCCTAGCACTCTGGGTGACTGAGGCAGGAAAATCACAGGTTCAAACCCAACCTTGGCAACTTAGAAATGTAATGAATCCTATCTCAAAATTAAAAATGGAAAGAAAGAAAAAATTTTTAAAGGGCTAAGGATGTAGCTCAGTCTGGAGTCTCAGATTCAACCTCCAATATTGCATAAACAAAGCAGTAGAGTGTTATTGGAAGCATCTACTACTACAGGAAAAGCTGAGATGCTTCTTCTTCTTCTTCTTCTTCTTCTTCTTCTTCTTCTTCTTCTTCTTCTTCTTCTGCTTCTGCTTCTGCTTCTGCTTCTTCTGCTTCTTCTGCTTCTTCTGCTTCTTCTGCTTCTGCTGCTGCTGCTGCTGCTGCTGCTGCTGCTGCTGCTGCTGTTGCTGCTGCCGCTGCAAATATTAGAACTGAAAAAGCCCAAGAGTCACCAATGTGCATGGCTAACACTGTGCTTTCCAGCACTCCGCAGGTTGTGAGTTGGCAGTAGGCTTGCTGCCTTCTCCTCCATTGCCCTTGCAGGCAGAGAGACACTTAGAAAAAGAGCCAGCCCACCAGCTCAAGAATGTACAAGTCTGAAGGGTTCTGCACGGTGATGGGCTCCCTTTCATCTGCTGAGGGCCTTGTCTTTTATGTTAATATTACAAATAAGCTGAATTCTGTTCATCAATGAGCAGAGGCTAAAAGGCAAAAAGTGTTTCTCCAATTATAGATTCACTGGGCAGAAATAATCTGATTGGCCTCTTTGATATGAGATGAAAGATAAATTGCTTCATGCAAATGAGTTTCTCTTTGAAGAGTCCTCCAGTATGCTGAGTTGGGGCAAAGCGTGATACAGTCAGCAGTTGTCATAGCAATGGCTTACGGCCCTAAAATTCAGATGTGGATGGCCATGGGGGTCTCGTCAAAGGACAAACTTAAGACAGTTTAGTTTAAAGATTTTAATTAGCTTCATTTTCCATCCTAGAGTCAGGTAACACCTCATTCCATAAAATAGAATAAATATTCTGATGAGCTGAGGAGGTTGGTTTACAGGCAAGAAGGGCTTGAAGAAAGTAGAAACAAAAACAAAAAAGCAAACCAGGTAGATTGGTGCACACCTGTAACCCCAGGATTCTGGGAGGCTGAGGCAGGAGGACTGCAAGTTTGAACCAGCCTGGGCAATATAGTGACCTCATAAGACTGTGCCTCAAACTCTAAAATGATTTCAAAGCCACTGGATTCAGTCCCCAGAACAGCAAAACAAACCAACAGAACCTGACAACGATGTAACCCAGTCAATGCTATGATTATCCCCATTTTGCAAAGTAGGACCCAGAGGGGCATTCTACTCACCAATCAGCTCAATGCTAGGTATCCTCTACCTTTTGCATTTTTCTCATGCTGTTGAATCTCTGAAAATATTTGAGAGCAAAGATTGGACATAGACTGTGGAAGAAACTGGGAAGGCCAGGTCCTGTGGAGACTCCCAGAGAGGCAACCCAGGCTGGGGGAGGT